>NW_012267328.1:644286-712801 GCF_000151885.1 Dipodomys ordii
GGGGGGCAGGACACTGAGCACTCTTTGGGAAGCTCCTTCGTTTTAATCTTGCAAGATCAAACAGAACGTTTTTCAACTAGATGTCAAAATTAAGCACTGCCAAACACTCCCTGGAAATTCCCTGTGGGTGGGGATGGGGCGACCCGCGGCATGGGACAGCTTCCGCTCCAGAGCCACTGTCCTACATGCCACTCAAGGGACGCTCGTTTCTAGGTTCCGGTGCCGCCGCCTGAACGCGCACATGCAGAACCTCTCATGGCCTACATCAGCCTCTGGGCGCCCCACGCTGGTGCACACGCTGTTTGAGAGAGGCCAGCAAAGTCACAGAGGCTGTGACTCTGCCTAAAAAGACCAGGCGATCTGCACAGAACAGGTGACTGCTGAATCTTAAAAGATACGCACCGAATGTTTAAAGAACATGGCTTCTGCCCGAGGACTCCAGAGCAGCTAGGGTGGGGGCAGAGCTGAGGGTGGGGGAGGACTGGGCTGAGTCCACCAGGCCTCTTAGGTCTTTGACAGGAAGCATAAATACAGAGATGAATTTGGTCCAAGCCATTGAGTAGCTTTCGAAGGATTTCAAAGAGGAAGGGGGAGGATAAGAGCTGCTATTTAGAACAGTAACTGACGAGGTTCTGGAGATGGGCAATTACAGGGCCACTGCTGCAGAGGCTGGCCAGAGATGAGGACGGCCTTGCAAGCTGCGAGAACAGTCAGCCTGGCCAGAATTCTGGACCGCATACCCCATGTCCTCCCAGACAATCAATCAGTCACCGAGACTTTGGGGGCACTCAGAACTTCCAGGACACTGTCAGGCTCAAGATCATCAGTGGAGGTAAGAGGCTGGGTTCCGGATTATCGGGGCAGCGCCACAGGTTGTGAGAGGTGCAGCAGCAGCAGCGATGTGCGCTTGAGCCCATGCACATGCATGCACACACACACATGTGTACATTCAATGTTCAGTGACAAAGTCAGCTTTAACTCAGGTCAGTCAAAACCAAGGAACAGTCGGCACTCACTACATTTCTCTATGACTGTATTTCTCAAAGCGAGCCCAAAACCAAGGAGCAGTCGGCACTCACTACATTTCTCTATGACTGTATTTCTCAAAGCGAGCCCAGTGAATATTGTATTTCACAACAAACACATTATCCCTACAGCAGAAGGTTTGAAGCCTCACTAGACCACTGCACTCTTCCCCACCTCCCATCGGTCTAGAAAGATCTTAATAAGTGGACTGCTTCTGTGGATAGTTGACAGGCCCCTCAAAAACATTTTTTTTTTGTAAAATTAAAAGAATCGTAATTCCAGCTACAGTCTTTAGATCATCTTTATAAGTGCGATGGGTCTGTTTTTCCAGACTAGCTAAAACTGAAGCAGTTTCCCCTGTTTGGAAATTTTGTAGTTGACTTTAATTTTGGCTATTGTTTGGAAAAGATGGGCTGTCTGTACACAGAGCCCCCCCATAAAACAGATGCTTATTCTGTATTAAGAATACCACTGTACATGTTGTTTTATACCGTGTGTATACATGTGGTGTTATTAATGCTGAACCATAAGATTCGGGGACTAAAATGTGACCCTGTTTTTTTAAAGCATTTTTTTGTTGAAGTCTGTGTTTGCATGCCACACGGTGGATGCAGATTTATTGGCTGAAGTCTGGTGTTTGCACACACAGTGGACTGCGGCTGTCTGAATGGCACAGAAGGTGCCACTAAGAGGCTGTGAGGGGAGCTCCAGGCGGCCCCTCTGCACGCTCTCCCCCATGGACCACGGGCCCCAGCACACCCTTCTCCTGGGCCCCACGCTCTGGCCAGGCTCGGAGGCAGACCCGGGGGACGTGCAGACTACCAGGCCACAGCGCTCACCCTCAGAGCCCACAGTGGAGGGGCGCAAGAACCACAGTAGACAGTAGTGTGGTGTGTGCGTCAGAAACACAGCCACACCCAGAGAGGGCTCTGGGCAGCCACAGGAGGCTAACTTCTGGGTGAGAGGGAGACAGGCTAGACTTCGGAGAACAGGTGACACGCTAGTAAGCCGAGGCTGCCAGGTCTGTGGCTCAAGCCTATACTTCAGCTACTCAGGAAGCAGAGATTAAGGGGCTGCATGCAGTTCAAGGCCAGCCAGGGAGAATGTCTCAGCCGACAGCTGGCCGTGGTGGCACGCACCTGCATCCCCAGCCACACAGGGAAAGCATGAAGTAGAAGGATCACAGTCGTGGCTTGAGTGACAGAGCACCTGCCTAGCAAGCGCAAGGTCTGGCTGCAAAATGAAGACCCCAGACTAAACCCAAGGCTGAGAGGGGGCCAGATGAGGGGAGGGCTGAGCCAGCCAGGGGAGGCCGCGAGGGAGGGGTCACTGGGGGTCAGGGGCAGTCCTATGGCCAGGGGAGGACGCGAGGGGTCACTGGTGGTGGATGAGGGGGGGTTAGTCAGGCAGGGGCTGGTGATGGGCCTGGTGCTGGGGAATGGGGGGAGGCCCTGGAGGACACGGGGGGTCACTGGGGGCTGAGGGGAGCTCGCTGGTGGCATGTGGTTCTTCAGGACCCACACCTCTGGCAGGTCCACGCCGGGTCATCTTCCCTGAGAAGCAGCACAGAAGGGCGCCTGTTTGGCCCCCATGCCTTGCTGGCCCCACCGCAGTACTCTGAGAAATGGCACTGACATTTCTTCCCTTGGCCGGCAGCACATAACCTAATAGTGTCCCCTGTCAGGAACAGTTCTCCTTGTCAGGAAGCTGTTATTGATGCTCAACCTTCACTTTCCCTTTCTTAACATCACCCCATTATGCCAATACTCCATCGTGCCATGCGAAGCGATCCCTTCCCTCCTGGCATTTACGTCTCCCGGTATTTATAGACTTATCAAGTGCCCATTTAGTTGTCACTTAGGCAAGCTATACATATTTAGCTTCTTTAATCTGGCTCCATAAGCCAGCCCTTCCATTCTCCTAAATCACCTGAGTTACTCTCTTCCAGATTTCTGTCAATTTGTTTCCAGTCTCTCTAATGCAGGGGCCGAGGGAAGGAACGGGGTGGGCGGGGGAGCAGGGGCTCGCTCGGTGGGCACCATTTCCGTTATCAGCTCTTGGTCTCGCTACACATACACAGGCAGTGCATGCCTGGCACTGTGCCAGGGGCCTTTTCTCCTGCTGCCCACAATTTCCTTCCTTCCTTCCTTCCTTGTGCCAACACTGGGACTTGAACTCAGGTTCTGGTGCTGTCCCTTAGCAATTTTTGCACAAGGCTAGTGCTCGACCACTTGAGCCACCATTTATTTCACTTATGTTTTTTTTTTTTTTTTCCAGTCGTGGGGCTTGAACTCTGGACTTAGGCGCTGTCCCTGTGCTCTTCAGCTCAAGGCTAGCGCTCTACCACTTGAGCCACAACGTCACTTCCAGTTTTCTGATGGTTTATTGGAGATAAGAGTGTCATGGACTTTCCTGCGTGGGCTGGCTTTGAACCGTGATCCTCAGATCTCAGCCTCCCGAGTAGCTAGGATTGCAGGCGTGAGCCACCGGCACCCGGCTCCACTTATGCTTTTTGATGGTTAATTGGAGATGAGTTTCATGGACTTTCCTGCCAAGGCTGGCTTTGAACCAAGATCCTCAGATCACAGGCTCCTGAGCAGCTGGGATGGCAGGTGTGAGTCTTGTTTATGCTTATTCACCGCTCAAGGCAAGAATGACCTCCTCCTGTGTGTCAAGGACCAGGGCCCAGAGCTGAGTCCTGAGCTCCTGTGTCCTATGTCTTCGTGCCCACCCATCAAGCTGTGTGGGAGAGACCATCCTGACGCCTTTATCCTTAACTGATGCTGTGAGCTCTCTGGATGGTGTGGGTGTCCATCTCGAAGGAGATGCATGTTACCGCATCAGCAGCACTGTGGCTGGGGCTGGCCTGTGGCCTCAGAGATTTCTCTTCTGGCCTCCTATTTTGCACGACTGTCCCTTGTGGCAGTTCACTGCACGGGTGGGCTTGTACTGCAGTGTGTTTCAGCGCACAGAGGTGAGGGGCGTCCACGTGGGGCGAGGAGGTCTACGATGGCAACTCTGAGGAGTCTGAGCTTGAGAACGCGGGAGAGCGTGCTCAGTGAACTGAAGGCAGGCCCCGACCCCGTGGGGGTGGCATGCATCGCAGAGGTGAGGAAAAAGCCAGAAGTGGCGCTATGGCTCATGTGGTAGAGTGCTAGCCTTGAGCAAAGGAAGCTCAGGGACAGGGCCCAGGCCCTGAGTTCAAGCCCCAGGACTGGCAAAAAGAAAAAAAAAAAAGGGTAGAGTTAAAAATCAAGAGCAGCATTACTTCAGGAAAATTCAGAGGATTTCTTTCTACCTTGATCCTCAAACAGGGATCAGCAGCAGATACTTCCCCCTGAAAAGAACTTCCTTGGAGTTGAGACAGAACTGAAAATCAAGGCTGGGCTCGGCTCGCCAGGAGCCCACTCCTACTTACTGGGGTCACACAGTTTAAAACTAGCAGTAGCCGTAGCATGAATAAATCACCCTCTTGTTACTCTGTGCCGCTCTTTCAAGAAACTCAAGGGCTTCCCATGCCATTCACGGTGCCACTCGGAGAAATGAAGGCAGGAGACAGCTTGCCATCTACCCTGCTGTATCCCCGGCCACAACTACGGGGATGAGAAGAGCTAGGGAAGAAACGGCAGGGGCGGTGCAGGGAAGTCCTGGTGCAAGACCTAGACAAGAGCCTTACTGCAGATTGCTAGATCTAGATCTATTGACATCTATAGACAGAAAAAAATAGATGTGTGTATACATGTCCAGATGTATTATTAGTCTGCTTACACAAAGGCAAGCTACAGAGAAAGAAAGGAGGATCATTTAGGTTTTGTTTTGGAGTTTTGGATTTGTTTTGGATGGTAGCCGGGCGCTGGTGGCTCATGTCTGTCATCCCAGCTACTCAGGAGGCTGAGATCTGAGGATCACGGTTCAAAGCCAGCCTGGGCAGGAAAGTCTATGAGACTCTGATCACCAATTTGACCAGCAGAAAACAGGAAGTGGCGCTATGGCTCAAGTGGTAGAGTGTTGGCCTTGAGCTGAAGAGCTGAGGGACAGCGCCCAGGCCCAGAGTTCACGCCCCATGACTGACAAAAACAAACAAACAAACAAACAAACAAAGACTGGCTAATGGCAGATGGCGTCATTTCACACCCAGAAAGCTCCTTTCATAGCAACCCCTTGGAAAACAGCCTCATTCCTCCAGAGACCTGAGGAACTCCCACAAATCTCTATCTCCTGAAGGGTTCCGAAGCATCTTCCAATATTGCCAACCTTGGGACGACACTTCCAATGCCACAAATCTTCGTGGGGCACAATTAAAATCACAGCCAAACCACAGCACCAGGCATGACTATTACTGGCTGTGCAAGTGGGCTGGTGCTCACCTCTGAGTCTGTTGACGCACCTGTACACTCAAGTGGAAAAATCCATGTTGACGACACCTCGAGTCAACATGAGTTGAGGCATGAGCCCATGGGAAGGGCTGGCGGTGTCCTTCACTCCCGCCACGCCCAGGTGGTAGCGGAGATATATAGAAGGAGTAACTGAGTAAAAGTCAATTTGGGGCAATAATCAAATCCGACTACTGAGTGGGATTCTGAGAATGCTTATCATAGAAAGAGCACTAAGGAAGGCAAAGCACACGCACAGGGCTGCGTCAGACCTCCACAGTTCGGCGCAAGTCATGAGATTCGATATCAAATCATCTTGAGAAAGTCAGAACTTAGGCTCTTGAGATAGTACACTTTTACATATTTAGGCAGGGTGGTCTGCAAGAGGGTGGCGTAGGAGGATGAGGAAGCATCTCTAATATTCTCTAGGCCTAGTGGCAAGCCCCTTTGTGACAAGCTGGCGAGTCCTGGCTGGCTCAGGTTGAGGCAGGCAGGCGACCTTCAGATGTCATAGAAACACTTGTGTCAAATAAAGCTCCAAGTAACTTCTACCCTCTGTGCTACAGCAGTATAAAAACAGCTGTCTTTTGCAGTGTTTTCATTTTTCAGACTTCTTAAAACATCAAAACTTAAAAACCACCAAGCCAACAGAAAAAAAAAAAACCAAAAGAACAAAAGAGTATTTCTTTTCTTTTTTTTTTTTTTTTTAATTGGTCGTGGGGCTTGAACTCTGGGCCTGGGCGCTGTCCTTCAGCTCTTCAGCTCAAGGCGAGCGCTTGCTCTACCACTTGAGCTACAGCGCCACTTCTGGTTTTCTGGTGGTTTATTGGAGATAGGAGTCTCAGGGTCTCTCCTGCCTGGGCTGGCTTTGAACCGCGATCCTCAGATCTCAGCCTCCTAGGATTACAGGCGTGAGCCACCAGCTCCTGGCTAAGAGTATTTCTTTTGAACACTGTTAAAAACATTCCCAGAACTGACGATGGCATTTTATCTATGAAAGTTTCTGTAGTATCCCACCCCTCTCCCCCGCTCCTTCCTTTTCTTTCTTTCTTTTTTTTTTTTTGCAGAAGTTAATACATTTACTGACTTTTTCAAGTCTTAATTTACAAATATAGCCAAATATGCCAGTAACTATTAATGGAGAAGCTAAGAAGCACATTGCTTGTCATTTGTCCATTCTGAGTAAAAGACTCCCAGAAAGCCTGCTGATTGCTACTGGGCTTTGTGGAGAACCATGCTTTTTTTTTTTTTTTTTAAATCCCCATGAAGTGTTCTTTATCTACTTACACTAGTGTAAAAGAAAAGATATGGCACTGTTCATTTTTTCAACTCCTGGGCTATTTGGAGAACATTTGTAGTAGACCAATAGCAAAACTGACTGCGCTAAACTGCAGATAAAGGTATGATGACAGATTGCAGTCGCTTTAATTCATAAAGAAAACATTTGGGGCTCCCGGGAATGCCAAGACAAGCCACTGTCACCCACTGACTTCATGCTAAGACACAAACTACAGAATATTTTTCAGTTAATGACAAAGGCTAATGAATATGTGACTTATTACAAACTCTTACTTATCAAGAGGTTTTTTTGGTTCCTTGGAAAGCATTACAGTCTCCCTGTTTTCTAAACACACAAATAGAATTGTGAAATGATGTCATTCTGTTTCATTTAATTACCTCTGAAACGCTTTCTATTTAATATTCATTACTCAAAAGCTAATTTAAAAGAGAAAGAGATTCGACTTATTCAAAAAGATGTACTGTCATTCACAGCAATAGTTATCTAATATACAGAAGTTAATAAAGCAGATTAATCTACAAGTCCCTTTAAGCCATTCTTGAGTTTTGAACAACTGCCTCTTTGGCCTTTCACCTTCATGCTGTGCACCAGTAGCAGGTGCCAGCTGTACAGAAATTATAGCTACTGCATTTGGACGCAGAATCTTTTCTTACTTTGCTTCTGACCAGCAGCTGACCCTGTAGGAGTGATTGTTTCTGGTGCCGGCCTAAAGGCTACACAAACCAGGAGCAGATAAACAAAGGCTGCAGACACCAGCTGCCTTGCCTAGGGGGATCATCCCAGGCTGACACCTCTACTTCTCCAGCATCCCAAATTGCTCCTTGTTTGTTTCCACACAAGCATTTCATCCTGGTTGTTTTCCGGGAGGGCAGGAGAGGAGCCCTTCCGCCCCAAGTCACAACAAAACCCCTCCTTTCCCTGGAACTTGACTTTTGAGTATTCTATGTCAAACTGTGCCATTATGATGCTAATCTAGGCCTGATTTAGCAACTTTAATAAGAGGCTAAACCCTCTTGTAATTAGATAATAAAATTTTATTATGTATTTTAATATTAAAAGTCTTAAAATCAAACTCTTCAAATCATATACTGGTACAAAAACCAAGGCAAAAATGGGAACTAAGGACAGGCTGTGGCTAATTTCTCACCCTCAGAAATGTAAACACGGATTCCTCCGCCGGCGGCAGCCAGAGCTGGCCCCTCCAAATCCTGTGCAGGAGAACCTGCTCAAGGGTAAAGCACACTCTACCATTTCCAGCAACAGCAGGAGATGGCTCTGACAGTTATTTCCAGGATACAAATTACACAAGTATAAAAACAATCCCCATAATGATTAAATGCAGTTATGTACATAGGAGAATACCAGTGCAAATGGTAACATATTTAAATGGTTTTCCTTCATTAAAAAAATTATATATGATATTAAACCATCAATCACTGCTGAGGCACAGGAGTTTAAATGTATTGTCACTGGCTGAAATAAATGACTTGGAGACTGGATTCTGGCTCACTCAATATGGTGTCTTTGCTGTTGCTTAGTCACCCAACTCTCTGCTGGTTTGGGCTACATCTGGTGGATTCCATCCCTTTCAATTAATAAGGCAAGTGATGCTATCAATGGATTACATCCTTAAACTGTGCTTAGAGGTAGAAAACCACACGTCCTGGTAGGATGGGAGGGAGGGCGCTTTCATTCTGTTAACCGTTTGGAACAGTGTTCACAGCACTTCTTTATTCTATAGTCTATAATGATCTAACTATAGCAATTCCATTTGGGTCATTATGTAGTGGTTGATAAATATGTCTGATAGCTACAGTTACTGCCTGCAGGTTGTACTTATGCAGATGTTCACGGACCATGGCAAGGTGTCAGTCTCTGCCAGGGGTTTGGACAAACACCAAGATGTAGGGGATCTTGGGAAAAAAACAAGGCACCCTAACAGTGTATTATGATCGTCATAACACTAATTTGACGACTGTAAGTCAAGAAGATGATTCTGTTTTAATTTCTTTTGTTATAGTTGAACCAGTCATCCAGAAAATATAACTATAACAAAAATTAAATCAAAGTGGCAAAAATGTGGTTAATAACAAATGACTTAGACTTGCATAAATCCTTCTAAAAATGAACAAGTAATTTCATAATGTCACAGAATGCCATATTAATAAAATTAAAGAGTTTTCCTATTTTAAAAATTAAGAACATTAAATTTCTAACTAAACTAGTACTTGAGGGTAGCAATCACAAGTTTTTCATTTTTAAGAGGCTTATTTCCCATTAGGAATTTTTTTTTTTTTGGGTCCGGTCGTGGGGCCCGAACTCTGGGCCTGGGTGCTGTCCCTCAGCTCTTCAGCTCAAGGCTAGTGCTCTACCACTTGAGCCACAGCACCACTTCTGGCTTTTTTCTTTTTGCTTGTGTGGTGCTGAGGAATTGAACCCAGGGCCTTAAGCATGCAAGGCAAGCACTCTACCACTGAGCCAACTTCCCAGCCCTTCCCTTTAGGAATTTTATGCCTAGTTGTTACCCAGATATTTTGTTTCAGCCTTGCTTCTCCTGGATATTCTGATTTCATCCTTAGTAACTAGATTGTGCCTATCTTCACACACACACACACACACACACACACACACACACTCACACACACACATACACACACACACACAGTGCATGCACACAAATGTGCTTGTACACACGACCATATAGTCATAATATACATATGCACATATGCACACATATAAACCCAAACTGAAGTTATTCAAACCTAGTTATCTAAAATATCTAAAAATAACAAAATGTGGAAAGGTGAAGACTTGAGCTTCACTGTAACCCTCCAGTATGCGCAGACACATAAGAAGACACACAAGAAAAATAACATTAAAAAATAAAATAATGACATTCCTCTCAAATAACAAACAAAAGAGTATGCTTCAAAGCCACTGAACTATCAGACAGAGGTGGCTGGACCGCAGCAGGCTACCTGGAGGCTGGGCCAGACACCCCAGGACCACGCACGGAGAGGTCTCAGTTCTGAATTTCCTTAGGGTTGCATAATACAGAGCAGAAAGTTGACAGCCATATGTGATGGACTGCCAACTGTGTTCTGTTTTGGCTTGAATTTTCAGCTGGTGGACAACATTTAAAAATCTGGATTTTTGGCTTCTCTTTAGGGTAGACATTTCAATACCTCTGGCAAGCGGACTTCTGATATTCTTGTAGGACACATTCAGCCGGAGCTGTGTCAGGGTTTCCTTCCAGTGTTCCTCATTCTGCCCAGCCTGAGGCCATCTTAGCTTGTGGTACCTGGTAGGGACTAGACAAGGTGTGATCGTGGGTCGGACTTAGACTTCTGGCATGGCTGTTAATAGGCCGGATCATGCATGCCAGGAAAGGGCTGTCTTTAGAAGGGGGGCGTGGTGAACACTGGCATTCTACACTGACTAGTCAGTGCTGGAAGGACCAAGCACAGAGCGGTGCTGGGTGTGAGGTCAGAGGTCAACCTTGGGCTTTTCTACCATCATGTCCAGCTGCCATGCTGATGCTGGCCTAGAGAAATCAGGTTACAGGAGACCTCGGCAGCTGCCTCAGAGGCACTGAGGAGCATCGCGATCCGCCGTCCCACTGGCTCTCATCCTCTCAAGGGTGCACACCCACCTACGCTTTACAACCTCCACGCCTGGTCACAGCGTCAGGCAACTTCCCTTCCAGGGATAGAGGACATTGTTCTAATTTACTCCATCTTAAGGTGACTGGGGAGGGCTGACGGATGCTTGACTTGCCTTACTTTAAGCGCTTAAAACATGTACAGGTCCTTGGATTAAAAGCCACTGAGCACAATGAGAAAAGCAGATCGCTTTTTGTGGTTAAGTAAGTGAACTGTCGTATCAAACAGACTTTGGGGGCTGGGAAGGTGGCTCAGTGGTAGAGCGCTTGCCTTGCATGCATGAGGCCCTGGGTTCGATTCCTCAGCACCACATAAGCAAAAAGAAAAAAAGCCGGAAGTGGCGCTGTGGCTCAAGTGGTAGAGTGCTAGCCTTGAGCTGAAGAGCTGAGGGACAGCGCCCAGGCCCAGAGTTCAGGCCCCACGACTGGACCCCAAAAAAACAAAACAAACAAACAAACTTGCTTGGAAAGTTACCTAATTTTTTTCTGCCTCAGTTTCTGTCTAGTTATATTATACCTTCACAGACCTATTGCGTATCTGGTAACACAAAGCGACAAGCTGAAGGTTGTGCAGGCACACAAGTACCTAACCTGCCAGCCCCATTCTTTCCTAGAAATCCGGCACAACTGCTGGCACAGACGGCTGGGAAGGGGGCCGCGGCCAACGCGGGACCTGTGAGGCACACCTCCGTCAAGAGTGTGAGCTTCACTTTTGTTGCTGGCTTCCATCAGTTCTCTATCAAGTCACGAATATTTTTTCATCTTGGTTTTGATATAAAGCTACTGTCTTATGTTTAGCAATAAAGTTGTAAATCAACCAGATTTGAGTGAGCTGATCACATGGAGGGTGAGTGTTTATGTAAGGGCCACTAAAAATGATCTGATCAACATTAGAAAGTCTGGGTAATTACTTGTTAGGAGGATGTGATGATATTTTGCCACATCTGTGAGAATCTTGCTAAAAGTTCTATAGGCCGAAGTTTTCAACTCAGTTACAAATGCAACTGCATTTTCTCCTACTTAGTGTTATGGAATGGAAGATGTATAGTGTGTCAAAATGTTGAGCGATATCATTTCAGGATCAACACAGAAATGAAAAAAGTGCAGATGACTTCCCTTTTGCTGCAATTCACTCTGGGAGGCATGTCATGAAGAGCACTATACAAAAGCAATTTTCATTGATTGACTGACTGACTGAGGAAAAAGGGTAAATGCTCTTTTTAGCTTACATCCCCACTGAAGCAGGATTCTTACAGCTTCTGACAGCTAGTCACAACCTGTAGTTAAATTCCATGTTACCAAACAACAACAAAGATGAAATAACAATGAAATAAAAAAAGAAGAGAGGGAGAAATAAAACCACAACTAGAACTTTTCTGGGACTTTAGCACTTTTGAGCAAAAAGATAGATAAGGATAAGATAAATTCAAACCTGACCTCTCTGATCCTTCTATGTCACATGTATAGATATGAAAGTAAAACTGCTACAAATACTTGTTAATAAGCTAACTGCGTAGGAGAACACTTAATGCTTCTGTGGGAGGTGTGTTCTTTCTAGGGCAACTGCTTTCCTTTGATGTTCTCGGCTGGAGAAGCATTCAGTGTCCCGTGTCCTGTCCTTCTCATTTCAAAAAGAATCAGTCTGTCAAGTGCCCCTTCTAACCCAGCACACCTTCCACTCTGCGACATAACCAAGTGAACGCTTCTCTATGGTTATAGTAGCAAATACTCACCATCAATGATGGAACCAAGACATTCACTCACAAAAGGTAACTTCCTAATTACTGTATTAGACCAGTGTCTCATCTATTAATCAGGAGTAATTAGTAATACTAACACTGCTATCATTGATTTGTTTATAACATTTTTAGTTTATTCTTTTTTTTGGGGTCTGGTCATGGGGCCTGAACTCTGGGCCTGGGCGCTGTCCCTCAGCTCTTCAGCTCAAGGCTGGCGCTCTACCACTTGAGCCACAGCGCCACTTCTGGCTTTTTTTCTTTTTGCTTATGTGGTGCTGGGGAATGAACCCAGGGCCTCATGCATGCAAGGCAAGCGCTCTACCACTGAGCCACCTTCCCAACCCTAGTTTATTCTCTTAATGACATTAAAACACTTTAGGAATCCTTCCTCCAATTTATGCAAACTGAGTTTTTCTCAACTGTTAAGTTTAAGCAGTAAAGGCTAGGCAACACCTTTCACTTCAACCAGACTCAAAGGAACTAAAGGTGGATGTTTACAAAGTTACATTTGTATGTAAAGCATGGAAGATGGCCAACTTGAAGAATGTATATATATATATATATATATATATATATATATATATATATTTTTTTTTTTTTTTTTTTGGGTCCAGTCGTGGGGCCTGAACTCTGGGCCTGGGCGCTGTCCCTCAGCTCTTCAGCTCAAGGCTAGTGCTCTACCACTGAGCCACCTTCCCAGCCCTGAAGAGTATATTTTTTAAGACAATGTTTCAAGTTGTATAGTGGGTAGTAATAAATACTTCCAAGTTGACTCCAGGCACTCAAAATTTCATTCCCAGGTTGCTGCATACAAACAGAAAAGCCTGAAAGGAGGCTGCCTACTTAAATCCATGCATCCTCTACTATGGAATGAGAGGAGGTAACTTCTGCAGTTGAGAGCTGACTCTCTTCATGCAATTAAGCTTTCAGCAAAATAGGCCCAGGCTGGAGGAAAAGAGTTCAAACTAGTAAATAATTGCAGCATCATTGCATCAGTTTAGCTTAAAGAGCTGACAGGCCCTCTCTAAACTCCAAGCACAATTAGTCATTAGGGTCTACTTTTCCATCACTGCTGAGCGATTTGTAACCCATTCCTCTTAACAGGGTTAGGCAATACTCAACGGACACAGATGCCCTGAAAACCAAAACCGCACGGTTAGAAGCAGCCACCTTGTTTACTACCTTCCGTGATAGGCAAATCATCTACAAAAAACAGTGTTTAATGGGCAATCAATGAATAACCAATGAGTCACTTTTCATCTGAGGGTGAAAATGAGAATAATCTAATACAAGGCCCCTCTGGTGAGGGGGACCTGAGGTTCTGCTGCTCTTCAGGGCTGATTTATAAGGTCTTAGAAAGCTGATGTACACAGACCATCAGGGGGACCCATCCCCGCTCATAATAACCCCCAACAGGCCCACTCCCTCTTTTCCAAGTCTATCCCCTCAGGCTATTAGTTCTGTCCGGCTAATTCTTCCCACCGCTCCTGCCGGCTGCTTTTACCCTGACCATCCGTTCAGCCCAGCCGACTCAGAAGTAATTTTATACGCAGCAGAGAGCGGGTGGAATTGATTTTTCACTCAGCACTCAGTTCCCATCTGAATAATTATCAATTTTAGAGCCTCATAAAGGGAAGAGTCAAAATTTCAAATCAATTCAAAAGAGCTTTTGAGACGACAGACCCTGTGCATAAGAACAGAGGTCAACGTGGTCGGTGACCTGAGGAGATGATGTCAGGTATTACCATGCCCAATAGCTGACATCAGAGACGATAGAAACCCGGGCCGATGCAAATCCTATGTATGCTGACTACCAGGGGCCAGTCATCAATATTTAAAATGTATCTGAAAGCCTACAATCCAAATAAATAGAATGCATTCCGTTGTTAATAAAGATTTATCACATCTCAGTCATATACAATAAAGTGAAAGATTACCACCTCTTATTAACACAGAGAGATTATTTAAGCCAGCAAATGCAAGGTGGTCCTGAGTAAAGACACACTTGATGCTCTCGTGCACCACCATTTTCTGTGCTCACAGATGATCAATTTTGGGTAAAACTTTCTGCTACAGATTATGGGACAACGCAGCGATTACCGCTCCATGTTGGGTGAGTGACTTGGCTTTAGACTTGTCTCTTGCTATGGCGGGGAGGGCTGGGTCTGATTTCTGGAAAATCCATGAATATTGATTTTCTTTCGTCTGGCACAGTGCTCATGTGTTTGGTGCTGACGTAGAGCATGTATTTACTAGAGGAAATAAATAACCATGGATTTGCCAGATTCCCAGGAAATCCTCTCCCCTTGCTGCACCACCCACCTGTTGTAACCGTTCAGGGTCAGACCAATCAGTTGCAGACCTACAGCCCCTTGGTCATTACTCAAAACATGAATACACCCCTACCCAATCCATACACAGAAAATAACTGCTAAGCTGAACATTCACCACAAATAGTTTACATAAGCTCTTTTAAGTATTAATTTTCATTAAAGTTTAAATATTTAAATTGGATTTAATTATCATGGCTGTCTCATTCTATTTTCATCATTGTCTTTAATCTGGGCGATATTTTTTGATGATTACAGCTGACTTAAATGCTAACTACTGACAAGGTAGCAAGAAACTAAGTATTTACATTTGTAAATCATAGATTAGTATGGACACAATTTGGCAAAAGGAAACAACTCAGCAGGGTGCTGGTGGCTCAGGCCTGTAATCCTAGCTACTCAAGAGGCTGAGATCTGAGGATTGTGGTTAAAGGCCAGCCAGGCAGGAAAATCCATGAGACTTATCTCCAATTAACTGCCAGAAAACTGGAAGTGGAGGAATGGCTCCAACTGGCAGAGATCTAGCCTTGAGCAAGAGAGTCAGGGATAGCATCCAGACCCCACGACTGACAAAAAAAGACAAAAAGAAAAACATAGGAAGATATTATTTTTCCAATTTAGTGGATACAGAATTATCAGTAGTGTACCCACTAAAAAGGCATGTATGTTCTGGGCTTGTACATTCTGTGCTTTGGTGTACAGGGTCTTATGCTTGCTAGGTAGGTTCTCTGCCACTTGAGCCACATCCCCAGCACTTTTTGCTTTAGCTTATTTTCTAGGTAGGGTCTTGTGTTTTACCTGGGATCTGGCCTCAGACTGGCATCCTCACGGTGCTTACCTCCTGTGTGGCTGGGTTTACAAGTGTGGGCGTGCTTTGGGGATATGGTCTTATCACATCCCCCCCCCTCCCGCCCCCCCTCGGCTGGCTTCCAGCAGCTCCAACCTTCGGTTCCCCCTCACATCTACTTTTTGAGTAGCTGGGATTATAGACTATATCCTGTATATTCATTTTAAAATGCACATTGTGAACTGTGATTTGCAATTTAAAGTTTGTAATTTAAAACTTAGACTGAACTCAAGTTAGCCAATTAGATAGTACAGTTGAAAAGAAAAGCATGTGGGTTGTTAATTACATGCTCTTGGGAAATATTACCTAACTTGCCTGAAGAGTGATTCCTAATGTGAACTTGGGAAGAACACTAACTATGCTGTGCTGGTTCCTAGCAAGTGGCCGCAGACAGCAGATTGAAGATGGATTTTTCAGAGGCTCCAGGTAAGAAGTCAGGGTGACTATTTCTAGCTCCAGTGTGCCTACCTTTTCTCTGGCCTCTGTGGGTTCGGGTTTGCCAGGGTGAGCTGAGTGACACGCAGGTACTGAGGCCGGGGCCCTGGGACCAGTGTACATCAGCTTTCAGGGAAAGAACTCCTAGAGAGCAACTGCTAAAGAGCCTTGGCAGCAAATAGAAGGGAAGTGTAGGGAGCAGGCTGGCTTCTGGGAAATATGTGAAAGCTAGATTACCTGCTGAAGAACATCTGGGTTTTGCTGCATAAAGTGTAATAGTCTCTGACCAGCTTGAACAGCCTCTCGGCATCGAAGTGTCTTCTTGCCTTCTTTGGCAATGTGCTTGAAGAGGTAAGTGACGATGTAGTCTAAACTGGTACAGCAGCTGGAGGAGACAACTGTATCTGTATGAATAGTAAATAAGGGTTCATTTGCATTGTTGAGGTGTTTGCTGCATTCCATTATAAAGTTTGTTTAAAAAACCTGATTTTCAGTCATTAACGTCAAACTCTAAGTTCCTTGGAAATAAATTCTTGTTTTTCTAAACCTGGTGTGCACCTAGGCCCTAGCACAGAGGAGACACATAAGAAAATGATATCCTGGTCTGCATTGGACGGAGGTCTCCATTTGGGTCTTGCACACGTCTGCTCAGTTCAAGCAAAGTTTATGAACTATCTACTTAGTGTAAAGTTCTCTACCTCAGGTGCCCTGGGTGTAATCTTCATCCTGATGTCAAAGAACTCAGTTTAATGCAGAAGTCACTGTGTCAAAATGAGCAACATATGACGTGTATGGCTTTGAGGGCGAACTCATGTTGGTTTGGGGTCAAGGAGAGTATAGTGAAGGAGCCCTGGAGTTGGGCTTGGAAAGAATATTCCAGTTAGATCTGAGGAAGGTCATTTTCAGGCAGAGATGAACAGGAGGCAGTACAGTGTAAAGGGGGAAACGGATTTTAGAGCCACACATCCTTTTCAATGATTTGCTGTGCTATTACTCTGAAAAAGGCATTTTATTTCTCTTACCATTTGTAAAATACTTTGCAGACGGCAATGAGAAGAAAATAAGGTTATCAGTAGTAAAAGTGGCTGGTATTATTGACAGCTTACTATGTGTTATCACAGTGTTAAAAGTTTTACATATGGGAACACTAAGACTCAGATTAAGTGAAATGTCCAGTGACACATCACTAGAATACTGTGGTGGCCAGCATATGAAAATAAAGGAGTTGAGACTGTAGATCTGTATCCTTAATCTCTAAAGTAAAACCAGGTGTTAAGCGAAAAGTATAAGCAAACATTCAAGTGTCTTCTTCAAACCCCTGGGCACTCCAGAGCTGGCTGACCCAGGGAAGCAGACGGACTCAGCAGAATGCCTGGCTTGAGGAGGGAGAGAATGTATAGGGGTCATGAGGGAAGGCTAACCCAGCACACTGGGGTCTTCCTTGATGTTGACGTTTAGCTGGTATTATTGAAGGTTTTCTGAGTTTGTAATTGGTGTGATAGTACCCCCCAGATTAACTTCTCATTCACATCTAACTACTATTGTGTAGGACATGAATTATTTTCATTTTGTAATATGTAAAAGCTAAGGTTAGGATATAGCTTATGTCTAGCATGCACAAGTCCTGGGTCTGATCTACAGCACTGAAAAGGGGAGAAGAAAATGAAAACTCCCTGATTACATGGTTTATTCAAACTCCGTAATTTCAACTCATAGCATAGATGGTGCCCATGATTTTTGGCTAATGATGGCATACAAACACAAGTTTTTTATTGGTAAGAAAAATGATTAAAAATGATAAGTATAATAGCTCCAGAAGAGAAGTGTGTTATAGATTTCATACTCTCAGACTGGTAAAAATAATTTACCAAGAGGAGTGGAGAAGCAAAGGCTTATTAGCATGCTGCTCAGAGAAGTAAAGGGCATCTAAGCAATACAAGAGTATCTCTGCTGCCATTGTGCAAGCGTATGTGGTTGGGGAAAGGCTTTTAGCGAGCTTCCTAGGATTCTGATTGGCTGCTTCCTTTTCCTCGGCCATGCTGATTGGTGGTTGCTTCCTCAGCACATAGTTTGGATTTTGTGGGTGTGTTTCTAACACGCTGCCTTCACTCCCTCACCCCTCTTGGCTCTTGGTAGTCTGCCATATCTCCCCAAGCAGGACTTTCTTCCACAGAGGAGATGAGACAGTCGGGTTGAGAAGTAACAGTAACAGAATAGTTTCTTATCATTTTATTTATGCTCAGACACATATATGTCTAAAATACACTAGAAGTGAAATACTGTCCGAGTATAAAAATGGGTGGGTGAACTCCCTTGACAAATTTTTCTAGGGAGGGTCATGAGTTCTGTTGAGAAATAAGACCACTTGGCATCGCTATCATATTAAAAGCTTAAAGCTGCGCATCATTTGAATGTGAGGTGTCAGGGAAAGTTAAACAAGAAGGAGGTGTAGGGGAGACCTGACACAGAGACAGGGGGATAGACCTGACACAGAGACAGGCAGACAGGGGAATAGCAGCTGGAGCAGGAGTGCAAGGGCAGAAGAGTAAGGGAAGTAACAGACAAGATACAAACAGCAGTTTTGGAAAAGGAGAGGACTATAAAATTTTTAGGAAAGAAGGTTTTGTTTTCTTCCTCATAAAGTGATGGAAATTTGGTGAATCAACTGGTTGACTTCTTTGTCTTTCCCACTAACTGGGATTGCTCTGTACAAAGAGAGCATCGGTTACAGAATCTGGGAGGTAGTACAGGCTTGGGCTATCAGGCAGATGTAGATTTGTTGAGTTGGTTTGTTTTCTTTTTCTTTCACATCTCTACATTTGAAGTCCCAGTTATAAAAACAAACAGATTAAGTACCTTAACACCTACAACAGCAAGCAGAAATTGAGGTGGTCATGTTCACAAGTGAGGAGCACTATGCTATCAATCATACAAAAGTTTATGGACTTTACATGGATTTGGTGACTGTGCATGGCATATGCACTGCATTAAAAGGTTTCAATCTGCTCACTCGGCGGTGGAAAAGCAGGCAAACACTTTAGACAATGGCTGGGGCACAACGCCTTGCAATAAAAGCAAGAGGAGCCTCCATTATGGCTGATTGACCGTTAGGGGCTTTGAAAAAGATACATACTACTTCTAGGTAGATTTAAACATGTGCAATCATAAGGATCAAGGGCATTTGGTCAAAAACAATGAATAATGCTAAGGATGGGGTTGGAGGTATGGCGCTGCTGGTAGAGCACTAGCCAATGAGCAAGAGTGTCAGGTACTGAGTTGAAGTCCCATCTCTGACCTTAAAAAAAGTACTACAGACTAGGTGTCACTGGCTTTCCTTACACTGCAGGTCAAGCTATCCCATGTGATTCATACAGGGGACGCTTCTGACAAAAGGGTGTGTGGACATCAGAGCTTTAGATTCAGTAGTAGTTCTTGGCTTTTAATGTTTCTCCTCTGGTTCCAGAGTAAGATTTCAGGGCCTCACACTCGCTTGGCTCATTTATTCAGCTGCTGTTCTACCACCTGAGCCATGTTTCCTCTCAGCATTTTGTTGGTTATTTTAGACACAAGAATCTTGTGGACTTTTCTGCTTAGGCTTGCTTTGGAGCTCAGACTCCTAGTCAGAGCTAAGATTACAGGTGTAAACCATGACATGTCTTAAAATCTTTTTTTTTTTAAAAAGGGTAACATCCATCATGTAGACAAATTTGGATTTTTTTTTGATATGTGGTTTTGAACTCTGGGCCTCGCACGTGTGAAGTTCACATTCTATCGCCAAGCTACACCTCCAGTCCTGGAAATAATTTTAAGTATATTAGGTCCCGTTCTCTCTGGCAACTGGCCTCCACAGGAAGCACATGCATCATTAATAGCCCCCTGCTTACGAAGAGGCATCATGGAAAGCTGTGCTGAGAAGGTAGCTGTGTGGGGAAGAGTTGCTTAACTGAGAGTCACGAAGAGTGATAACCAGCCGAGCCCAAACGCGCTTCAGCTCAGAACCCCTGGCCACAGCAGAAGGATGAAGGTTTTGGAAAAATATAGTTTAAAAGGCAATTTCAGAGACAAAAGTGCCATTTGAGAGGCATAGTGCTGGAAACAGAGGGGCACAGGTTTAATCTATATTACTTAAGATGTTTGACTCCACTGAGGTTTGAAGGCATTGTGTAAAATATACTACATACTTCCTACTTTTTGTACACGATGTGAAACATTAATGAGATACACTATGTAAAGACTGAAACATAGTGCCTGACACACAGGGAGGGTTTCTTTTTTTTTGCTTCTTTCTTGGCAATTTCAATCTCTCTAAATACCAAGCTTGACAGACTATTCAAAGATCTCTTTGCTCTGAACAGGTGCAATCACGCCATTCAGGGGACACTGTGGAAAACGACCTGTGTCACTTTTAGGCAGGGGTGGGAGGAAAGCAAAGGAAGAGGTGATGCTGTCCAGGAAAGAAATCTACTCATTATCTGACTTACGAACTGGCAATCCTCTGTGCCCCACCTTAATAAGTATAAAATTACAAGAACAAAAAAGTTTAAAAAAATCTCTTTTCTCTTTCACATTATTTAATGTCTGTAAATGCTAACATTATTTCTTCAGTGCTTTGCTTTCACATTATGATTATACTGTATGTGCTACTCAGAAATGTGTTCAAACCAAGTGTGGCTGCTCACACTAGAAATTCTACTTGGAAAACTGAGATTGAGAGGATCATGGCTTGAGGCCAGATGAGCAAAAGGTTCATGAGACACCTACCTCCATGGGAAAAGACTTCATGAGACCCCACCTCACTGTGGAAAAAGGTTGGCACAGTGGCATGGGCCTGTTCCAGCAGCCACAGCAAGAGGCATAAATAAGAGATGGCAGTCTAGGCTTGCCCAGACCAAAGACAAAATCCCATCATAGAAGTAACCACAGAAAGTCAGGTGTGGGGGCTCAAGGCTGTAACCCTAGCTATGTGGAGGGTGGAGGTTGAAGACCCTTGGTTGGGACCAACCAGTTCCTGAGACTCCATCCTGACCAACAGCTGGGTGGAACGGCAGGTGTCTCATGTGGACAAGGTGCAAATTGGGGAATCACAGTCATCCTACCCAGGAATAAAGCAAGACTCTATTTCAAAAATAACCAGAACAGGCTAGGAAGTTGGCTCAGTGGTAGAGTGCGTGCCTTGCATGCATGAAGCCCTGGGTTCGATTCCTCAGCACCACATAAACAGAAAAAAAAAAGCCGGAAGTGGCGCTGTGGCTCAAGGGGTAGAGCGCTAGCCTTGAGCTGAAGAGCTGAGGGACAGCGCCCAGGCCTGGAGTTCAGGCCCCACGACCGACAAAACAACAACAATAACAACAACAACAAAAAAAATAACCAGAACAAAGAGGGCTGGCAGAGTGGCTCAAGTGGTAGAATGCCTGCTCAGAAAGCATGAAGCCCTAAGTTCAAATTCCAGTACTGTCAAAAAGTAGAGGAGTAAGAATACATCCTGTTTACATATATTAATGATGAATTTCATCAGTTACTAGCTGGTTCTACTTTTTGCCTGCCCTTACCGTTCCTGACCAAGGAAGCCCTCTGCCCCGAGCCTCCCTGCCTGCTCCAGCCCAAGCTCTCCACCGTGCTCCCAACCCTCCTCCTAGCAGGTCCCTGGAAACGGCCATCGCCCATTCCAATCACTTGCTCAGCACTTACCATAGTCTATCTTCTGATACGTGCTCGTCTTCCATTGACTGTTTCTCTCTCACCCTGCAAGTCAAGCTTTCCTGTGACCAGGCCTTTTTTATCTTGTCTTTTTCAGTACATCGTACAGTTTGTGCACAACTAGAGATTACTGAATAAAGGAGTTGTGAGTCCTAAGAGAAGCATCTCATAAGCCTTGTATCTGGTCTCTAAGTGAAAAAGGATGTGAGTGGATGGGTGATAAAAAAATAGACTAAAATTAAAAATGCCATCAGTTCTACGTTCAGACTTGGGGCACACAATCTACCTCTGACTCCCATTTCCTTCCGTTGAGGCCCCTGACAGTGTAATGAAAACCTGCATGCAGCTCCAACAAAACCAGTGTAATGCTACTGAATGCAAACAATATACTTTACCTGTCAGCCTCATCTTCAGCCTGCGATGCCAATGTGCAACGCAAGAGGCTGCAGATAAAAATCATGAGTGCAGAGAAGATGGTTTCTTCTAAGCATCTAGCTGTGGAAGCTGCAGCCTTTATCAGCAGCGTGGTGGGATGAAGAAGGGACAGACTACTGAGTCAGGTAAACCACTTTACCTTCTGAGCCACAGCCTACTCATCTGTGTAATCCAAGTAATGCTACCCTTAATTCATTCTCTAAATCGTCAGTGAGCACGGACTTCACCCTTGGAGCAAGGAACTCTGCCCGACCTCTAGGAGCATGCAGTCCGGTGGGAAGTTGGAACAAGCGGTATTTTCCAAGTACCTCACGCACTCACATTTGGTGACAATGTGGATGGGCAAATTCAGGCTCTGAGTGTGTGTCCACTGACAATACACCTAATGGGTGCCTGTTCTGTCAAGATTCTTTGAGAGTCTTGTTATAATGCAGATTCCAAGCCTGACCACGATCATAGTTTGAGAATAACATAGCTATCTACAAGGAATTCAAAATCCACAGTATTACCTGATCTGAGAAAAAACAATGTCAAGCTAAGCTGTAATAATAAAAGACAAGACTTCTGCTTCTGTCCATGAAGGATTAGCTGCGATGAGAATTCGCCCTCCTGCCATAAACAACCAGCAAACAGGACAAAATATATGAAACAACAGTTCTCAATTACTGCACAACAAGTAGTACAGGCCTTTAAATGAGGGAAGAGGGAAAGGAAGGAGCAAACCCCACCACTGTGAGGCTGGTTGGCCAAGCAGTGTTCAGGCTGTGGGTCAGGAAGCCGGGGTGGGGAGGGTGAGGCAGCGGTATCTTGCGGCAGCTCTATCTCCTGGCATGTACACGTACAGGAGACGCTCATGGATAGCTGCACAGGAGTCCTTTCTAGTGTTTGTCCAAGTGTGAGAAGAAAGCTCCCGAAAGCTCAAAACCAGCACAGCTCACTGGTGCGTCCTCACCGGGCCGGCCCCTTCGTAGTGGGCTTAGCGACTCCAAAAGAAAGACCATACTTTGAGCCAAGCAAGGTAAACTGACCCAAAAACTGAAAGGACATCCAAAATCTTATTTTTATTTATTTCCTTTTTGCCAGTGCTCCAGCACTGCTCCTGAGCTTCTTTTGCTCAAGGATAGTGCTCTATTACTTGAGCCACAACACCACTTTTGCTTCTTTCTGAGCACTTTACTGGAGATAAGATTCTCATGGACTTTCCTGCCCAGGCTGGTTTTGGACTGCGATGCTCAGATCTCAGCATCTTGAGTAGCTAGGGGTTACAGGTGTGAGCCACTGGTGCCTGGCTATCAAAATTCAAAATCTAACAAGAGACAAAATACAATTGCTAATGTCTGGCATTTATTAAAAAAAATCACAAAGGCATAAAATGTGAAAAATATATGACCAAAAAGAGAAAAACAAGTGAGCAGAAGCCAATTCTGAGATGACTTTAAAAGTTATAAATAGGATTAAAGTTAAGGGAAAACATGAACTTGACAAGGAGACGAGAGACAAAGACAGGGATGAAAAAGGCTGTGCTGCGCACGCCTGGAGCCTCGCCTCTTTGAGAGGCTGTGGAGTGTGTGGCCGGCCTACTCATTCCTTCTCACAAAAGGGATAAAAAAAAGAGCATAAAAATACAATGTCTGCCGGGCGCTGGTGGCTCACGCCTGTAATCCTTGCTACTCAGGAGGCTGAGATCTGAGGATCGCGGTTCAAAGCCAGCCCGGGCAGGAGAGACCATGAGACTCCTATCTCCAATAAACCACCAGCAAACCGGAAGTGGCGCTGTAGCTCAAGTGGTAGAGCGCTCGCCTTGAGCTGAAGAGCTGAGGGACAGCGCCCAGGCCCAGAGTTCAAGCCCCACGACCGACCAAAAAAAAAAAAAAAATACAATGTCTGAAGTTTAAAAAATATTTAGGATTAATAAGTTAGATTAAAATATCTAGAAAAGAGATCACTGAATTGGGGTTACAGCCATCAAAACTACTCAAAATGAAACACAGACAAGAAACTCTAAACCATTATAGGAAAGGATAAGAAAATACTAGGAACGTACTGGCACAGGCAGTAACTTTCTAACTAGAACTCCAGTAGCTCAGCAATCCCTACAGAATGGGAGAAGTCTCTTTGCCAGCTATACACTGACAAGGGATTGATAACCAGAATATACAGAGAGCTCAAGAAACTAAACTCTCAATGAATCAACAATCCAATTAATAAATAAGCAAATACATTGATCAGATACTTCTCAAAAGAATTTGATTATTGTATATTCATGAAGAGAAACATCACAGTAAAACCTCTTTTTACAGTTAAAACACTAATATGTTCAAGAGAAAAGGAAAATCTCTTCAGAAGATAAAAACCAAAAGTTAAGAAAGACTGCCAGATACATGTACAGTGAAGGATCTCCCACGGTGGGGCTGTCGGGGCGGGGTGGGGGGTGCGGGGTGGGGAGGGGGACTTTGGATGGAAGAAGCAGGCTTCTCTGTCTCCAGCCCCGTTCTCTTCTTCTCTCCATTCCTGACCATCACCAGGTGAGCAGAGCCAAGGAATTTCACTCTTATGTATTTACCCAAGAGGAAAAAGTGGTCATATAAAGTCGTGTCCAAGACTTGTTCATCATGGCTATATTCAAAGTATCAAATAATAGAGACAGTCCTATTGTCTGTGGCTGGCATGTGCACATCCTACACAGCAGCAGGGAGAGCAAGTGGACAGGTGAAACAGCACATAGAGATCTCAAGGGCATTATGATCAATGGAAGAAGCCGGACACAAATAATTTACTGGACTCTGTATGAGTCTCCATACAGGATATTCTTGGACGAGAAAGTAGACACTGGTTTCTTGGCACTGGAAGCAGGGATAAGGACTGCTCTGTAGGGACATGTGGACGTTTAGCATGGTGATGTACATTGGTTGTAGTAGCTCTTGAGTGTGTCCACATTTGTCAAGACTCCTTGAAAATGGTGTCTCAAAACTAGAGAATTTTATTATATTTAAGTTATGCCTCTTAATAAAACTTATTACAAACAAACTGTAGGGCTGGGAATGTGGCTCAGTGGTAGAGTGCTTTCCTAGCATGCATAAAGTCCTGAGGGGCTGGGAAGGTGGCTCAGTGGTAGAGTGCTTGCCTTGCATAAAGTCCTGGGCTCGAGTCCTCAGTCCCACATAAATAGAAAAAGCCAGAAGTGGCACCGTGGCTCAAGTGGTAGAGTGCTAGCCTTGAGCACAAAGAGGCTCAGGGACAGCGCCCAGGCCCTGAGTTCAAGCCCCAGGACTGGCAAAAAAAAAAAAAACAACAAAAGAACAACAACAACAATAACAAAAAAAACCTGTATATCAGAGTATGAAAACATGCATTTGCTACTTGAAATTAGTATTAATAAAATAATCAGTTTGACTTCATAGTATCTCTTTCTCCTTTGCTGGATTGAGTTCTTAATAAATACACAGGAAGAAACCACAACCAAGTTTTTCCTGTGAAGACAATGTGCATACCCCATCACCCTTACCAAGAGTCGTGAGTCCCTCGGAGATAGATGTGAGGACGTACAGGAGCACGGGAGCCTCCAAGTTGGTGATGAAGCCCATGTGGTCTTGGGTTAGACACTCCAGGAGCGGATAGTAAGACTGGCTCAGCTTCCGATATTGCTACAACAGGAAGAAGGCCAATCATATGATTGGAAATTGTATACTCACACACAAAGTCAACAAATCAATAAGACAATGACTAATTCCAATCCAGAGTTTAAAGAGATCCTGATAGGAATCTCTTGATCTCTAGAAACCTGCATTTGATAGGTTATTCCAACTTACCCTATATGGCTAACACTTAAATGCTAGTAAAATCCTTAAGGTAAATTATTTTTCTGAACTGGAGTATTGTAACACCACATAGTGCTTAATAAATAGCAAGCAGGCAATCTTCCTTTTTTGGGTAACAAAGAAATTTGCTGTTATAATAGGATTTGGCATAATGGTCTGCTTATTATTATTATTATACAATGGGAATCCAGCTAACCAAATCATTACCTTGTAAATAGCTTAATACTTGCCATATTCTACAGGCAAAAGATGATGAGAAAGACACCAAGCAAATCTCAAATGCTGGGAAGGTGGCTCAGTGGTCGAGTGCTTGTCTTGCATGCCTGAGGCCCTGGGTTCGATTCCTCAGCACCAACCACATAAACAGAAAAAGCCAGAAGTGGTGCTGTGGCTCAAGTGGTAGAGCGCTCGCCTTGAGCTGAAGAGCTGAGGGACAGCGCCCAGACCCAGAGTTCAGGTCCATGACTGGCAAAAAAAAAAAAAAAAAATATATATATATATATATATATATATGGCAAAGCAATATTCTTAAACTGACACTAATACTATTTCCATAAGAATCATCTGGAGTGCCTGTCAAAAAATATCCTTTCCAAAAAAAATACCCTTTCCACTGACTGTGGTGACAATGTAATTGTCACTCTAGCTATGTGGGAGGGTGTAGCAGGAGGATCACTGACAGAGGCCAACATCAGACAAAAATGTGAGACCCTACTTGGAAATAAAAAACCCCAAAAAGCAAAAACGTCTGGGGGTACAGCTTAGAAAGCATGTAGCTCAGAGCTCAGAATCACAGTGTCACTGGAAAAAATCTTTTACTCTTGACATACTAAAGAAAAAGCTCTTAGAATGAGCATTCTTAACAAGGATGTTAAGTAAGTAGTTTTGGTACCTTCAAGTTTGAGAATTACTGAGTTGGAGATTTGCTTGACTATTGAAAAAGAAGATTGGAGAGGATCACTGCCATACCTCAAGTGGTAAAACATTTTCCTGGTATGTACTAGGCCCTAGGCTCAATCCCCTGTACTGAAAAAAAACAAACAGATTAAGAGAAAAATTCCTGGAGTAATAATGTTTTCTTGGTGAGCTTCAAATGTATGAAGTTGAAGACGACACATTCTGATCTGACTTAGGTTTCGACTTTGTAACTTATGTGACGCAGCCATAGCTCTTGAAGAGCATTCCCTTCCACTTTCAGGAGACTTAATGACTGGCTGGAGATGTGGTTCACTG
Organism: Dipodomys ordii; assembly: GCF_000151885.1. NCBI lineage: Eukaryota > Metazoa > Chordata > Mammalia > Rodentia > Heteromyidae > Dipodomys > Dipodomys ordii. The sequence goes on from NW_012267328.1 coordinate 671,181, forward strand.
TGACTAGCTCTGGAGAAGAGGATGAACTAGGCCGGTAGAAGGGCGGGGCGCTTCTCACAGGGTCATCAGCAAAAGCCCTGCAGACCGTACTTGTGAGAATGTGTGAGCTAATCTGAGGTTGAGTTTGCCTGTGATCTCAATCAGTTATGTGGGCATATGAGAACACGCTGATTGCTGTTCAATTTGATAGAAGTATTTTTTAAAAAGTCTGGTAAACCGGCCACTAAAGAAACTGAGACATTTTCTTTTCTTTTTGGGTCGGGTCGTGGGGCCTGATCTCTGGGCCTGGGTGCTGTCCCTCAGCTCTTCAGCTCAAGGCTAGCGCTCTACCACTTGAGCCTCAGCACCACTTCTGGCTTTTTTCTTTTTTGCTTATGTGGTGCTAAGGAATGGAACCCAGGGCCTCAGGCATGTGAGGCAAGCGCTCTACCACTGAGCCACCTTTCCAGCCCCAAACTTGGACATTTTCATTTCCAACAAGCACTCAGTTTTCGAATAGACAACAGGAACTGACGACCACTGAAGACCACTGACTTAAATCAAGAAAAGGGGCCTAGAGCACAGTCATCTTAGAAATAGGTGATCAATGGCAGAGGAGCGACGGCCATCTCTGCACCAGGCCACTCGGCGTCTAGTTGACTCTCTGACCACCATGCCAGGAAGGGAAAATCCTGCGCAACCCTGTATGCCCTGGCTCCAGGAAACACAGGCCTTTTCTGAATTAGGAACAGAACTGTCAGTGATTAGATGAAATGACAGATCGTATTTCCTCTGCACGTAGAGCCTGACGCACTCTGGATGGCCAGCCTGCCAGGGGTGGCGTCTGCTCCCCCTAATCTCCACACTTGACATATAAACACGGCCACTGGAGTTGTACAAACTCACTACGTCAGAGCAGAACACAGTCTTCAACATAAGATGTTCTGGAGCCACGTGAACTCCCCAGGCTTCATTATAACGACGCCAGGCCTGCGGTGGTGTTACTCCACGTTCACACAAAGACTCCCGCGGCACATGACTGCTCACCAGTAAGTCACTGTGGGACACCGACAGCAGCATCTTGACAAAGGCCTGAAGTACGTTGTCAAAATGGTTGTCCCCATACAGCTTGAAGACGCCAAAGCTGACATAATTTCCACACAAGGCAGATTTGAGAGCTGCGTAGCAGATGGAGATGCCCTTGAGCTTCATTGGATAAATCTGATCTTTTGAGAGGCTCCCCAGGGACAGGATCCGGTTACCTGTTTTAGGGTAAAAGCAGAAAGACAAAGTGACAGAAGTCAATGTAATTTAAAGCAGTTATGAGGCATATTAGTTGATATTTTCACTTTACTGATAATGTTGCCTTTTCCAACATTGTTCCAAAAACTGAACCAATCCATTGCAATGAGAAACATAAATCTACAAGGTTGTTTGCTTGGGAAACACAAAGGGTCCAAGGAAAATTAGTCCAGAGCACTGGGAAAACTTTCTACCTACAAAAAATCTGGATGATTATATTAATAAATAGACATAAAAATTAAGTTATAATTTAAAATTGGTTTATGAATTTTAATGTAGATTTTTATCCCTTCAAAAAAGAGTTCCAAAGATGGGTGAAATAACCAACTAAGCCAGAGAAAATGGTTACCTGATTAAGACATAAATTATTATAAATTCTGGGTAAAATTTCAACCTTTGTATATGATCTTGAGCTTGAGTTACTCATTTTCTGTGCTGGTCCTGGGGCTTAATCTCAGAAGGGTCTCTGGGCTTCTTTGGCTCAAGGTTAGCATTCTACCACTTGAGCTACAGCTCCACTTCCAGCTTTTTTTGGGTTTAACTAGAGATAAGAGTCTCACGCACTTTCCTGGTCAGGCTGACTTCACACCAGTCTGGTACTCAGATCTCAGCCTCTTGAGTAGCTAGGATGACAGGTATGAGCCACCAGCACCCAGCTGAATTACTTCTCGTTTAGAAGCCTCACAGAGAAGTTCTTGGCATAGTGCAAAGTAAGTATTACTTTTTCTCCCTTAATCTTTCTTCAGGAAACCTCAAGAGAGGATTAGTTTAAAAACAGTATCTAAATTCTATGTTCATAATCAAAAGACAAATGTTTGTACATTCACCTAAACTCTTTCTGGATTAGTCAGCATTTACAAGAAACAAAAACGGTGCTAGAAGGCATGTTATTAGGCAGAGAATGCTTACAAATAGTCCTGTTTCTCAGCTCTGCTTTTCCTCTGCAAGTGAGCACTCTTCTGGAATTGAATCTAAATTCATTTTGTGAAACCGACAGGTGAAATGTGTGTCAACTGGCTAAGACTCGTTTCCTTATATGACTGTGGGCAGAACTGGCCAAAGGGGAAATCTGTGAGATTTGGAAGGCAGGAGTAAATAGCTACCATGGCTTCCTTGAGAGCTGTGAAGAGAGGTGGTGAGAAAGAAGATACAGACCTACTGCTAGGTTCAGGCCGGTTCTTGTTCTTCTCTGTGAGGTGTCTCCCAGCCGGTGTGACCAAGAACCCATGGCTGCCATCAAGTGGCTGGCAGAGGCCCGGCCTTCCACTGACTTCTGTGCTATGACCCCAGCCCCCTTATGCTGACGAGCTCACTCCTTGGACACATTCACCTAGATTCTACGTTTCCCTTCAGTCCCCCAAAGTACCCACCTACAGCAGAATTCAGAAGGGCTGAACAGATTCCCCCCCCCCCATGTCTACCTCTCCCTTCTAGATCTATATCCTCATCTTTACAAGGTCTAATTCCTGAAAGAAGCTTTCTATCACAGAAATGTCATAATGCTGCCGCGTGTAAGTCCTGTCTGGGAGTGTGTCATGGCAGTCACAGGACCCGTGTTGAACGGGGCTGGCCAGCGTGTAAGTCCTGTCTGGGAGTGTGTCATGGCAGTCACAGGACCCGTGTTGGACAGGGCTGGCCAGCGCAGGGCGGGCTCCTCTCCCTGCCCCTGCCTACGCTTTCCTTTGTCCAGCTCTAAAAGCTCACGTGCTTTGTGATTTCTACATCTGAACAAAAGTGTTCTCTTGGAAGGGTGACGTGTGCCTTGGAATTTACTCAGCACCAAAGGCCGTACCCTTTGCATGGCCTCACCCTAAATTACCTTGGAGATACAGCAGTTCCAAGAAGGTTCGCTCTAATATGACAGCATAGTTAACAGTTACTTCACATGAGGTGCAGGGGAAAACGAAGGAAAGTTATTTGTTTTGAGAGTTCATTTTTGTTGAAGAAACAGATTTGTGAATAAATAACGCCATGCCATGTGACAAGTGTTGTCAGAGGGGTATGAGGATGTTAGAGGAGTAGAAGAAAGGAGTGCAGCGTATTCTGGCGAATGGACTGTTACGGCGCAGAGGTTTAAGGAAGCAGGGCACTGCAGAAAATGATAGTTCCCCGGCACTGCGGTTCTGCATCTGCTTGCAAATAGTTTAAACTGAAGTAGCTTTTTTCCCTCCTCCCTCTCCTCAAAAGAAAAGCACTATATGCATGCTGGGGAAGGGCTGGGGGAGGTGGGACGCATTTGCCCTTAGTTTGGAGAGGGGCTGTTCTGGGGAGGGGACCAAGGGCCGTGATGGACTGGGCAACCTATTGTCAAGAAGGCTATTTACGATCACAACTTTTTTCTTGGGGTGGTTCACTGGAGATGAGAGTTTCACGAGGACTTTCCTGCCCTCAGACCTCAGCCTCCTGAGTAGCTAGGGTTACAGGCGTGAGCCACTAGTGCCCGGCTAAGATCCCAACTTTTACTGCCATGTTAAATACTGCACATATTTTCTATTTCCCAGACTGTGCCAGACATTGTTAATTAAGACAATCAAACAATTAACTATTAATTAAAACAATAAGTTGTATACTGTTATGACCTTATGACAGAATGCTTCATATGTTTGAAATAGGAAACTCTACCATATTGTACTCTAGGTGTCTCCATGGAGGCTTTTAAGGACCAAAACCAAAACGCTTGGCCAAGCCTCACTTTTCATTCTAATTCATCTTTATTAAGTATGTCTTATTCAATAGTACTTTCTGAAACTGGAGACCTTGCCTTCCTACAGCTAACAATCTAGCAGTTAAGACTCGAAGTGGCAGAGTTTCCATGTTCTTGTCTTCACAGCTACTTGGGAGACAGCGAGTAGGAGGTTGCAGCTTGAGGCCAGCCAGGCCTAAGAGTTTGGAGAGCTCATCACAATAACGGCTGGGTGTGGTGGCACATGCCTGTCACTCCAGTAAAGGGAAACCTTCTTAAAGAGCACAGAAATTACTGATGTGTACCCTAAGAGGCATTGTGAGAGTGGGGTCTCGTGATCACACATTTTATGATAAAATTTCTGTAAGAAGACAGATGGGACCACACTGGTATTGAAGTAAGAAACATTTCCTCAACAGGTGATAACTTTTACAAACACATTATCCAGACGTAAAAACCTGAAATTATGTAATTTGCAGGAAAATAATTGCATTAGTAGCCATCATTTTAAGCAAAACAAGCCAGTTTTTCAAGGATAAAAACTGTATGTTTTCCCTCATATGCAGAATGCAGGTTAGGAATAAAGACATGAACGTTGAAGTATATTTTAGGTGCCTGCAGGGAGAGTGATAAGAGGTAAATATGATCATATACAAAAATGGCAAAACGAAACTCATCATGACAATGAATAAAACAGTAAAAACCACATTACCAAACTAAAGTACTTTGGCAGCGGCATAAACACACACACACACAGAGATTGGTGGTGCAGAAATAAATCCCAGCACATATTACAGTCAGCTAACTTCTGAGCAGGACACCACTAAGACACAGTGAGGAATGGAAATCTCTTCAATAAATGGTGCTGGGAAAGCTAGCTTTCCACATTTGAAATAAATAGTGAATAAGTAAACTGGACTCTCATACCATATGTACAAAAAAGGCAATTGATATGTAAAAGCAAAAACAAAACCCTGAATACCAGACAAGAAGTTCTAACTGCTAGAATACTACCCCAGAGGAAACACCGACTCTGGAAGTGTTTTCTTAGATTCCACACTAAGAGCTTAGGCTACCAACACAGAAATAAATGGGAATACATTAAAATAAAAAGCTTCTGCACAGCAAGAGAAATAAAGAAAATTACAAACATATAGACTGCGAAAAATATCTGCAAACTAAAAATCTGATAAGGAGCTAATATCCAAAACTTATAAAGAACTCATAACTCAATAGTGGGGGGAAAAAAAAACCTGATTAGAAAAGTAAGCAAAAGCCGTTACTACATTCCTTTAAAGAATATATCAAATAGGGGCTGGGAAGTTGGCTCAGTGGTAGAGAGCTTGCCTTGCATGCATGAGGCCCTGGGTTCGATTCCTCAGCACCACATAAGCAAAAAAGAAAAAACCCAGAAGTGGTGCTGTGACTCAAGTGGTAGAGCGCTAGCCTTGAGCTGAAGAGCTGAGGGACAGCGCCCAGGCCCAGAGTTCAGGCCCCACAACTGGACCCCCCCCCACAAAAAAAAAGAATATATCAAATAGCCAACAGGGATAAGAAAAGTGCTCAATATCATTACTCATCGAGAAATTCAATTCAAATTCATTATTGTTTATCCACACCCTTTGGGATGGCTGTTACCAAAAAGTGGAGACAACGGGTTCCTGTGGCTCAGGCTGGTAATTCTAGTCACTCAGGAGGCTGAGACCTGGAGACTCTCAGCCTGAAGCCTGCCCGGGCAAAAAAGAGTGCCAGCTGTGAGCAAGTAAACCAAAGGAGAGCAGGAAGAATGAAATTCCAGCCCTAGAACCTACAACAGCAGCAACAAGATAAAACACGCTGGCAGTGGTGGACAGCAAAGAGAACTCCTGTACACACTGCCGACGGCAAAGCCATCGTGAAAACTAGCTGGAGGTTTCAAACAAAATTAACAACAGTTCTACTATGATCCAGTAAACTTGTTCTGCATATACCCAAAGGAAATGCCATTTCTAACCGTTTGTGTTTGTAGAAGCTACTCTCTGTGTTCAGTGTGTCCCCTCCCCCTTCTATTTGTGGTGCTGGATTTTAGACCTTGGTTTGCAGGCCTAAGATGCTTGGGGAAGAACCAGTATTTTTTTCCTGTGTCTTTTTATCTTACTAGTTTTTGTAACTCTTAATGATCAGTAAATGTGAGCTTCGCGGAAGCTGGACTCCATGGGCACGTCGGGCCTGGGTGCAGCTCTGGGCCGGATGCTGCTGGACTCAGCTGGAATGGTTCTCTGTGGAGTCACCTCGGTGGTTCTGGGGTGTTGGGTGCTGATCGTGCTACTGCCTCCACAAGACTTCCCTGGTTTCCCTCTTTGCACTGTGTTAGGTCTCCAGCCACTTTTCTGGTAAGATTGAACAACACACATCCTTGGCTCTCAGGTGGTCTGTTTTCAGAAAGTCTCATTTATTGTAGAGACTTGCTTAAGTCTTTTTTTTTTGCCGGTCCTGGGGCTTGAACTCAGGGCCGGGGCTGTCCCTGAGCTCCTTTTGCTCTACCACTTGAGCCACAGCACCACTTCTGACTTTTTCTGTGTATGTGGTGCTGAGGAATCAAACCCAGGGCTCCATGCATACGAGGCCAGCGCTCTACCACGGAGCCACCTTCCCAGCCCCTGGCTTAAGTCTTTAGTTACTTCAAGCCCAGCGCTGTCCCCCCTGCCTTTTTCTAATCATCTTACTGTAAATGTAAGTTCAGGAGACCCCACTTTCACAGTGCCGCTAACGGAACCTGTCCAGTAACTTTCATGCTCAGCCACTGATAACTTTTGCAAACACATCTAGTGCACCAGGTTCTAGCTGTCATGGTGTCAGCGGGATCCCCTCCTTCTCTCTCTTCTTTAGAGCCTCTGTGCTCTTTCACAGACCTCTAAATCTCTGCAAAATCTGTTGTCTGTTATCTGACTCACCAAGAGTAGCAATGGCTTGTACAGAACTTTACAAGCTCAATTTCCTCACGTTGCATTGTGCCTTAAATGCACAACGGAGCACACACTGCTTAAAAGATGTACACTCTTTAAGTTTTAAAATTGTTATTATAAAGGTGATGAACAGAGGGGTTACAGTTACATAAATGAGGTAAAGAGTACATTTCTTTTCAGGTAATGTTACTCACGCTCAGTTTTCCTCTCGCATCTCCACCCACAAGTTGTGTAGTTCATTTTCAACATAGTGTCTAGTGAGTACCATTGCTCCGTTTGTTCACCCTTTGTCCCTCCTTACCTTCCCAAAGACAGATAAATGTGCAAACAGCACAAAAAGAAAGCCAAAGCAACAAAGAAGAAAAAAAAACCCTCTTGTTTCCATTTTCTGGAGTTTATTTAGACAAATATTATTTTATATGGTCAGAGTTGTGTCCCTCTCTTAAGAATGTCCTGCTTTGGTCTCACTGTGTGTGAATGCCTAGAGACCTGTATAATTTATCATGTCCTGGGGCATTATAGCTCTAGCTTTCACAGATGAGGGAAAACACGCGCCGCTTGTATCACCAAGGCTGGCTTACCTCACTTAACATGATTTGTTCTAGGTCTATCCATTTCCCTGCAAGTGGCATACTATGATTCTTTCTAATGGCTATGGAAAATTCCATTGTGTGTAGGTACCATAGTTTTTGGACCCCCTCATCTAGGGGGCAGGCGGGCTGGCTTCCACGGCTTGGCGACTATGAACGTGGATGTGCCAGTGTCTTTACACCTGGCGAGGACGTACATTCTTAAGTCCAGCAAACATTCACAGTTTAAAGTGTAGACTTTCGCACACTGAGCCCTTTAAAACAGGTAACTGGGGGAGGAATAAAAGCAGTTAGTTCCACTTTGACCAGCCTGAGGAAAACGATCACCATTTTCCCTTCTGTGTACTCCTCAACCAACAGATGTCACTAACGACACCAGTACCCAGAGGCAAAGGGAAGAAAAGATTAGACAAATGGAAAGTGAGCCTAAGAAACGTTCAGTTCTTAAAACTGAGAAGTAGGTTTCCAAAGTAATAACATTTATTACACCGCATGCAACATTTTAACCAAAAATTTAAGAAAGAAATTTCTTTTATTAAGTTGCTCAGGCTGAACGGATCATAGCACTAAGTTTTGAAATACATGTTCCTGAAGCAATTTAAAACTCATTAGAAATAATAGGCTTGGGCTAGTAGAAAATGTGGTAAAATTTAATCCTCATCCAAATGTTACCTGGGCTGTACAAACAGGAAATTGTTTTGTGCTACTGTGGCTAACCTCATTGCTGACCCTGAGCTGTAACGGCAAGAGCAGCTGAGAGCTGAAGCAAAATTAAAAACTTACATCAAAGTACATCATGACAGAATGTAGATAAATAAAACAGCATATCAAAAGTATTTTTTCTGCCAGTCTCATGGAGCAGCAAGGTAGAGGTATTCCACAAAATGTACAATAAATCAGGAGTATTAGACAATGATTCTGCCTGCTCTGCATCTCCAAGTCACTTCCGGGGGAGGGGGGAGCCGAGAGGAAACCCCGTGGGCACGGGGCAGAAGCATCACAGATGTTCTGGCTCCTTTCCTCCATAGGTTTCCCCTTTCTTCACCTTGGCTCACCAAAGAAATAAATACTGTTGGCTCTGCTGTATTTTTCAGTTCCTTCCCTCATCTTCCGGCATCTCTTGCCCTCCAGTGAGTCTGTAAGACTCTTCAGAGGTAAAACATAGGGACTACACATTATAGAAGGCAAAGGTAGACAAATTAGCCTGATTAATGGAAGTCAGGATAGGCATCAGTGGAGGAAAGACAGAAAGTTTTCTATTACTCATAAAGTGCATGTGTCAAAGTCACCAGTGGCACAGTTGAACTTCTGATTTCCCTTAAGTTTCAGGCAAAAGTCACCAAGCTTTACAGAATACCGCTTCTTCCTAAACATCCAAGGTGCATCTTCCAGTGGCAATTCCCAAGAGGCAGAAAGGAGTATGGATGGACTGACATCAAATGAAATTCCAGTTGGAGGAACTGCCAGCTATGCAGCGTGTGGGATGCTTGGGAAGCCCCACGAGCTCTCTACGGGTCACCCTGTGGAATCCTCACGACCAGGTCGGAGACAAGCATTATTTGCCATGCTTATCAAGCTACCTGTGTAGAAGCAGGAATAAAACCTACCTTGGGTCTCCTTGCAATGTATGAGAAATGATTTAACATTAAAGGAGGGATATAATAGCTAATTAAAAATGGAAGCTATAAAATGTGTTTAAAATGAAAAGCTTACTTCTGATGTCAATAAGATAGCTACCTGGCTATCCCATTACATATCTCCCATATTCAAACAGACAAAAGGCCCAAAAGAACAAAATAACATCTTTCTTCAAAGTTATATTGAAAATACAAGTATGGAAAAGGACACTCACCATAAGTGCAAATCATTTTACTTGCTTCTCTGAAGAGAAGAATTCCATTGGGAGATGATACATCAAAATTCAAACGCTGGGATCTAAGAAATATAGTAAAAAGTTAGACTATACACACAAAGAAATTAAATATAGGTTTAAAATGTCTAGCACTTTCATTTATCAGTGGAATTAATTAATTATTTAATTTGCTGGTTTTGGTCTGGGGCTTGAACTCTGGGCCTGGGCACTGAGCTGCTTTTGCTCAAGGCCAGCACTCTACTACTTAAGCTAAACTGGGATCCCCAGATCTCAGCCTCCAGCGTAACTAGGATTACAAGCATGAGTCACTGGCATCCAGCTTGAATTAGCCTTTGAAGTACCACTCCAGTCAACAACTGTTGAAAAAATAGGTACTCTATTTTTCTTATAAAGATAGTAGGACAGGGCTAGGAAAGTGTCTCAGTGGTAGAGCGCTAGCCTTGAGCTGAAGAGCTGAGGGACAGCGCCCAGGCCCAGAGTTCAAGCCCCACGACTGGACCCAAAAAAAAAAAAAAAGATAGTAGGACAATTAAGAAGTCATTATTGGTTGATTCAAAGAGATCACTTTTTAACCTATCAAAACGATACCCGAACATTCTATATAACAAATCTTTTAGTCTTCCTTTCACACAAAGTGGCCGGTGGATAATAAGGAAAAAGTACATGTGGGCACACATAAGTTTCTATAGATATTCACATGGAGATCTATTTGTATTTTAATACCTCCCATAGTGTCATACACATTTTAAGCTAAACTCCAAACAGACAGAAAATGTAGGCACCCTTAATACTGCACAAGTACATATTGAATTGTCTCATATTTTAGGCATATTTCAAATACACTAATTTACAGTACAAATTCTGTTCCATATAGAATAAAGTATTGACAAGGCTGGGCGCCAGTGGCTCACACCTGTAATCCTAGCTACTCAGGAGGCTGAGATCTGAGGATCATAGTTCAAAGCCAGTCCAGGCAGGAAAGCCTGTGAGACTTTTATCTCCAATTAACCACCGGAAGTGGAGCTGTGGCTCAAGTATTAGAGAGCTAGCCTTGAGCTGAAGAGCTCAGGGACAGCGCCCAGTCCCAGAGTTCAAGACCCACGACTGACAAAAAAAGAAAAAAGAAAAAAAGGATTGACAAGCCATCCTACCCTGCTAGCCCCTGTACTGTCCTTTCAAGATATAATGGCACTTTGAAAAAAAATTAGCAAAAACCCCAATAACATATCAACTATCTCTCTCTATATATAGATATAGATATATCTATGTATCTATAGATATTTCAACAAGCAGACATTGCTGAAGCTGTTTTGCCAGGACAGCGTGAACTGTTCTTTTCAAAACACTTTAGTATTAACAGTAATGACAATATCTCAAAGGTATTATTATGAACACTTGATAACTGTATTGATTACACCTATGACATATTTTATACAGTTGTGCCAACAGGAATGTAACTGTTTAAAGAGAGGAAATGGATGGAGAAGTCACATCACACTTGAGGAATGATGTTTTTTAAGATAACAGTTTTCTGGGACATTTGTTCCAGATATGAATTTTCTGCCTACAGAGTAGAGAGAATGCTTCACAGTATACAAGACAATAGTTCTTCCCTTTAGACTTAGAAGTTGTTTCAATTGTCTAATTAAATATGGACATTCAGTGAAAACACTAACATCTCTAACATGAAGTGCAAAGTCAATCCTACTCAAGTATTTAAGCCACCTTTAAGAGTTTTTATTTTTTATTTTATGTTATTTTTTTGTTGGTCATGGGGCTTGAACTCTGGGCCTCGCGCTGTCCTTCAGCTCTTCAGCTCAAGGCGAGCGCTCTACCACTTGAGCCACACCACCACTTCCAAGAGTTTTTAAAAAAACCAAGAGCTTGGGGCTGGGAAGGTGGCTCAGTGGTACAGCGCTTGCCTTGCATGCATGAGGCCCTGGGTTCGATCCTCAGCACCACATAAGCAAAAAAGAAAAAACCCAGAAGTGGTGCTGTGACTCAAGTGGTAGAGCACTAGCCTTGAGCTGAAGAGCTGAGGGACAGCGCCCAGGCCCAGAGTTCAGGCCCCACAACTGGACCCCCCAAAAACAAAAACAAAAAAACCCAAGAGCTGACATTTCACTGTCAGGTCTTTTCTCACCTCTTGTTTAAGAGTAAAAATATAAATGACGGAGGTGACTAGCAAGTGAGAACTGCAACTCATACAACCTGCTGGTCTTTCCCTTCTGACATACAGCTTACAGAGGCATTAACAGATAAGCTAGCTCCGTGACAGGCAAGCCTATTTTAAAGAGGTAAACACAACTAGCGTGATGCAGCTTCTCTCTTTTAGCTGCACCTTTGTTAATATTAATATGCAGAGTATTTGAGTCTCTGCTGGTTGATACAAATGATAAGGGCAAGTAGGCAATTTCTGAGAAGTCTTATGGCTGTTTCGATGAACCCTGAATGCATCTTGGCATGGAGGAGGAAGCACACCACCGGGTCAGAGCTCGGAGAACACCAATGTGTCCTGGGTTTGCTCTGGAACTCAATCTGCTTTTCAGAAGATCACGCAGCAAAACCTGGACATCACTAAACATTTGTCCTTTTTAGTTATACAGCAATGTGGCTAGGCAAATGTGCCCTTCTGTTCTGTGGCTGAGTGTTTCTGCTTCTTGGTGTTACCGAGTTAACCTCATGAGCTTCATAACCGCTAGGAAGGCCTACCGCAACAAATCAGGACTCTAGTCCTATTTTTCTGCCGGATTGATTTCTGGTGCTGGTGTCAGAGCTTAGACTCTGCTCTGTGCTCCTGCTTGGCTTTCTGGCTCATGGATGCCTTCTACCACCAGAATCGTGCCTAAGTCAGCATTGAGCTGGCTAATTGGACTTGAGTATCACACTTTCTTTTTTCCTTAGGCACTACACTGGGCTGGCTTCAAACATCCATCCTTTAGAACTCAGCTGCCTGAGTAATTACGGTTACAAGTGTGAGCCACTTCTGCCTGATACTTTGGTTATTTATTTATTTATTTTTGTCAGTTGTGGGGCTTGAACTGAGGGCCTGGGAGCTGTCCCTGAGCCTCTGTGCTCAAGGCTAGCGCTCTACCAATTGAACCACAATATCACTTCTGGTTTTTGAGTGGTTAATTGGAGATAAGAGTCTTACGAAGAGTAATCCTAACTACTCAGGACCCTGAGACCTGAAGATTGTGGTTCAAAGCCAGCTGGAACAGGAAAGTCTGTGAGATTCTTATCACCAATTAAACACAAAAAGCTGGAAGTGGAGCTATGCTCAAGTGGTAGAGCTCTAGCCTTGAGCACAGAAGCTCAAGGACAGCACCCTGGTGCAGAGTTCAAGCCCCAGGACTGGCAAAAGTAACAACAATAAAACCCCCACCAGGCAGCAGTATGACTGCTGGAGATTTGTTCCTGACAACCCCCTCCACCCTGCAACCATACTGCTTACCTGTTCTGCATCAGTTCTGCCATAAGTTTCAAGATGGGTGTTGTACATGCTGGTTCTCCATACCACTGTTCAACAGCTCTCTGGAGAACTGGAAGATATGTGGGGTATCTTTAATAAACCCTGTTAAAGAACTTAACAGTTGGGCTGGAAAGGTGGCTCAGTGGCAGAGTGCTTGCCTCGCATGCATGAGGCCCTGGGTTCCATTCCTCAGCACCACATGAGTAGAAAAGGCTGGAAGTGGTGCTGTGGCTCAAGTGGTAGAGTGCTAATCTTGAGCTGAAGAGCTGAGGGACAGCACCCAGGCCCAGGCCCAGGCCCAGGCTTCAAGCCCCACCACCGACAAAAAAAAAAAAAAAAAGAAAAGAATTTAACAGTCAAATGGATGTAGTTTCGTGGCAGAGTGCCCGCCTTGTGTGTGCGAGGGCCTGGGGCCAATCCCGGGTACTTAAAAACAAAATAAGTATTTAAATGTCAAGAGAATGCTGCTCCTAAGAAATTAACACTACCTAAAAAGAAAAGAAGGAAATTTACATTTGTTCTGTTTAGTACAAAATGGTAATTTTATAAATTATTCTTTCTTTCTAACCTACACAGACTTTTTTGGGGGTTAGGTGGGAGGGGAGATTACAATTTGCTACTAACTGTAAAATATTCCTAAGTAATGGTTTTCTTGGCATGTACAAATGAAAGGTTCACTTTTAAAGCACCCTGTAAGTAACACATTTAAAGAATTATACTTAATGTTACAGGAGAGGTAAATAATTCAGTTAATATTCAGTTAATAATAAAACAAAATTAATGAGTCATTATCAGGTTAACCTTAGGCACTATACTGAGAAAATATTTTTTATTATTAAATTTATATATATATATATATCAGAAAAAATAGTAACAGTTTCTGAGAGTATCTATCTACCAGTTTCCTCCTTTCTTTCTTTCTTTCTTTCCTTCTTCCTTCCTTTCTTTCTTTCTTTCTTTGTTGTAGATGTCTCTGCTATAGCTCTAAGAAACATCCAAGGTGGTGTTTTGGATAACTGCATCTGCTCAAGATCACTGTTGCTAAAAGACTGCCTCATGTAAGTGCAGGAAGGAATTTCCAAACACCCTATTAACATGCAGGTGGCCTCTGGCCAGGCTAGGTGATGGACACCTCCCCGTGGCTCCACTGGCCCACGGCCGGCTGGCCCCTCAGCAAAAGGACGCATAAACGTAGGCTCAACATCTAAAACTGAGGAGGAAAACTCTCCACTATGCTAGTGTTTTCATTTTTCTTTGCCAATTCCCAAGTGTCTCTTTCTGATGTTTTCCAATGTATTCTTTGCTGCAAATTGAAGCGCTGAACTACACCACTGAATGTTGAATCTGGCATTATGGGATGGATAGAGAACTCCATGCTGAGACATTTCACCATTGTTTTTCTTCCTCTTGGAATGACCTTGGAGTTCCTGATCCTGGTACCCTGCCCTTCACGACCCTGGCTGACCTCAGCGGTATCACTTAGCACTTCTACTCTGCCTGTCCCTTGGCCTTGCATTACCCCTGCAAACCATCTGATGCCTCTCTGCCCAGCACAGCTCTGGTCTTTCAATACCCAGCGCAAGTTTCACCTCCTTTGGGATGTTTTCTCTATCTTTGTCAAAAGGCATCAATCTCTTTCTCATCTGTGTTCAGTGAACACTCTTGACAAAGTGAATCAGGACTGGTCATTGAATTGTCAGCCTGTCCCCCTGGACTGCGCGTTTCTAAAAGGCAGACAGCCATCCCTCTGCTAATTTCTATTTGTCCCCCAGATTTCGGTGTAGCTGTCAATTATGGGAATCCCTGCTCTGCCCCGCCCTGGCCTCATCCCCACCGAGAAGCAGGGCCTGCAGGTGGGTGTGCAAACCTGTGCTGCCACTGGCCGCCTCCCCTCCCCCACTCTCTCTCTCTCCATGACAAGCTTTATAAGGCCAGAGACAGGTATTTCTTGTGTATGCAAGCTTGGTTCAAAGTAGACTTCAATAAATATTTGTTGTTCGAAACTTAACAACCTATAAATGACATAAAGCCTGTTAGGCTACAACAACCTATGCATTTCACTTTGAAGCTTTAGGAAAGCAATGGAAGTCCTTCAAAGAGTCACCTAAAAATGTCACCTAAAAGTGCACACAGTACACACAGTAACAGTTTCCTCCATGAGACAAACTACGGTAAAGCTGTGCTTACTTACATTGAAATGATTCCCTTAACAATTTATTTATTAAATCCTACTCTGCAACAAGCATTATTTTATAGTTTGCAGAAACTAAGTGAACAAAAGAGGAAAGTTCTGGCCCTCATGGGAGCCAGATTCTAACAGACACATATATGTGTGTGTGTGTGTGTGTGTGTGTGTGTGTGTGTGTGTGTGTGTGTGTGTTAGAAAGCGCTGTAAAGGAAAATAAAGCAGGGGCTGGAGGCAGGGAGTGTGTATGTGGTGAGAGGCAGCCGGATGAAAGTGGTAAAAATAAAATCAGAGGACTTGGTTATTAACTTAATTTTAGCTACTGCCAAGTAACTTTCTTTTTTGTTTGTGTATGTGTGTGTGCGTGCACCAGTCCTGGGGCTTGAACTCAGGGCCTGGGTGCTATCCTTGAACTCTTTTGCTCAAGGCTGGCTACTTCTTTACCACTTGAGCAACAGCTCCACTTCTGGCTTTTTGGTGGTTAATTGGAGATCAGAGTCTCTATGGACTTTCCTGTCCAGGCAGGCTTTGAACCACAATCCTCAGATCTCAGCCTCCCAAGTAGCTAGGATAACAGGTGTGAACCACTGGCATCTTCCAACTATTCTGCATTTCTGACACACTACAAAAGCTATTGTTTTTGACAGATGGAAGACATGATTTACGATTTACGAAGCTGAGGAGCAGGGGTCGAGTTAAGGCAGACACAGCTCTTATTCTTGGGGAATGCATACGTTCTCAGGGTGGCAGTCATATCAAACACACTGAGTTCTAAAAAACTCTCCTGGACACAAACCCTGGGGTCATTATTAAGAGAGCCCGAGAAGGCTCATCAAGAAGCAGAAAGCTCCCAATTTCAGAACCGAAGACCAGCAGAGACCACACAGGTAAGGGCCTCTGCGAAGTACTCAGCAGGCGCCAGGTCCGTCCTATTTTTCAGAGCCCACAGCACTCCTGACGGGGCAGGGCCAGGGGCCGCGAGGGGCCGCTCCCCTCACAATGAGAGTGGTGACAGTTCTAATATGCTTCTGACAGAGGTGACTGCCACAGAGAAAACGAGCCGTTATTGGAAAGCAGAGCAGAGGTCTACTAAGCAGGAGGTTAAGAGGGCTTGGAGTGGGAGCGCCAGACTCAGATTACAGGGCGAGAAATCAAAACCCACCCAGGAGCTTCATTTTCCAGGGCCTTAGAGTCTATGTGTATACAGACAGGAGGCAGAGAACGAGTCCACAGGTAGGCGAGGTACAGATATGATTGCTTTCACTTGGTTCTTCCCAATGAGTTCTAAAGATCCATACCAGATTAATGAAAAATCAGAAAGTATTAATGGGATGGCCTTTACTCTTGTATTCCTTATGCCTGAACAAGAGACACTCAAAAAACACTTTACAGTGACTTACAGGTTGACTTTTCAATCTCATATCTATTTGTCCATCATGATACTGCCAATTACACGCTTCTTGAAGTATGTTGGATTTTGATAGCTAATTCACACCTAATCCAAAGAAAGGCTTTCTACTGGCTGTTGAGGACCCGGCTAGATCCTGTAACTTGATATTCCAGGGTCCTGAACAACCGAGGTTTCCAACCATGAAGTAAGTGGTATTTTGGATGAGCCATCCATTCTACTATTAACTTCCTGCAGTACTGAGTAACCAGTGGAAAAGTTGTGTATTCCAGGCTTATTTATTTGGCAAGATTCTGGGCAGATGTAACCTCTCCCTTATCTGTAGGCATTTAGTTGGTAAGGTTCTACTCAACTAGAAGCTCCTCTGGGTCTGGGGTCTGGGTCTCAGTTACCTAAATCCCTCGTGAAACCTGGCTGTCCACCATGCTGAGCTGGTGAGCAAGTAGGTCCCTTTGCTTCCCTCCCTGCTAGGAAGGAAAGAAACAGCAGTGGTGGAGTATTTACCAGTGCAGACACTGTACTAGGGCCTTTACAAAAGGTCATGGGTGTCACTAGTCCTGTTTTAGGACAGATTCTGTGGCATGGAGACATGAAGGAACCTAACCAAGACCCCAGATGGTAAAGTGGCACAGCCAGGACTACCCTCTCAGACTATGCCAGAGTCTGCGCTGCTCTGCACATCGCCTTTGTAGGAGCTTCTGTGTACGCTGACAGCATTGACTGCCTGACTGAGAAACAGTGAGCTGAAAGGATCTATCATGACTGGGGAAACACCCAGCACGGGAAATGATGTCTTGTGCATCCCTTTATTTATTTATTTTTGCATTTCCCTTGGATTTTTTTTTGATATTTTAGTCTAAGTATGATGTTGGAAAACTTTAAATAATGTGATTAAATGAACTAATGGGTAAGGTGTTTTATTATTATGTTCCCACTATAGGGGTAAAGAAGTGTATCAAGGATTCTCCTTGAATTTGCTAGTCATAGAAACAATTTATCAAGAGGGTTGCTGGGTAGTTTCAGGCAATTTGGTTTTGGACATGATAAGCAATGTAGTTTGTATAGCTGTTAATGCAGTCAGTGTTTATAAAAATGTTTATGAATTAAATAGCAAAGCACTAAAATACCCGCTTATCAGATAATCACCATAAATAAAATGCATTTTGACTTTAAGATGACATGTGCTCTTATCGGAATGGCTCCTCTGCACGCTAGGGTTGTATAACAAATTAAAGAACACATATTTATGTGGATAAAAGGCAAATAAACTTCCCCAGCAGTAATGTGGGAACCATCACTGACGGTTTGACGTATCAATTTTTCAGGAAGAATAAATGACTTTCATATCCATGGCTATTTTCTTATAATATACTTAAATTCATTTTTGCATTACTTGAATACTTTGGGAAGAATCTATACTTTATCACCTGAAACTGCTTAAAGTATTTCGAAATATTTTAATAAAGCTTTTTGAATTATCAAATAATGTAACTTTTAAACAAATTTTAGTATTATTATAAATATTTGCTCTTCATCCCTTGCCCAAAGGAAAACTATAAATCTTGTCTCAACTGAATGAACACCATTTATCATATTCATTTTGTTGTCAATACAATTATGAAAAGCCTTTGGCTTTTTCCCAAGGAAGCCGATTTGCCACTGAAACTCAATTATTATAAGCAGGACCAGTACCAAACCGCTGCATTTGGCAATCTAGTCCAGCTTGCTGCATAACTGACACTTCGCCCTCCGACCCTGACCTTAATAACTTCAACACCTATGGTCAAATGGAGGAGACAATGGTTTCTAGTTCAAAACAAAACAGTAAGTCCCAAGATTTTACATCTGCTATTTTCTGCCACCTGCTGGACAAAAGTATCATTTCTGTTAGGTGTCAAAAAGGAACTAAGCTAGAGCTAAAACACAGAGAAGTGATTTTTATTCTTCAACACTGAGGAAAAAGTTTCTGGCCTGCTAACCAAGGGGCCAGGGGCTTGGCTCAAAAGGCAGGGCGCTTGCCTAGATAGCTGGAGGCCCTTAAGTTCAAGCCCCAATTTTGCTAAGAAAACAAAACAGAAAACAAAACAACATCAAAAAAACCACCCCCCAAACCCAACAACAGGGTAGCAAAAGCTGCTGAAGAGGAAGACATTGTTGGACAGGCTAACCTTGTGGCTTATTTTCAAAAGCACTATCAAAACTGGATTTTTATGATTTTTCCAAACAAATGAAAGGTTTTGGCTTTGGGAGCTATTTGTTTTAGAAGAATAAAAAGGCCATATGTAATTCCAGTTTATCTTTCCTATTAGCAGTTAGTGGTAAAACCTCACGTTAAAACTTACAATATCTCTGTACATGTACACTATATACTTACAGAAAGCATGCACTTGATTCCTCAGTGACATGGAAAAATCTCCCACCTAACCTTTGTACACATAAATCTGACAAGGTAGGTTTTAATAGCAAGTAAAGCGTAACCCGAATTTAAGTCAGCACTCCAGACCATGTCTGACATGTTTAGCAATGTGCGTGGAGTACCCCTCAGGCGTGGCCTGTTCCCTGCTCTCCGAGGCTATGAATGATTATGGCCCCAGAGTTGGGAGACTGCCTTTGTGAAATTTCTTTTCCAATTTTGATGGCAGTTTGGATAAGAAAAGCTTGAACGAACCAAGTGAGAAACACGTAATTTAAAAAGTAAGCTACAACTGAATGCAATTTTGAAGGTAAACTAGAATTTTTCTTATGGGCGCTGATGGTTTCCCCTAAATCATTTGATAAAAGGCAGGAAACCATTTTATTGTTATATGACTTATGTAAGTGGTCACTATTAAGATGTTAACAGTGTGCATGACCAGTACGGGAGTGCCACACACCATTCAGAAGGCAGCGTGCATATGTTACTGGTCAGGACAGGACCTACGTACGGTACTGTTTCTCTTTTAGACGCAGAATGCCTTTCTGGCTTTGTATAGTCGATGAAGAGCTGGGTCTCAGGCCAGGTCTGTCCTGCTCTGAGCCCCGTGCTCTTTGGATTCTTTTATGACAGGGTTGTCGGTGGACATGTTTTTTCTCTCTGTATTAGGGCTTGCTAGTAGTAAATTCAATTTTTACACTGAGACAATTGCTAACCATCCATTTCCCCCTCGTTCATGTCTATTAATATTTTCATCATAATGACAAACTGTAGTATAAGGAGTTATGCTTCAGAGATAAAGTTCCTTCTTCAGCCCTGCTGAGACTGGAGCAGAGGTTGATATAGCCTCAAAAATGCCAAATGGCAGGATTCACTGATCCTGAGGTTAAGATGTTAGCAAGATTATTCCTGCAACTCCAACATAAACAATCATTTGGGGGAAGTGATTTTTAAGTTGTCAATATTTAATGACACCAAAAAAGTGACCTCTCTGAACTGGGTCTCCAAGCACTGTGCTCAGTTATCTGCACTGCTGCTTCTGTGTTGTAATTTTTAGCTGATTACACATTAGTTCATTTAGCTTTGTTTCCTCTTCCCTACTGTGCCACACGATTAAACGAAAGCAAGGGGCCTGGCATCCCTCTGTGCACAGAGCTGGTATTGTCACAGTGTAATAAGGATACATCCAGTCAAACAGCATGGTGTAGCTGGTCTTTGTGTTTAGTGCAAAGGCAATCCCTCGAAGATCTCTTGCCAGCCCGATCAACATACGCTGTCAGTGGGAAAGAGACACAGTAATTGATTTTCACGTTAGCGCAGAGCAGATGGAGTAATAATCAGGCAATAATGACCACATATCTGATTTTGATTCATTAGCTAAAATGTCTCGCTCAGATCCTTTTCTATAGAAAACCAGACTCTTTAAACAAACAGGCCACCAATCTGCTGACCAACTCCACTTTGTTTCTTATATATTGAACTCATCACGCCAGTAGCTTGTGAGCATTTACAGTCTTAATACCTTTTGTTTCTGAATCCTGCCAAATTAGAAAAAAGAATGATAATTTTACAAAATAAATATGCACAGGGTTAAGACATTATTTAATAACAGCAAATCTTAATAGCATTGACTTGTATAAAATCAGTCCCACCACACAATTTAGTCTGCCCTGGAAATGGGCTGCACTTACACTTTCCTAATGACTGTTTAAAAAACTTAGGACAAAATAAAATGGGCTAAGTGATCTACTATGATATACCCAAAATAATAGTTGTATTCTTCAGGCAAAAAAGCTATAAAGAAGCTCTATATTCTCTCTCTCTCTTTCTCTCTCTCTCTCTCTATATATATATACACACACACACATACACATACACACACACACACACACACACACATATCTTGGTGGCAAGGCAGTTTATCAGTCTGTTTGCCCCTTGATAAAAGGGACTAATAATGGCTTGTCACACAGGACTAGCAGGAATAAACTTGTGTGTAAAAATGCCTACCAAGAGCCTGGTTCATGCATAGTAAGTGGTCCATAAATACTTTTAGAGCGAAAAAGGGAAGAAAGAAATCCCTCTTGATTTGAATGAAAGAGATCTGAGTTATAGTCTGGACTTGTAATTAAGCTGTCCTTAGGATGATGCTTGAGAAGAGAAAAAGAAAACCCATGAACAGATGCTAGAATGTCAGAACAAAGAACACAAACAAACATAACTGCAGAACAAGGGGCGGGATAATTCGTATATGCAACTGGGATTTCTGTGTATTGTTTTGGTGGAAATATTTTGCCACAAAATGGTCTCTGAACTTTTTACCAGATTTTTATGTTTCCTCACACTTGGGTGATAAATAAAAACCTCTCCAGGAAGTAGTTTAAATCACCGTGAAGAAGGCAGTGAATCCTGATCCTCACCTTAATGGCTATCCAACATTTCAAAGTAGCAAACAGGTTAACTGTTAGAGGAATCCCATTCTACCTAAAAGATGACTCAACGTAACTGAAAGTCGTTTATAAGAATATTCTGTTTCTACTGCCTAACCGTTTGCAGTGATGGTTACTCAAAGTTCCGAATCTAAAAACACTAAAATTTTGTTTCTGCTTTCTAAAATGCTTTACTCTATCATACAGCCCCCAGAGTTTGCTTTTATAACAAACAGGACTCCTTGCAATTACCTGGTGATACCTGGTACTTAATTTTTTTCTACATATTAGGTAGCCTTTTTTTTTTTTTTAATCCCTCACAACCTGGAACTCTTTTCTTTTCATTCTCAGTGTTCCACATTTCTTGTAGATTCCAGAACAAAAAGTGAGCCTTTAAAGGAGCCTTCTTTCGACAATGACAGTGGCTGTAGTCTACGCAACCCTATGGGGTCTACACTGGCTTTTGCCATCTGTGAAGTGATCTTTTGTTCTGTTCTTATTATACACATCTGATAGGTTACAGAGCACTCTTCCAAAACGTTAAGTTTTCATATAACGTAAGATAACCCACCATCCAACTCCAAATTAACAGCAAAAACATGAATTTTCCTTTGTGCCTAGCACAACAGGCTTTTTTTTGTATTTTAAAGTATCACCATTATGTAAAAGGTCAATTTTTATTTGATTACAGTTTTTCTTTCTTAAAGATATCGCGTTAATACAAGTGCTATGACTGACTTAAATCCACAGCTTTTTTAATGCAGTAAAATGGGCCACAGAATCTTATCGACGTATTACTTTAGGGAATGTTGCTACAGAGCAGACAAAGTGTAGAACAACCAGATGTAAGTTTTAAATAGATTCAGCTGAGCAGGAAGTGCAGCGTGAATGAACAGAAGAAACAGATTTCTTACATTCTTATGCCTTTTATCTCTGAAAGCAACAGGAAGTGCTGTAATAGTCTAGACAGATACACACACAGCACTAAAAGAGTGTACTTTTTAACACAGTGCTGGTAGAAAACAAGGAGATCCTTAAGCAGGAGCTCAGCTAAGCTGCGGAGTAACCTGGGAGTGAGTGGCGGTCTGGCTGGGGGCTGGAGGAGAGGGCAGCAGACCGCTCAGTCATGGGTCTGAGAGGCGATGTGCCCTGTATTTTCAGTGAGGCTGCGTCTGTCGAGTGGGGTAGGTTTGGGCATCTATTCCTCAGACTCCTTTTGGAGAGTTCAAGGAGAAACTGCTGAGAGCTTCCGGACGCCGCGTGGAGAACAGTTGTCTGTGTGCCAAGTATGAGACGGATGGGCTGGGAAACAGCTGAAAGGCCGCTCCTTCCACCCTGACCCCCCAAACAGGGTTTCTAATGGAAAGGCTGACAGACCCTTCACTGCAGTGGCACTACTGGGAGGGCTATAATATTACCCTCATAATTCTACTATATAATAACAACAGAGAAAAAGAAGGTGAAGGGTCACTGTGCTTTGTCTTTAGAATTAAGATGGCTGTCTTCATCCTTACAGCATACTCTTAATTCTGGAGACACATCTTAATAACCTCTAAATAGTTCCAACAAAAGAGCCGTGTCAGAGGAATGAGCAGGCCCCAAGGTGTTTCAACGGGAGTGTTTTCATCTGCCTTTATTGCTCTATCCCTCTCCAGAATTAAGGCAATAACCTGTGATAAATTATTCAGAACTGCTACAGGGATCAGAGCAGAATCATTCTGTTAAAGTGCTGTTTGCAACATTTGGCACTTAGTGCGAAAACTTTTAATGTGCACATGCTGAAAATCAAGGATTTTAAATAATTTAACATCGCGGAGTTTTTACGAAGGGACTAAAGATAGCAAGGTCCTATTTAACTGCTCCTCTTCCTCTGAGAAGTTTTCATTCATTTTCCTTGCAACAATGACGTCATGGCCAAATCAAAAGCGCTCATGACTCACGGGAGCACTGCACTACATTTTACTATGGATAAAATTACAGGGAGAAAATACACTTTGAAATAGCCCTCCAGGGCTAGGATTTGTCACCGTGTTTTCTATTTCCCCTTCACTTTTTAAGAGGGAAAAACCTCAGACAGAAATTCAACATGCTCTTCAATTTTATTAGGACTAAGTAGGAAAACAAAGCTATAAATTTAAACAGTTTTGCAGCATTTGCTTTCCTCACAACTATATTTCAGTTTGGCAACACAGGTCCTCAATGTTTAAGACCTCCTGAAATCTGCATTTGAAAAATATCTATAAATAGGGAGTTAGAAGATTCTGGTAAGGATTATAAATTAAATGAATTTGGCAGTCTGGCAGCATTTTCATAGAGATATTTTAACAGAATCACCTCCTGTGGGTTGGAATACTAAATACTTTATTGACGAACAAAACTGGACTGTTTTTATCTCTGGCAGTTGCAAAATGAAGTACCTGAAAGCACTTTGCATGTATTATTTACTCATCAAGATAGAAAAACAGTCTTAACCTAATAAATTACACTTAAAAGCATTTAGTGCAAAAGTTTTGTTTACGATAAAGCAACAGATTTAGTTCTTTACCGGTAGCTTAAAGCACCAAGTTTTCTTTACACAAATTAGACAGATGGTGCTTACAGTAGAATTTACTAAAGGTCTGTCACAACAAATGCAGCCAAGCTGCATATTTAATCACTGCAGAATCTTGTCTACCTGCAGCTGCCAACTGCTAATCCAATTTCCCTGATAAATGTGGCAAGAGACACGATCAGCAATAAAGAGCATCTAACTCCATTTTCCTGCAGGGCGTCTTTTGATGAACATTTAGGACGGAAGCGCCGAGTGCACTGTATGGCCTCGGTTCGTGGCAGCTGCGTGCATTCTGAGTCACAGTTCTCAGGTTACTCACTTAATTCTGCCACTATCATTACGTTGCTATTGATCTCGGTGGCTGTTGCCTACACAGCATTACTCTAGATGAAGCTGAATCAGGCAGCTATCATGCATCAGACTTGCTCAAAAGCCTGGAGATTTCCCTTAATTACTTGTGATTTTATTTGCAAATACCGTTAAAGTGTAATCAAGCAGTCACTTTCCAGGGTCGTTAAGAACTTGCTGGTTTAGGGATATATCACTGGAACTCCATTAAAAATGACTCTAGGAAGACGGTTTCTATCAAACTAGATGGGCTTAGAACAGGCTTAGAACATAATGAAATCTTCAAATGAGACAAATGTAATTTTTATAAAGATGGTGTTTTTTTTTAACGTGCTCACTGCTTTATTTTGATAAGGGCAGCAACAGTCACCTTCAAGCTGACTTTACTGGACAGCAGAAATATTTGCAAGGCATCTAAAAATATAGTTACCCTAAATAGAAATTGTGATAAAAGAATTCAGCAATACAGGAAACACAGAGAAAATATGCAAGATCTTTTCCAGTTGTATCGTTTCACAATCATGGCACACTGATAAACAGTCATTTTAAGAACTGTAAAATGTATAGCACTTGGAGAATTATATTTTGAGGAAGATTCCACAGATACCATCGAAAGCCATCATTTTTTCCATTTGGCTTCTTCCTGTTATTTTTATTTTTGTTTTTGGTGAAAGGAAAAGAGTAGCCATGCAAAAGATGGTTAATATTTCAACATATTCCATGTAACAATAAAGTCTGACTCAAGCATCACCATCAAAGGTGCCTTGACTCTTTGGAGTGCATCTGTTATTCTTTCAAAGATGATAGTCAGTGTCAATCTATTTAATATAGCCCGGATACATTATAATTCCAGGAGATCCTATTTCTGTGTAGCAGAGCTGTGGTTCCCATCCCCCATGTTAAAGTAGGGCGGCTTTGTCACAAACAGCTTGCTATACTTAAGGATTTTACTAATAAAACACAATGTGGTCTTAGATATTACGACTGTTGCCACAGCTGAACTGACTTGTCAAATCAATCCTAATATGGCTCCCACAGGCACATAAAAACCTTATTTAGCTATCAGTTATCCTAATCACTTTGTTCAGTTACGAATGCAATACTTCAAGACCAGCTCCTATTTGCACATATATGCCTAGCCATTTAATAAAGTCTTGATTTATATAAATCCTTGTTTAAAAATATTTAGAGATGTAGTGTTTAAGCATGTTGTGTCTTTGTGCATTTTCCACTTGGATGCGTTGAAACATCCAGCAGAGGGTAGATAAGTGGACAGATGTTTCAAGTGGCGCACACACAGGTGCGCTCTCGTAGACATAGACAAGGTCTAGTCTAAGAGGTGCGCACGAGGCATGCTCTAAAAGACAAGTTCGTTGTCTAATCATGAGATGGCTGTCCAATATCACTCAGACTTCAAAGTCCATTTGTATTAGAAGCTAGGGCTGGGCTCCCTTGGAAAGCACAGTTTGGAGACAGGTGACGGGAGTGCAGGCAAGCCTGAGGAGGCCCAGAGTGCCCCCCTCCCCCCTCCCTCCCTCTCTCTCCCTCCCTTGCTCCCCCCTCCCTCTCCCTTCTCTCCCCCCTCCCTCCCTCCCTCCTTGGAACTCATGTAAGAACAAAATCATCTTTCTTCATTGGACAAAAACCCACCTTCACATCTTCCTGTTTAAAGTTGTTGTTGAATATTTGTAACACTGTTTCAAAAGAGACTGTAAGAGGCAGCATAAAATTCTCAAATTCATCCTCATCTTCACCTATCAGAGAAATAAAAGGGTCACACATGGTTTAACCTGCGTACGACTGTGTGTTAACCCCAGCCCTGAGCGCCTCTCCCAGGAAGAGGTCGCACCCTTCCACACGTGTGCCTCGGCTCACTGAATATTCTGGTGCTCTGCCTTCTCTTTTGCATCAAATGAAATAGAAAAATTACTTACCAGCCATTTTCTTTATTGGCTCTAATAGGCTCATGCCTCCGGCAGCTCAGCCCTGCAGCCTCTGGGTCTCTGAGGCCTCCAGGAAGGCTGCTGCCAAAGCCGCCGAGACAAGGGTCTACTCTTCCCTTCTCTCAGGTGCCACGGACCGGGCGCCCAGAGGGTTCTACCTGAGTATTCTTTTAGTTGTGTTCTTTTTCAAACTGATTTATTACATAGATGGCAAAGGCAGTGTTATATGCCCCAAAGGACAGGGTCTCCCAGGTGTCACTGGATTGTCCCTATCCTCTCTGGGAACACGTCTCACATTTTATTTCCTTTTCATTATGGACAATAGGAAAAAGAGAAATCCTACATTAAATTTTCTTCAATGTTTCTGCTAAAGCAGAACCTTCACTTCATACACAGGTATACACAACCTGTCATCTCTATTTTTTTCAAAAGCAGTCTCTTTGGAAATGAGATTGGATTATCTGGTTGATATTATACCACAAAGAACCATGAGCCAGCCCATTTCCTGATGAAGAAACAGAAAGGCTAAGCGTGGCCGACACCGTGGCCGACACGGTGGGGGTGGAATGGCGCGGTCCACACTCATCTCTGTGCCACTAGAATGCTTCAACAGAACACTGGCAGGAGAGAAGAACTCAACGGCTGGGAAGGTGGCTCGGCGGCGGAGCGCTTGCCTTGCATGCCAGAGGCCCTGGGTTCGATTCCTCAGCACCACATAAGCAAAAAGAAAAAAGCCGGAAGTGGCGCTGTGGCTCAAGTGGTAGAGTGCTAGCCTTGAGCTGAAGAGCTGAGGGACAGCGCCCAGGCCCAGCGTTCAGGCCCCATGACCGGACCCAAAATAAAAAAAGAAAGAAGAACTCAAGAAGAGACAGCAACCAGAAGCTTTCTTAGGACAATGTCAGTGAACAGGAAAGGAACAGACTGGACTGGATCAGCGACAGGCTAGGGGCACAGACCCCCCCCCCCCCACTGTGGGCGTGGAGGCTGTGCAAGGGCTGGATTCGGGTCCCGCTTACATGGGACCCAGGAATGGCACTTTCGGTGAGGGCTGGGGTGGACTGCCCGGCCTGGGCAAGGGGCCAGGGGCCGCAGGTGAGCATGCAGCGGCCGGCTTGACCTGGGGAGGGCAGGGCGGGGCCACTTCTTCCCACTGCATCGCCAAGAGCAGAGAGGCAAGGCCTTCAACCTCGGCTTGGCAGCCTGGGCATCCCTGAGGGATGTGTTAGATGCACACTTCTACCAAATACAAGCTTCGTGGGCGATTCAGATGCCTGCTAGCATTGGAGAACCCGACCTACCCAGGACCTCACAGGGAAGGGTCCTAGGGTGCAGTACGGGAGTTCTACGCTCAGGCCAGGCCCCAGGCCTTCCACACTTTAGTTACAATGTGGATATGGTCTCGGGGCCAGCCTGGGACCCCAGTCCTCCCTCTGTCACCTCTGCAGTAACTGCGATGACGCCATGCTCAGCTACTGGTTGCTAACTTCTTGCCTGGGCTAGCCTTAGCCAGCTTCCAAAATAGCTGGGGACACAGGGCTTAAAATGCAGGCCACTGGACACAAGCCTCATTTGGGAGACCAGGCCACAACCGTGAACCGGGGCTCACTGACCACGATGTTGGTCTCTCCTGACTCTTTTTAAAGAGTGGCTGATCTGGATAACTGCTATTTTTTTTATGATGGTTCTCTTCCCTCTGAACTCACGTAATTTGTTTCAGTAGTCTAACGGAGTCAAGGACTTGGCTTTATTGACAAAACCATGCCAAAATCTTTCTTAATCTGCTGTTCTAGACAAAAGATCCTAAGTGAAGACAAACACAGACCGAATTACAAGCCCTCTGTCAGGTGGTGTGCAGCCGTGCTGTCCCCCTTCTGCTGGCCGGTGGTAGCAGACCGGCACAGAGTGCTGAGGTGCGTGCTCCGCAGCCCCTTTGCACATATTCTCCCTTCTCTTTTTGGTCTCCTGTAGCATCGTGCCCAGCCCTTTTCTTCCTTCTTGCTGGGGATTAAGCCTAGGGCTTCATGCATGCTAAGTGACCACTCTGCCTTTGAGTTATGCCCTCCCCCGGCCCTTCACAATAGTCTAAGTTTGTTGTGAAGCTAGGCACTAGTGCCTCACGCCTGTAATCCTACATACTCAAGAGGCTGGGATCTGAGAATTGTGGTTCAAAGACAGCTTAGACAGGAAAGTCCGTGAGACTCTTATGTCCAATTAACCACCAAAGTGCTAGAAGTGGAGCTGTGGCTCAAGTAGTAGGGTGCCAGCCTTGAGGGAAAAAGCTAAGGAAAGGCCCTGAGTTCAAGCCCCAGTAGGAGTATACACACAAAAAATCTTGAATTACAGATATTTAAGCATAGCTCCCTAAAACCAGCAATACTGTAACGCTACCTGTATCATACCATTACCACTACCATTTGACCAGAGATACTGTGGGGACTGAAGGAGACAAAACTTACACTGTGCGTATGTAAATGATCAACCATGAGCTCACACTGACAGTACCTTGGGCATAGCTTCTGGAGTGCTGGAACTGTGCACCGCTGTGTTTCTGTGATGGTGTGTGACGTGAGGCTTCTCCATAAACAGGCCCAGCTACCTGACTTCACCACACACTATTTAACTGCGATACTTTCGAATCAATGTGAGCCTTAGTTCCCTCACGTATAGGGATAAACCTACCTCTCTTTTACTGTAAGATCAAACGTTAGGAAAAATGAAAGCTGCTCATCTGGGCTCAGCAGCTCAAGTATGTAACCCTAGCCACGCTGGAGGCAGAGGCCACGGGTGACAGTTCAAAGATAGTCCCAGAAAAAAATCCGAGACTCCATCTCAGCTGATGGCTGGTGGCCGCCTTCACCCCCTGCAACACGGGGAAACACGGCAACAGTATTAACCTGGAGACCAAGACAAACAAGGATCCCACCTTGCAAACAACCAATGCAGAAAGGCACTAGAAGTGTGGGCCACGGCTCAGAATGCCTATCTAACAAGCATGAGTTCAAAAAAAGAAAGAAAGGAGGGAAAAGGGGGATACTCAGAACATAGCAGCGATGGCACTAGCATTTTAGTATTAGTGCCAAAACAGTGCCTGGCATTATTAGGTATATACTATGTTTGAATGCGTGACAGTTGCTCAATAAAGGTGAATATTTAAGGTCCTCATGTTCTTAAAGCCTGATCTGAAAACAACAACAACAAGAAGGCTGTGGATGTAGTTCAGTAGCATAGCGCTGCCTAGCTTGTACAAAGCCTTGGTTTCAATTCCCAATGTATCGCTCTCTGTCTCTGTCTCTGACTCTCTCTCACACATACACCCAAATCCACCACCACCAAAAAGCCAAAACCAAAAAACAATGGCTGAATATGATCAAATCCTACACATACAATTTACAGTAGGCACAGAGTTCAATGCCGTCTATACGCAATTTGTGTTTTCCCCATTATACCACTCAACTTCTGCTAACAACAGAACTAACGCCACACTTTATTATTTAAATTAGGCACATTAGCTTTGAGTGCCCCTTGTTTTTTAAAGGCATATTTTCACAAAATTAAAGCCAGGCAAACGTCCAGCAGATCATGCAGTGATGTGAACACAACTACCAATAACGAAGGACTGAGTGAGAGTTTCTCTGCACCAGGGAAAGTATGTGTGTGCAGGAATTAAATATTTTTTTTTAAAGTCAAGTCTTTATTAAAAGGCTGGCAACTACATGGTGGACTCCTGTCTTAAAGACCAGCGGCCAAAATGGTTTTTTGTTTTTGTTTTTTTTTTTTTTTTGGTCGGTCATGGGGCTTGAACTCTGGGCTTGGGCGCTGTCCCTCAGCTCTTCAGCTCAAGGCTAGTGCTCTACCACTTGAGCCACAGCGCCACTTCCGGTTTTCTGGTGGTTTATTAGAGATAGGAGTCTCACGAACTTTGCTGCCCGGGCTGGCTTTGAACTGTGATCCTCAGATCTCAGCCTCCTGAGCAGCTAGGAGGTGGCGTGAACCACCAGTGCCTGGCTTAAATGTTTGTTTTTGAAATACTTACCTACCATGTGGTATCAAGCTGTGAGTGAAGTGGGCTCACTGTGTATATACATAAAGCAAAATCTTACTCTGTTTTCTCAATGTGGTTCTCCCCATCAAAAGTCTCAAATATCTCGAGAGGTAGAGAAAGGTACTGAAAAAAGTGCATTCAAGTCAGGAGGTCTGTCTCAGCCTGAGTCCTGACTGTCCAACCTCTAAGCCTGGCTATCCTTGCTTGTAACGGGGAGATTGATATTTACCTTCTAAGCCTAGCTGTGTGGGGTTAGCCATCTGCAGCTCCCCTTGCTGGAACTTCATAAATGACAGCCACTGGCACTTTGGTTAAATAAAGTGTGACCACAGATTGCTGTCCCAGCACACTTTCCTTTGGGAACAGAGCTGCTCCAACAAACCTTCGCTTCTCCAAGGTAAAGATGCTGATCCACAAAAAATATAGATTCAGGCAGCAGGGACCTCAGAGAGTCCGTCACCTGCCATGTTTAGGTCCACACCACAGCTGCACCCAGAGCGTCCGTAGGAGAGCACAAAGTTCTTCTCGTCAAGACTTGAGACAGTGCCTAACTGCTCCTTTGAACAAGGGCCAAACGCGGCCTCCGCTCCTGTTTCCAGTTTTCCCTAGGTGGAGGAGTCCCATCCACCTCTGAGATGACCTGTGGCTTCAGGCAGGCCAGGGCATTTCAGTATCTGTCAGAGTGTCGTCAGTGCTTGCTTCTATAGGGAAATAACAGCCCTAGATACCGAGGGCACGGTTTGATGCATTAACAGCCCCGAACATCCCTCACTTAGAGGTCTCCCTGGTAGTCAGCGAGTCTGACTTTTAATAAATGTTTCTTACTATTTACCAAATACTTGCTTTGTGCTGGGAATTCCTCTAAATGATATAAAGATGTATGAAAGAGACTAAACAACGGGACTTCTGCTACTATGAACTGAACACAGGGCTCTGCCCGTGCTAGGCAAATGTCCTATTACTCAAGCCACACCCGCAGCTCAACAACAGGTCAAGTCCTAAAGACAGACAGATAAGAAAAGTGAGGCTCTTGGAAATTTCACTGGCTAGTTCCTAGAAGAAAATCACAATTCCCAGTGAGGAGCACTGCTGCTCTTTTCTAAGAAACTTAGCCTAGAAGTTTCACCCTGAAGCATCTCTTCCTGGGGTGCTCTGGATTCTCCCCTGAAAACCAGGTAAGTTATTAAAACTGGATGTGGACTTAATGGGTTGCTTTCTGCCTACAGGGTTTGCTAATTAGTCTTAATTATCTCATTATAGAGTCTAAGTATTTCCAGATGCTTCTTTACCTCTTACTGCCCACTTTTCTACACTGTCCGCACACCCACTCCCTGCCTGCCAAGTCTCTCTTCCCAAAAATCTCTGCCAAGCCAGGGACACAGGTGAACTATGCCATCCATGGAACAGTAGCTACTTCTGATCATACCCCTCACCTGCCGAATCTTCCTTGAATTTGCTTTGCCCAATTGTTAGACGTAAGAACAGATTTTTAAAATTACTGCTCACTGTCACCAACCATCAAACTGAAATATATTTCTATACAAGGCAGATAATAAAACGGAAGCTGCTTATCTCATAGAATTTTAGAAAATAATCCTTTCTTTTTTCCTCTTACTGCCTCCAAGCCCCAAATCAATCACTTGGTCCAAACAGTTAAAATAAAAGGGAAGATAAAATTACATTTCCTAATTGACAGAGAAGGCAAAAGGAGAAGGAACAGTTGGGCAGAAGTGGGTGAAGTTGTGTGATTAACTGTGGGCAAGACAAGCGCTCTGAGCAGAGCAACAATGGAATACTATCTGCTTGATGAAACCTGTGATACACAAGGTAATGTTCAGAAAAGTGGTTTGCAAACTGAAGTTGTAAATGAATGTGTTGGTATTAGTAATGAAGAAAAGGAAAATTTCCCTTTTGTGTATTTTAATTCTAACTTCTAGCTATTTCTGGAACACTCCTTTTTATTCAAACTATAAGCTTATCCTATAAAATTTCTCAAATGTAAGTTAGCAATGTCTTCAAGCACTAATTACCTGTTACACCCCTGCAGACTGAACTGTTTCTCACCGCCCGTAAGCACCATTTTAATGTCAGTGTCCGCTCAGTCAAGCACGGAAGGCAAGGCTTGCTGAACTCTACCCACGTGCTTCTTGAGTAGCTCAAGAGCAATCCTAGCGTCCCCGGAAGGGCAACTGCCGGGGCTGCCACCACTGCCAAGCTCCAGACGGCAAAGCGTCACTGGCTACTAATGTCTGGTTCCTTCTACACCTCCCTCTCCAGTATTTGCCAGACGGGTTCACCTCCATTCAAGCTGAATAACAGAAGGTTTTCACTCATTCAGGTGTTTCACACTGGACAGCTCCTTGGAGTTTTCCATTTACGGGCATGGGTAATGCTCGTTCTTTTCAGTTTATTAGATTGACAAAGTTAAAATTCAACGCAACCCAGGGAGCTTGAACAAGGGCTAACATCCAAAAGCAGACAATTGGCCATGTGCATGGAAAGGAAGCTATTGCATTCATTCTAATAATTTCTTGGGTTTCAAAGAGGAAACAGCCAACAAATCTTATGCTTTGAGATGTCATCATTCTCATGATGAAGTGCTTCCAATTCTGTCCTCATACAAGCGATCATTTTCTCTAGCGAAAGCTGTTTGATAAAACAGTTCAATTGTTTGTTGCCAAAATTCCCCATTTTCATCGGAAATACAACCTGGGGCACATAGCATCTAATTAAATTCATACAAAGTACAAATCATTGAAGAGAAACCAAAATGCTTTTCAAAGTAAATACCAATTAATGTGACACCCAATTCTGTTTGCCTTTTCTAATTACTTCAACGTGCACAGCTGATATACAAAAAATGTTCAATTTATTTTGTAGGATTCAATTACAATATGCTTTATATTTCAATCCAAGAATCACATCCATTGCTTTTGCAACCACAGGTTGGTTAGGAATTTTTTTTCCTCTTTGATTCTTACTGCCCCCCGCCCCCCCCCCCGTTTGCCTTCAGATTGTTTTTGAGAATGGTTCTCACCATCCAGCACTTTTCTTTCTTCCTCTGACACATGACCTGTGTTGCTCTGCTACTCTTTATCTTTTTCTTCCCATCGTAGTGCACATACAACAGAAAACTACGAGGCCATATCTACAGGAGTTCTGACAACAGTGTGGCACTCAACCTAGCTTTTGAGACAAGCTTTCAAATAATACAAACTTCTGTTCAATAATGCTCTCCCAATGACCACCTGCAAAGGAGCAAAACTTCGAGGAGAGGCTGATAGATGTATGATCTGGCACAAGAACGGCCAAGAGAAGCTAGTCCTGAGTGAAGGTAAGCAGCCACTGGGTTGCCCTGTCTTGGGGGCCAATGGTCAAAGACACTTCTAGACACCCTCATAGAGAAGCAGAGCCAATTCCAGAAGCCCTAAGACTGGCTTCTTGGTTATGGTACACTTGTTTGCCACTTATTCAGTAGGCATTTAATGAACATCTACTGGGGCTTGGTTTGAAAAAGACAATGCTACAGGGCTCAACATTTTAGGAAGAAGGGCAACTCCAGATCTTGAAAAGGGAAGAAACTGTTTATCTCACAAAACTCACTTCATACTTACACATTTTAAAAAAAGTAAAAACCACTTATAAAATGAATTCCTTTTCAAGCAGGCTAAAGTCTCATGAGCACAGTTGCTATAGTTTTAAATTTTACCTATGCTCTCATAAAATGGCCGCCTTCTTTCTGTGTCACTCAAGGTATCTAAAAACGGGAGTAATGACATATTTACCACCCCCACCCCCCCCTTTTTTTAAAAAAAAACTCACTTTGAACAATAACATCAACTTATGTATCAAAGGACTTTGAAATCCTACTAACTATTGGATATATTTGTCTTTAACTTTTGTCTCCCTACTTTGTTCACTCTGTGTATCAGATCAGTATGAGAGAACTTTCCAAGATGGAGAACTAAGTGAAATTTATACAGGTTTTCAAGCCCTTTGAGGCCAGGGTCCTGATCTCAGAGGTTAATTAGCACAGTATATGCTTGCTGACTGAGTATCAGGGACAGCGAGAGTCTGGATGGAGTCTGGAGCTGCTCTTCTTCATGCCAAAGCAGCAGTCAAGAGTAAAGAGGACAGTGTGCAGTATGAAAAGCTGTCTTTCAGATCTTCCATGTGCCTAAGGTAGCACATGATTGGGCTTTGCATGCCTGGTATAAACTCTTCAAATATTTATAGACAATTCTCTTTGCCTCCAGCCCTAGTTGTCACTTAGCCAAGTGAGACATACATGGTTCTTTTAATCTTTCCTTAGATATCAACCCCACTAATCTCCTTACTCTTTCCAGCTGCATTCCTCACAACTTTTAACTGTTTTTCTGGTGACTTATTCCATGGAAGTACATAAAAATAATATGTGTGGAGGATGAAGGGGTTTAGTTACCTTCCCATGTCAAGGTCCACTGTCTTTTTTGGGTGAAAAGTAAAACTATCTTCTTTCTTTTTCTATCATCACATTTAAAAAATCATGTGTAACTTGCTAGATCAATCAATATATTGCAAGACAAAGAAAAGGAATCAGAATTATAGTCTCTGAAGATGTTATTGTTGATGGAACTTTTTGTGCGTCTACAGCGGCTGGTCTTGCCTGCAGTATTCGAATGTAAGAGATGGGAGTCCAAAGCGATGTGGTCACAGAAAGATTTGGTGCCACTTCAAGACCCTAACTTCAGCTTTTCACAAAAAATAACAAAGTAAACTGAAACCAGACAAGGGTGTTTTTGAATAGGACTCCACAAACCACAAGATCTCAAGAATAAAACATAGACAAACGGGGTATTCATATAAAAAGGTTGTGCACAATTAACCAAGTGCAAAGAAACATGGAAGAATGGGAGAAAAATACTTGCAGGGCATTTTTTTTTCTGACAAAATGTCGATATCCACAAAATATAAGGAACTTTAAAAACTCAAGAGTAAAATAACCAAAAATCAAAACCCTTTTTAGAATATGGGTAATAGGTTTAAATGGCTATTTCTCAAAAAAAGACACATGAACGGTTAACAGGTGTATGAAAGATGTTCAACATCACTAGTCACCAAAGAAATGCAAATCAAAACCACAATGATGGTTATTATCCACAAGACAAAGACCAAACACTGGTGAGGATGTGGAGAAAATCAGAGGCAATGTGGCCTAGCCTATCCTATCCATGTGACCCAGGGGTTCTACCACTGAATACGCCCAAAGGAGATGAAGTCAGTCCGTCCAAGAGACTCGCACACTCACACAGGTACTGCTGCACTGGTCACAGCAGCCAGCAAAGAAGCAACCTGTGCATCCCGCAACTGATGGGAAGATAAAGAAACACAGGGCGTAAGCAGAAAGTCTGCACTAAGCTCTAAAAGAAGGAAGCTCTGTCATCTGTGACAATGGATATAGAACTGGGAGTTACTGTATTAAGTGAAATCAGGCGCAGAAAGAGGAGTACTGCATTATCTCACATCCATGTAAAATCTAGAAAAAATTTATCTCACAGAAGTTGAGAATGGAATGACCATTATAAAGCTGGAGACAGTGGGGAAGGGGAGGGCGGGGGGCACTGGTGGCTCAGGCCTCTAATTCTAGCTACTCAAGAGGCTAAGCCTGAGACGGCAGTTCAGAGCTAGACAGCACAGAAAGTCTGTGAAACTCCATCTCTACTTCACTCGCAAAAAGCCAGGCTGGAGGCATGTCTCTAGTGGTGGAGCACCAGCTATAAACCAGAAAGTTAAATGGCATTGTGAGCTTTGAGTCCAAGCCTAGTGAGGGTGTGGAGCTCTCAGTTCAAGTTCTGGCATTGGCACAAAAAAGACACAGGGGAAAGGGAGAGGGAAAAGTTACCCAGTGGTTATTTAGTTATAGTCAGAAAGGAGTAAGAAGTTCTAATGTATATTACTTATATAATTTATTTTATATATAAAATATACATATATAATATAAATACATTCCAACAAAACCTAGAAGGGGCTCAGTTTGGCGGCTCCTGCCTGCAGTGCACACAGGATGCACATGTGCTGAGAATCACAGTCCTGCCTGGACAAGACTACGAGACCCTGCCCTAAAAAACAGCTACAGAGAACAGGGCCAGACACATTTCAGGTTCTGAGTTTAACCCTTATATATCAAAGGAATGAACAAACACAAAGCCCTTTAGAAGAAAAGATTTTTCAAAGATTTTACCACAAAGAATGACAAAATTTTAATGAGACAGGTAAGTTCAATGTTGGGGTAGGGGTAGAGATGCAGCTTAGTTATAAAATGCTTGGCTAATATGTACAAGGTATTAGGTTTGATCCCCAGCACTACTAATGAAGCAAAAAAGTATTTAACATGACTTAAACATTATGCAGCATTGTTATTTTACTATTATAAAAGTAATACATTAAAAACTTCAACACTGTGGAATGACTAAACCCAGCATTATCATTAACATATGCATTACTTCACATAGTTATAATTTGTGAAGATACTTAACATTTTTCAAGAGTGTAACATAGATCTCTGGAATTTTATTCCTCATTACTCGAATATCTATATCAAGGCTCTGAAAATATCACCCCCCGCAACTTCTCTAGCACTTGTTAACTACCGTGCTAATTCTAATGAGATCAACCTTTCTAAATCCTATGAGTTAGTTTGGGTGAATTTCTGTTTCTGCCTGGCTTATGACCTCCAGCTTTATCCATGGTGTTCAAAGGGCAGGATTTCCTCAATTTTAAATGGCTGTATGGTAATCCTATGTAAATATACCAGCACATTTTCTTTATCTATTCATCTTCTAAGATACTTAGGTTGATCCCATTCTTGGCTGTTATAAACAACTCTGCAATGAACATGGGAGTGCAGATGTTTCTTTTACAGACTAAGTTCCCTTCCTTTTAATGTTTCTATCTAGTAGTGGGGTTGCTGAGTCGTAAAACAGTCCTATTTTTAATCTTTAAAGTATGTCTATACACTTGTTAACAATATCCCTTGAGTCTTTCTGATGTATTTTCCCCCTTATACACACAATCACTCCACGTGCACGGGTTAACACCTCCCCTTTTCTCTTAATGTTATGACAGAAAAGTTCCTATGTTGTACTGTCTTAAAATCATGTCCACCCTGCCTGGTGCTGGGTATAGAAGCCAGGTCCTTGTGTATGCTAGGCAAGTGCTCTACCACTGAGCCATACTCCAAAGCCCCAAACCACCATAGACCATTCTATTAAGTACATGTGCTATAATTTTACTGGCGGACATCAAAGTCATTTCCATTTTCTTTTCTCTGTTTAAAATGCCACTATAAAAATGCTCTATGAAGCTTTTCTGTGTTTAAGGCTGTTTACGGATTCAGAAATTAAAATCAGTGGGTCAAGGGACACACAGAAAATAAATGCTAAAGTAGAGAATCGAGGCAAATACTAGTTGAAATGACTTTACCTCCTAGGTATAAAGATTTGTCTTGGTACTAACTAGTGAACACTCAAATCTTAGAATGCCACAAAAACCTGTCTAAGAGGGCACAGTCTAAGCTACAAGCCCTGTCCACGGCACTCTGCTCCTTTATTTACACAAGCGTATGCATGGCTGCTCGCTTGGAGCTTAGTTTGTCGCCTTACCTAGATCTACCATCAGAAGACGGGTGAGGGCTGTGTAGAAGGTTGTTCGGCACCTGAGGTCACTGAGACTGTAACTGTCACTGATACCAAGAAAGGGGAAGTGTTCACTCTAACAAAAGCAAAAGAGCATCCAAGATTACTAACGGTTGACCTAAACTATCAAACAATTCTGGTCATCATTAACAACGAGCACTTACCGTGTGGTTTTTTAGCATGAATTTCACAGCATCCATCTTTACAAGTTTTTTTAAAAGAATATAGGTATAACAGAAGTTAAGGACTCTAAGGAAAGAATTTGTCTTATCAATATATACTAAATCACAAAATAACGCTGGACTACAATGGCATCAGTTTCTATTTATGATGAATAATTATTATTTCCAACAGTATCCTGTAGAATTATTTTCCATTCTGCTAAGAATGATAATACATTATTAACTAGTACAATTACTTTTCCATCTTATACATATTCTAGTTATAGAAAAGAAGAATGGATTTTATAATTAAGACAAGAACTCTTTTACTATTAAAGTCTTGAAAGTGGAAAATTAAAACTGACCCTCTCTACTCTTTGGGTTGTAACCCAGGAATTTCTTTTTATTTAATGTTATTTCATAGTAAAATAATTATAAAGGACCTATAATAGGCAATTCTTAAAGACAATTATTCAATTTTAAGAAACAATGAGGGCTATGAATGGTAGTGTATATTTATGAAGGAGGTATAGATCAGAGGACCATGGTCCATGATTGGGTCTGGGGGTACAGTAGGGGTTTAAGAATCTCTCTAAAAAATAAAAGCAAAAAGGTCTGGGGCATGGCTCACATGGTAGTATGCCAGAGGCCTTAAGTTCAAATCCAATACTACATACACACACAAAAGGAAATAAATGAACTCAACAGAAATCTAAGATCAGAATATAGTTATGAGGATATAGAAAATCGCATCACCAAGTGTTGAAGGATAGCTTAAAGAATTAATACTTCTGGGTGAAAATGAGGGAGGGGATGACACTGTTCAAAAAGAAATCTACTCATTACCTTACCTATATAACTGTAACCCCTCTGTACATCACCTTTACAATAAAGTTTTTAAAAAGAATTAGTATTTCTTAAGTGTTTAAGTAGAAGGCCTTCTTTTATATTATTTCACCCAATCTTTACATGGTTAAACATGATTTATAATTAATATTCTGTAGATATGAAAACAGAAGCTCAAGAGAAACGGAATCACTTGCCCAAGATCACGCAGAAGAGGTTCACTCTGCTCACTGTAACGAATAAAGTTGCGGAGTTACCAACATAACTACAAAGCCCAGATGGTTTCTAGTGCCAGGTGAACTGGAAGCACATCTCGTCAGAACGTCATCATCCTTCTCTTCGCACACTCTTGTGTTTTCTGCTTCAGCTAGGGTATCTTGGTCATCCCCTCTAGACAGACCCATGCATTTCTTTAAAAAGCTGTAGAACTCTTCCATGGGTCCAGTCATGTTGTAAGACAAAAATGGCTCCTTCCCTTCTTATTATCTTCAAAAAGGTACATCCATGAACTGCCCCTGCAGAGCGGTACTCAATTTTAGCCTCAGCTGACAGTGTCAAAGAGTGAGAAATCCAGTGAGAAACCTGACCACACTCAGTTCAGTTGGCCGGACCTCTCTGAGTAACACCCTCAGCCTACTGAAACCTTCGTTTCCATTTCCAACAACTGAGAATGAAGCCTAGTCAAACATGTCTTACAGCATTGTCTGGAGGATCAGAGGATACAAAAGGCTTTGCCAATTCCAAATCAGGGAAAGTAAGTAAAACATGCAAAGAACTTACAAAACTAGTATTAGCTATAAGGTTTACTCAGATAGGCAAATGACTTCCCCAAACACAATTCGTATGACTTGGATGTAAGCCGTGTAACCTGACCACTACCGTTAAACAGCAATTGTGTACACTCACCCACACTTTCTAAGGACGCTATAGCACTCACGCACTTTCTGAAGTGCGTGGTTCTGGAAGGCACTCAGGCACCAAGTCTTTCTGGCAGGTTGAAGGACAAGAACAGGCAGCAAGTTTTCTCCTGCATCTAAAGATGCATGTCTGATGATTTTTCATAATCATCAATCACAGGCAGAAGGACTGCCATTCAAATTTCACTCAGTTAAACAGGGGTAGGGATCAATAAACTTCAAAATATCTTAAGTAATTACCATATACAATTCTCTTAAAATTGCTAAGTTAAAAGTGACAGGGTCTATGGGTAATATAAATACTGCCATTAACAGGGATCTTTCTTGTCAGTGATGTTAATAAACAGCAAGGCATGCTTTGACAATACAATATTTATGGAAGCAATAAACACCGCATTCACAGGAAGAATCTCGTCTGCCAAACACACATTTTCTGCAGAACTGCATCTGTGCACTTTGTGCCAAGGCCAGACTCACTGCCTTTTAATTACATTCCTAAGAAAAAAGCGATTAAGGATTTTTATTTTTTTCAATAAAGGAGAGACTGAGAATTCATCTGAGTATTTATATTTCCTTATAAGAATTCAGTACAAAGCCAGTATGGCCTTAAGAAGATTAGTAATGTTAAAAAGAAAAGGCAAGTGGACCCAGTTATGATCTTTTAGCTTTCCTTCTGCTCTGACAG
Organism: Dipodomys ordii; assembly: GCF_000151885.1. Classification (NCBI taxonomy): domain Eukaryota; kingdom Metazoa; phylum Chordata; class Mammalia; order Rodentia; family Heteromyidae; genus Dipodomys; species Dipodomys ordii. The sequence continues at coordinate 711,626 of NW_012267328.1, forward strand.
ACCACGGTTCTCATAAGCTGTGCCATGTGAACTGTGTGGGGCACTGGGTGACATTACAGCCTGTAGCTCATAGCAATGAGCCCACCGAATAGCTGTAATAGCAGCAACCATGTTAGGAGTTCTGAACGGGACTCACCCATGGAGAAAAGGAGAGTCAAGATTTACATACAAGTCTGTCTGGCCACAAGTACATTCACACGTCAGCCATGCAGGTATGCACATAGTGTTCATGAACGTTAAGCACAAGAGAAGAGATTGGAAGGAGAATGGCAGGGATTCCTCTGTAGAACTACTGTGCAGTCAGCACAGAAGGACTAGGGCTTACAAGTACTTCAGGCTGGCTTTGCAGTCTTTGGTAGGGACTGAAATCCGGAGGAGACCTCGCTGAGTGGTAAGGCATTAAGGGAGGAGAACGGCACATGTGGCAATTCAGCGCAACACAGAAAGGGGAAGGTAAACACATTACCTCGGTCCAAATATCAAGTACAAATTGTAGTTGAGTGGTGCCAGGAAATTAGATAGGGGAACTCAGTAAGTCAAGTACCGTAAAGGACCTAATTTTGCTCTGGCCTAAATAACAAGTGGAAACGATTTGGGCTTTTGAGAGAGGCAGGGTGACATCTAAACAACACCTGAGGGTAACACTGTGAGACAAGGCCTAAAGAGCCGGGGAAGGCCCGAGGAAGGGCGGCGGAGCAGCAGAGCAAACGCTCTTACCTAGGCCTCGTATGAGAACAACCAAGTAGCAAAGATCATGAGAAGACTTTCCCAAGGCTGATAGAGACAAAGAGAGAGAGAGATGAACGAGCATTTCTTTTGATGAGTGCTAAGAGAAGTATGCCTGAGGGGTGTATAATAGAACTAGTTTTCTTCAGTGTGCTCACAAACATCTGTAGATAATGGTATTCATGAAGTAAAGGAATTCTCCTCTTCTACTGGTTCCTGACGACTATCACATCTAGAAGGTGGTGGGTAAGGTTAAAGACACAGCAAGGATGTCTGGTTGGGCACATTACTTGGTACTTTAAAAATGTTTTGGAGCTGGGAGCGGGTGGCTCACGCCTGTCATCCTAGCTACTCAGCAGGCTGAGATCTGAGGATCACGGTTCAAAGCCAGCCCCGGCAGGAAAGTCTGTAAAACTCTTACCTCCAACTAACCATCAAAAACATGCAAAA
>NW_012267328.1:716536-723594 GCF_000151885.1 Dipodomys ordii
TTTATAATGTTACAGCCTTTTAACTTCTATCTAATAAGTTTTCTGAAAATTAAGATTTTTTTTTATTAAATTGAAGTGTTCAAAAGGAAAAGAAACAGTTTCTGAAATAAAGGGTTGTAATACTTGGAATAAAATATATAGTAGAAAAGCACATTAAATAGCAGACACAAATAAATTATGTATTATGCAAATTATACTAAAATACAAATAAAATTAACTTTACATTAAATATCAATTTCACCCCAAAAGTAGAGTAAATCTAAACCATAGCTATGTGCTATAAAAAAACTAAGGTTTCCTTCTAGATAATATGTTCTTAAAGTAATTCATTGTGAAAAGGCCGGAGTTTGCAATTCGAGGAAGTACTTATAAACCACTTCATATGTTAGAAATAAAGAGTATTTCAGCATTACTGTTAGAAAAAAATACAGTTGAGTTCTTTTTTTAATAAGAAAAAAATACATATCCCAAAAAGCCAAAATGACCACTGGAATTGGGTTGTACATCATTTTCCAGTAAAAAGGAAAAACAGCCTGGACAGGTGTAATTTATCATTTTTCTGATTTAATATCAAAGAAATATATTAAAATAATAAAAAGAATCCTGAAATCCTCAAAATTTGTAGTGATAAATAGCCCTCCCTGTCTTTATTGCATTATGCCTACTAACAGAAATATTGCATGGTGGATTTCACCAGACAAGGACGATTATTTTCCAATAAAAAGTTGCATATTAAATTCCAGCACAAAAGTGGGTGTCTAATACTTTGGAAATCTTTTATGGTTTTCCAAGGAACACAATTTTAAACTTAACGAATACAAACACATTCCTGGAATGAACCCACATTAAGTTTCTGTCCAAAGCCACCCATTTTCAGAATTTAAGTATCAGCTAATGCTAATAGTTAACTAAAAAAGCATTTAGTTTTCATAACACCTATATGTTTGATAGCTAATATATGAAAGATGATCTACACAGTCCTTTCCATTGGAAGAAATATAAAAATGGTAACTACCAAGTATAATCTAGTAAGAAAGAAGGATGAAGTCTGAGTTTTAGGAATCTGCTAGATAAAGAAATATAAACACTTACTATGTAATGGGAAATCTTAGGAGTAGATAGAACATTGATTTGGTGAGGCTATTAAAAATGCAATAAAAAAAGCTTATTCTTTTCTTCCCATTACTACTCCCTTGTGCCCTCATGAAAATGATGCTCTCTTCAACTTTAGAACATATATATATATATATATATATAATGTGTAAAATGTGTTATATGTTGTATGTATTTGCTGTTAGAAGTACAATGTTTATAACATTTTAAAAACATCCTGACCTCCTTAAAACTAGCTACATGCTTTCTTAAAGAAAAAGAGTTTCTGATAGTTAACCTGGGTGAGTATAAACAAAACTAATAGCGATAAAAATTCAATTATGACTCAGAAATGCTCATAGTTTGACAGCTACTATAAAGTTTCAAAAACATGCCCTGATATATAAGGTTTCTCATTAAAAAAACTGCAAAAGCATAATAAATAAGGAAAATACCTGGCTATTACAACTTTGTTTCTAGTTGTTAACATATAGTATCAGATACACAGTGAAAAGGATATCCAACAGAAAGGTCATTTAGGAACTGAAGAGTCCTGGAAATTACAGGCTCACATCTTCCCCAGTATTTAAGATTTGTAACACTAAATACAAAATAAAAAAAAATTTGTATTATATGTAAGACATTTGCCTATACAGGGAGAATCACAGAAACATATACATTTATGTAAATTAGATGACCTAAATCGTAAAATGAAAGGCAGGTTCAACTTCCAATAGAACACTTAAAAATTCTTTTCTAGCACATTTAAATTTTTGCATAATCAATCCATACTCAACCTTGCTCTCCAAATGGTACATCATTGTATAAACTTAAAAACTGTACAAACTTAAAAATCCTTTTTCCAAGAAACATTGTTTGTAACCAAGACAGACATTAGATACTAAAGGCAAGAGTGCAAAGGAGGTCAAACGGAGGCCAAAAGTCACTGTCAAGACAGAGCTAGCGTCCTGTCACCAGGCCGTCTGTGCACCTCTGCTGTCTTCAAACAAGACAGTGCTACCTACCTGTCACACATGCACCGTGGGGCGACAAGTAGAGGCATGCAAACTTAAGCTCAATATAGAAAGCTATGTCTATGATTAGAACTCAGTTAATTCTGCTAATATTAAGGCTAATTTAAGGAGAAGTCCCACAAACATGTCTCAGCATGGCTTCCTGTTGAAACTAACAACTGTTCTGTCTGAAAGAAATTTTGAGCTGGGCACTGGTGGCTCCTGCCTGTAATCCCAGCTACTCAGGAGGCTGAGATCTGATGATCATGGATCAAAGCCAGCCTAAGTCTGTGAGACTCTTTTCTCTAATTAACTACCAGAAGACTGTAAGTGGAGCTGTGTAGAGAGCTAGCCTTCAGCAAAAAAAGCTCAGGAACAGCATCTAGTCCCTGAGTTCAAGCCCTACAACTAACAAAAAACAAAAAAGAAAAAAATAAAAAAGAGAAAGAGAAAGGAAAAAAAGAAAAGAAAAAAGAAACTATGATTCCAATGTTTCAATAAGCTCCTCTAAATGTTTCAATAAGCTCCTCTAAATGTTTCAATAAGCTCATCTGTTACAGGCTTCTAAAATGAAGTGCTCTCTTTTAACTGAAGGGGGGGAGGGACAGAGAAAGAGAGAGAGAGAGAGAGAGTGTCTAACTGACCCCAAAGGGTCAATATTTGTTTTAAACTGTGTCCTGATATTGTATGGCTATCTTAACAAACACTCTAAGAATTAAAACAAAAATTTAAAGCTTTATTAAAAAGTAATGTCTGAGCTGGGTGCCGGTGGCTTGGGCCTATAATCCTAGCTACTCAGGAGGCTTGAGGATTGCAGTTTGAAGCCAGGCAGGAGAGGAAAGTCTCTGAGAAGCCTATCTCCAGTTAGTCACTAAAAAGTTGGAAGTATTGCTGCGGCTTAAATGGTAGAGTGATAGCCTCGAGCACTAAAGCTCGGGGACCACATCCAGGCCTTGAGTTTAAGCCCCGGGACAGGCCAGAGTGTGTGTGTGTGTGTGTGTGTGTGTGTCAGGCCGGAGTGTGGGTGTGTGTGACAGGCCAGAGTGTGTGTGTGTGTGTGTGTGTGTGAGGCCGGAGTGTGTGTGTGTGTGACAGGCCAGAGTGTGTGTGTGTGTGTGTGACAGGCCGGAGTGTGTGTGTGTGTGTGTGTGTGTGACAGGCCAGAGTGTGTGTGTGTGTGTGTGACAGGCTGTGTGTGTGTGACAGGCCGGAGTGTGTGTGTGTGTATGTGTGTGTGACAGGCTGGAGTGTGTGTGTGTGCGTGTGCGCACGTGCCACGCATGTATGTACACAGGCGCCCATGTGTGCACTCACCCACCTAGAATATCTATAAAAAGATTCAAGTATAATGACATGATCTATTAAGATTTAAAGCAGAAGAAAAATTAGAAACCAAAACAGTAACTTACATTTTCGTCATAAATGTTTCTAAAACGTGGTTGTCATCGGTTATTCCTAAGACTTCTGACATACGGGCATATACCTGCATGGACAAATGTCACTGTCAAAAGCTTAATCCTTAATATATCCTTCCCAAACATCAAATAAAACAAGTACAAGATGTAGTTCATTGTTGTATCCACATTGAATTAGGAAGAGCTGAGAGTTAATCACGGATTATTAAACAAATTTGTAATTTTAACTTTTCCTTTAAAAAAGCACCCTTCTTGGTTTGAAATACATACAGACATACAAACATAACCACATACTCATTTTATTCCCACCAAACGACCTAATTTCTTCTCCTCAGTGGTAAACTACCCCTTTCTTGAAGAAGGGAGTAGATGATAATGGTGATAATAAGGTCACACCGAGGAGGGGAGCTGTTCATTGCAGGGACCTTGTACTAGGTTTTAAACAGTATTCGGATCAGAAGCTTGTGTTACAGGCTTTCAACCTGACTGGTCCAGAAGCCTCTTCATCAGGCTGGCAGAGTGGATGAAAGGGCTAGAGGGCTGGGTATTGGGGCAGGAATTCAAAGGTGGAAAGAGAAAAGAAAAAAGAAAACCGACATGTAATCTTCTGTTGCCTCTTTTGCTAACCACCACGCCTTCCAGAAAGAACATGTCAATGACGACATCACTACTGTCTTGCCTGAGAGTAGGCTTTCATCTCCAAGAACAGTCATGTGGGACAACACTAGTCCAGGAACTATGAGCACAAAGACAGCAGAAGGAAGAAAAATAGATAGAAAGGCAACTTTTCCCTTAGTCCCCCAGTGTCCACACACCTTGCGGACAGGCCTATCTAAACTTGTTCAATTGGAGAAGATGATCTTGATGTGATTTATGCCGTACAAAATGTTTCACAACTTGGCTCCTCACACTTCATCTTCCAACATTTCCCTCAACTTCAAGCCACAACCCAACCCGGAAGGATTACTGAGGTGTGTCATGCAATTCCAGATCTTATGTGCTCTTCCTTCCGCTGGCTCAGCCTTCTTCCTTCTCTTACCGGATTCCCATTCTCAAGCCATTCTTAGAAGGCTGGCCACCTTCCCAGGAGGGCGGGGTTGCATGCTCCTCATCTGATCCCTCCCGTAGCCAGGGAACTTTTGGCACTCTGTTTGGGGTCCCTTCCTCAAGTCTACATGAGCACTTTGTGGGGTGCTCTTATGCCTTGTTCTCTGGGTCCCATCCGTAAGACAACGCTGGTTAAGGGAGCACACCACACGTGTGCTCACCGTGTAATGGCAGAAGCGGCTGTCTGGACCCCTTAAGATGACATTATAATGAGGATACTGCACGGCTAATAAAAATAATTTTTCTTTTAAACATACATTAGATTTCATGGAGAAAAGATGAAAACCATAAATTACCAGAGAAAAAGAAAAGTATTACAGGGAAAAGCTTGAACTGTAATTTCAATCTGGGAGCATCCCGTTGTTACTGAGTGTTGCAGCTGTCTTTGATCTTTAGTAGCGCCCTTGTGAGAGAAGACTTTCAAATCACAGGAGTATATAAAATGAGGCAAGGGGGGCCTTGACCCCGTCATCTGCTTGTCTGCAGGGGTACAGACTGCATGTGCTCTTAACTTTGACTCCATTATAAGTTATATACATATCACAAAGGTAAGAGCCTGAATGAACCTAGGACTCAAAGAATAACCTCTTCCTGGGCAACAGCATCCCCCCCTACAGATAAATAAAATCAGCCCTAAATTTCATGTTCAACATAACTGTCTTTGGGAAGGATGCTGACCAGGACCCATTTTACTGTATTTATATCTTCCTTTCTTTTCTGTTTTTTTTTTTGTTGTTGTTGTTATTTTTCTGGCCAAGGTTTTCTGTTTTGGATCATATAATGGCTACACTGTTTTTTAGTAAAATCAAAATTTGTATTTTCAAGACTTTAGTGTATGTACTTTATAATGACAATATTCAGAATCAATCTAGATTTTATTCTAAAATTATGCCCCATTGAATTTAAATGATGAAACACTGACTAATAAAAGTATAATAACTAAAACTTGATTTTATTCTTAATATTTAAAACATTCACTAATTGAGTCTTTTTTAAATAGAGAGTTCCTACCAGGAAATGTTCTCCTGTTGTAGGACAACTTGGCATGCAAGGCGGAAGGAAGCGAGGCAGGCCTGTTGTGCTCCGCTGTCAAAACAGTTTCTCCAAGCATCATATGTGAACCAATAACACGTTAGAAACACCAGTCAACATTGACACATGGTAGTGCTTTAATCCACTATTATCCTTGTAACTCGCACCGTTCCTTTTATCATCCATTAGCTTTGATTCCCATTATCCCTTCTACAACTGTGTCAATGCTTTTGTCCTTAGGGATCTCTCCACACTGGAAGGATCTGACAGTCAAGCCTGAGTACTAAACAGGATCATTACCTCTGAAATCCACTTATCTGATCTACTGAATAGTAAATTGAAAAGCTCATTAAGAGCAACAATCTGATTTTGTTTTCACGTGTGACAGGGTCATTTAAAATCAATGTATGATTACAGCATTTCTTTTAAAAGACTCACATTTTCCGAAGCACCCTGTAGTTCTCAGAATATGTAGAATATGAAAATGTCTCCTAACATTGGGGATTTAATTATGACATAGACACAGCTAGTTTGGGGAGGGGAGGTAACTTTCAGTGAAGAAATATCTACAAACTTGTTTTTATCATAAAACACAAGCCAACGAAAATTTTCTACAGAAAATAATTTTAATATGATTTTAGTTTTCAACTTTTGCCACTTTACTAAATTTTTTTTTTATGATGGCAAGGAAAAGTGACACCTCTATATTCCTGTTAAGGAAGCTCAAGTCAGCGCAGGAGTGCCAGGAGGGGAAAAAGTCACCCTCAGTTCATAGCCTCCTACCTTCTATTTCAGAGTCCACTAGGGTAATTTGATCACAGTGAGAAACAAGCAAAACTGTAAGAAGAAAAAAGACGACAGCCAGGGGTGGTGGTGCATGCCTGCAATCTTTGCATTCAAGAGGCAGAGGCAGGAAGATGACCTTACCTTTGAGCCAGGCTGCACTACACAGCAAGACCCTCAAATCCCCCGCCACTCCCAGGAAAGTAAGTCAGCAGCGGCAATAACCCACAACTACAATCCTAGCTGCTCAGGAGGCCGAGAGCTAGAAGATCTAAGTTCAAAGCCAGCTACAGAATCTCACAGAAAAGACTGTGAGATTCCATGCTCAAGTAACCAGCCAAATGCTGGACTGGGGGTGCCTCAAATGGTAGAGTGCCACCCCGAGCAACACAGCCAAGCAAGAGTGAGAGGTCCTGAGTTCAAACTGAGAGAGAGGTGAGAGAGGAGTGAGAGAAGGAGAGGAGGAGAGGAGGGACAGGGAGGAGAGGTGGGAGGGAGAGGAGGAGAGGAGGGACAGGGAGGAGAGGTGGGAGGGAGAGAGAGGAGGGAGAGGAGGGGAGGAGGGACAGGGAGGAGAGGTGGGAGGGAGAGAGGAGGGAGAGGAGGAGAGGAGGGA
>NW_012267328.1:723644-724288 GCF_000151885.1 Dipodomys ordii
GCTCGTTAGCTGTGGCTAGATAACTGTGAGTTAACGGCCGGCTCGTTAGCTGTGGCTAGATAACTGTGAGTTAATGGGGCTCCCTTAGCGTAGCCGTCCTACATCAACGCCAATTATATCACAGTGCCAATTGTTTTAATGTATAGATTTTCAGAAAATTAGTACATAAGTTATGTGAGTTAAATTTATAAAAAAGAAAGAAAAATAAATGATGTTAATTGACATTGGGCTAATAAAAATTATTAAGGTGAAATTAAATTTAAGATCATTATGACATCAAATCTAGATTAAAGATACAGATCTAGTTATTATGCCAAAAACAAAGAAGCAAAGCAAAGACAAATGGACAGAAAAGTATGGAGTTGAAAATGAAATAATCACAGTAATCAGGTAGCTTGGATAGGAACAGATTCTTTGGCTTGCAAAAACCAAAGAACTGAAATAAACTAGCAAATAGGTTGTGATGTATGTGTAGAAAAACTATAGTCAACAAATTCTAGAGTGTAAGAACTAAGGGGACAGTCCCAAAACCTTAGAGAACTACTCTGAGACGAAGTAGAAGGTACACAGCCAGGGCCAGTTTCTCCTGTGTGTGAGCTGCACATCTGTACAGGGTGTCAGGCAGATGTGTGTGTGTGTGTGTG
>NW_012267328.1:731499-814643 GCF_000151885.1 Dipodomys ordii
GAGAGGAGGGAGAGGAGGAGAGGAGGGAGAGGAAGGAGAGGTGGGAGGGAGAGAGGAGGGAGAGGAAGGAAAGGTGGGAGGGAGAGAGTGGCAAGGGGAAAGGGGAGAGGGAGAAAAGAGGAGAGTAGAGGAAAGAGGAGAGTAGGGGAAGAGGGAAAGAGACTAAATCATTAGATTGCTCTTCAAAGATAGGATAAAGACAATGAACAAATACAAAGCATTGTAAGTAGATCTTAGCTGGCTTCAACAACCCTCTCCTCTCCTCTCCTCTCCCCCAATATACCTATTCTTTACTAGATGACAAACTAACAAAGGCATAAAGACTCAGCTCCCTAAGAGCAGAGATAACGCTCTTTTATCTCAACTGAGCCAATTACTTAACAAATGGCTGTTAAATGAATAAAGGTGACATTAAAATGTACATTTTGGCCAATTTCATTTCATTCATAGTAAATTTTTTTTTTTTTTTTGGTCAGTCCTGGGGCTTGAATTCTGGGCCTGGGCGCTGTCCCTGCACTCTTCAGCTCAAGGCTAGTGCTCTACCACTTGAGCCACAGCGCCACTTCCAGTTTTCTGGTGGTTTATTGGAGATAAGAGTCTTGCGGACTTTCCTGCCCGGGCTGGCTTTGAACCACGATCCTCAGAACTCAGCCTCCTGAGTGGCTAGGATTACAGGCGTGAGCTACCAGCACCCGGCTGATTCATAGTAATTTTTTAATAAAAAGAAAACCTGTAAAGGCATACTTCGTTTTGTTTTGAAATAACTTTTCTTTCTTACAAAGCAGTATATTTAAGATCTGACTCAAAAGAAGTGAACATGAGCAACCCTTTGAAATTTAGAAAGGTGTAGTTGCAGAGGCTACACATTTCTAGAAAAGCTCTTGCACAGATCAGGTAAGACTGCACTTGCTCCGAATCTTCCCAGCACAGACTGTTCCGGAACTGGCATCCACACTTGCCTATCAAAACCAGAACCCGATCCTGAGTGTTTATTTTCCATAGAATATGTTTTTCCACTTACCAGCCTATGTCTCTGGACAGCAAATGCTACCGTCTTGACAAACTTAACAAGCAGAGGCTCCGGTCCCAAAGATACCTGGATCTGAATTCTGGATCTGCCCCTAACTAGAAAGACTCTGAATCTTGGCTCTTTGTCAGTAAAACAGGGAAGGATGAACAAGAGGTACCTCCACCTACATGAAGGAGTTTTTGGAGATCAAACCTTGACCAGGAACTCAGAGCCTGGCACGTGGCCGCGCCCTGACAAGTGCTACTTCCTTTGCCATCCCCCTTCCCATCCTACCCTTCTTCACAGCAGGTGCTAACAGTGTCAGCCAATGCCTTTTCAAGAGAAGATATTAACCTAAAAATAGCAGGAAGGTCAAGACTTGCACATAATAAAGGTAACCATCAACACAAGTAAAATCCTGAAATTCTCATTAACTCTGAAACATTTAATGTATATATTTAGTCAACAGCCTGTTGTAGCTACAGAAAATGCAGCTGTTACAAGTATAAAACAACCTCTTCAAAATTTCATGATGGAAAACCCTAATTCTATGTCTTTCAAGACTGTTATACCTTACAAACTAAAAAAGTACACATTAATCAGTTACCCATCTCTCTAATTCCTGAAAAATTGTTAGAAATACAAGAAATTATCATTACCACACACTACAGAAGACATGCCTCTTCAAAAATTATTTTGATGTTTGTTTTCTTATCCCTCTACATGTTTACTACAAAGGTTCTTTTAACTGTCAGAAAGGAGAATTTGGAAATATACACAATTTTTCAACCACTCACTACAGTGACTACTGGACTAGTCCAATAACCAATAATTGCTGTGAGCATTTACAAGCTTCAGTGATCTTGTATACGGTTTTGAAGGGGAACCAGATTTTTAAAATGCTAAAAAAAAAAGCAAAAACATATAAACAGCAAAAAGATATTTAGCAGTAACTTTAATTTAATAAAGAACAAGCTTATATGATATGATAATTTACACAACTGTTTTCTTTTCCCATCCTGATCCTTGATCTTGGAAGCCTGCAACATTGTTGCTAACATTCTGGGCATAACTCTGAAGAAACTAATTATATCAATCCTTAAATTTGAAGTAGATTACAGAACTGGGGAAACCCAGAATATTAGTTCCTAAAGGTTGTATGGATATATAATGACAGTCACAGAAATTCAATAACAGCTCTCTATGAAGTGTACTCAAAAGCACCGCACGAAACAAATTAAAAAGAACAATGAATCTCTCATTCTGTGCAAATAGGAGAATAAGAGAAACACTGGTCTATAGGTTTTCATAAGGAGTGTTATAATGAATTAAGATTTTGGATAATGGATTTTCAGAAAATTACAGTGAGTTAATACCCTTAGCCTTGGTATAGATGTTTAAGACGTTGTAACTCCTCAGAGTTGAGCTTTAGCACATTGTAAGCGCGCTCAGTGCAAAGGGCGGTAATGCCAGGGAGTCGCCACAGAGAGCTCTGCCGCCACAGGCAACTGATACCAGCTGATGGCCCCAATGGTGGGGCGTTCTGTGTGTGCTGCTCCTGGGGCTTGAGCCAGCGCTCTACCGCTTGACTCACAGATCCATTTCTGGCTTTTTGGTGGTTAACTGGAGATAAGAGGCGCAAGGACTTGCCTGCCCCAGCTGGCTTCAAATCACAATCCTCACCTGTCAGCCTCCTGATCAGCTAGAAATTACAAGCATGAGTCACACCAATGCCTGGCTCCAAATTGTATGAATTTTAACCTACTCTTTCAATCTATTGAAACGACTTACCAATTAAGTTTTTTTAAACCTAACTTGGAAAAGCAAAATCTGACACTAAGAAGGATACAATAGAATGAAAGCATTAATATTTCTTTTGAAGAGAACTATTTTCATATTTTTCTTGGATTTCAAGTGCCCTTGCGTTCAGTTTAGAACTTTCTACAGGAAAGAGCTCATCAAACTGAAGGCTGCTGGTAGCAGAGAGAGAAGGAAAAAAGAAATAGACTTGGCTCTGAACTACTTGGGAGGCAAGGATCCTAAACTCTTCCATCAGTATTTGAAGCAGACTAAAGGATCACCACAATTAATGTCACTGCATCAAGAGAATTAATGCTGCACTCCTCTTCACTGTACACTGAATAGATCCACATTAATACTGGGTGACTAATTTTTCCATATCATATAATGTACTTTGATGAAATTCATCATCTTGTCTATAAAAGAAAGGACACGACTGAAAGCAGGTAGAAAAAACCTTCCATGGAACTTATTTTAAAACCATGATTGTGTTGGAAATAAAGTGGAAAAGGTGAGTGATCAGCTCTCCTCACTCAGACCTGGAATATAGAATAATGTAGGAATGGAGCTCAGGCTATGGAAGTGTAAAATCAATATGAATGTTACATTTTAATTTCAGTTACATTATCTGAATCCGCCATCTGTGGTGGCCATCTTGCTAAAAAGACCTGTACCTGACAGGGCTCTTCAAGGCCTTCCCATTCTGCTTGAATAGGCTATTGTATGAGAAACTTGGAGCGGCCGCCCTGGCCGCGCCGGCCTGGCATTTCCTTCGCTCCACATCCTGTGGCACAAAGCATGAACTCAGCAGGCCGGGGTGCAGGCTGCCTGCTGCCTGTGATAATCCCCTTTCCCAGTAGGGGCCTCCACTGATGCATGGCTAAGAACATGCTTCCTCTTTTGCTTGCACCCAGTGGGGTTGGGCCCCAATCCAGGCTTCTAAGGAAGGTGGAAAAGTTAAAGGCTCCAGAAGCTGCCAGAGACATTTCTGGGTCAGACTTTAGAGAATCACTGATTAGAAAGAGAGGTATGGGTATAGTATGAAATTGGCAAGACTGGTAATTTTGAGAGATTCTTTCCCTCCCGGCCCTAGGCCCAGCTCGAAGGTCTAACTACCACCTGTTCAGGATCTGGCGGTTTGCCTTCCCTCCCCTTGGGGAGCCGCTGACTGCGGGTCTTCACCAGCGTGAACCTAATGCCTCCCGACAGGCCCTCACCCGCCAAGAGGGACCCGGCTGAGGCACCGGTTACTGGTGTATCACCGGATCACAGCCTGTAGAAAGACTCCTGTGGTGCAGCCAGCTGAAAGCCAACCACAGAAGATAGAGAGTGCATTTGTCTTGACACAGCTCTGCTCCTTCCCGCCGGCTGCCAATCCACTCCATGTCTGGGGCCAAGCTTCTGTTAAACTAGTCTTCTGGAGATAAAGCACCGTAAAGTGCTGGGTGAATACGTGATCTCCCAAGCCCACTGCAAAAGGCATTAACTATAGCGAAAGCACAAGACTATGGGGAGAAAGCCTGGCCACTAGAGGGTTTTGAGACTAACTGGAAGGAGGCATTTCAGACATTTTAACTAATATTAGTAGTTTTTACCATACAAGCTTTACGGGACAGCGTGATTACATTTTTTGAGTATAAATGTTAATGCTGGATCAAGTTTGTGAGAGGAGGTGGCAGAGGTGGGGACCAGGGAACAAGTATCTTGTTCACTTTAATTTCCCCGGCTTCTCCAAAGTGTCAGATGGGACACCTTTCTTCTGGTAGAAGGGATAGTATATTCAAGCTTGTTCAATAACATACTAATCAAAGTGGCTGGATAATGTCTTCTCTTTCCAAGTATGAGTAACTGGCAGGGATTAGCTACAGTGAAGCAGCTGAGGCTGTTTCCACGTCTCTCCGTGCTGACCACTGGCATGCAATTCTAGGGTGACAAGATCTACAAAGGTGGGGATCAAGACAAGGCACCCTGCTCGCCCCCACTCCCTGCGTGCGTGAGCCTGTGTTGGGGGAGCGTGAGGCAAGCGTAAAGACCAGTGACCCCATCACCATGACCACAGCTCCACTCACCTTAACTATTTTCCAAGCCTTCTCTGGACCTCTGGATACATCACTCCTCGGGCGTATAACCTAAAAAGTACACAGTTTAGGGACCTGCCACCTGGAGGCGGGCGTAAGAGCAGGAAGCCTTCCCAATCTCAGATGCAGGGAGAAAGGGCATCAGGGATTTTGTGACTGAGACCTGAAATATCCCTGAGTCTTTGGGTTTTACTCTGCAGCCATGAGACAAAGCGAGACCTACTCAAACTCTGGAAGTGATCAGACAGATTGCAGTAGATATTTGTTTCAAAAGAATTAGTGCAAGAAACCAATTACTCAAGAGTAGCCATAAAAAAAAACCCGACAAATTATCAATGATATTTGGCAGTTCTATTTTTTAAGAATCGCTCAATCCTGTTGTCTTTTATGAGTCTATGGCTAGTGGAGCTAATGATTTGAGCAGGTCAGGTCACCTTCTGATGGAATTTTAGTAAATTCACTTCTGACCACTTAATCTAATTCAATCCCTCTGAGAGGCACCCCGAGCTGTAAGGACAGTGGGTGTTAAGACAAACTCTGTGACCCTATCTCTACTTTTAACTTTTTTATTTTGCTCATGCATGTTTCCTAGGAATGTAATTCTATTTCTCTTTTTACGGTGCTGTTCTGAAACTATGTCTCAGTTCCTGTATCCAAAACAACCTCTGTATTTTCCTTCTAAGAGTAAGCTGCACTTCTACAATACAAAACAAAACTCTCAAGGAAACCATGATGACAAGAATGGAGAAATAATGCCCCAAGGAATGAAAACAAGGTGTAACTCACTTCATTTATATTTGACTACTGTGCTGTCTACTTTTCCTCATCATCTTAAATTCTACTAAAAGTGTTTCTTTGCACCATTCAGTTTCTCTCATGTCACTAGCTTAATTAACAAAAACTTTTAATTTGCTCCAAATGCAACCCAGAGTTCATTCTATGATGGTCCATGAATCCTGTAAGTACATCTACAATGTATGTAAAAGCCCAACTGATAGATGAAGGCACTACATAGTTACTCAGGAAGCATATTTTTCTCTTAGAAAGACAAAAATGAGCAAAGTTATTGCTGTTACTTTAGGTACCCTGAGCCAGGGAGAAGCCCAGGCTGCACTGTAGTGCCATCCAAGTGAGGGCGGCACAGTAGAAGGTAGTTAGGGTCCCCTATTGACTAATAAGCAGGCATGCCCACAAACACTTTAACCATGCCTCTAGCCTTCTTTTTGCCTTCGCTATTTTGGAAGTGAGGTCTCCTTTGATGCTGGGCTGGCCTGGGCCGTGGCCCTTCTCCTTATGCTTCTTCGAGAGGCTGGGGTGACCGGTGTGCGGCACCGTGCCTCCCTGTGCTGGGTTAGCACGCGTAGACCCCACCCTCAGACACTTGGTGAATCATGACCTCCCTACCTCTGCATTCCTAAGCAGCTGAAATAACCGGCCTGAGCCGCCTTGCTGGCTTCCCAGGAGGCATTCTAGCCTATCTGACACAATGTGTGGCAGTTAACAACCATTTAATAAAGGATTTTTTACTTAATGAATTAATTTTGTAACCCTAGTTATTCCATTTCTTACATTCTCAAATTTCCTCATTTGCATGCTTTAAGCAACAGTGAAGTAACGAGTTAGTATTCTTTAGCGAAGCACTGGTAACTTACACCTGTAATTCTAGCCACTCAGGAAGCTGAGATATGAGGATCTTGGTTCAAAGCCAGCCCAATCAGACAAGTTCCAGACTCCCTTTCTGGATCAGCCTGGCAGAGTACAGCTGATGACAGCGCAGACCCAGGACCCCCACCCTCCCGTGTGAGGCTCTCCATCACCGACTAGGCCTTAACCCCGGTGAGATTGTGAAGTCTGAGAATCGTGGGATTCTGCCATTCAGTAATTCTGAGTAAGTCATAAACCCTCTGAATCTTAGTTTCTTCAATCACACAATGAGGATGCTCACAGGGTCTCATTTATGATTTGTTTGAAATGATTCATTTACAAGGTCCGTACAGGGAGCCGGGGTTCCCTAAATATCAGCTACTGTTACTATGGGCACATACCAAGGTGACAGTGCCTCTTTGTGGATTAAAACAGACCCATGTTCTAAACTGACATGTGAACAGCGTCAGTAACTGTTAAGTAAGAATGCCTAGAGGGAAGAGAGTTTAGTGAAGGGAGCCCAACAGCATGTTTTTGTAATGGGTCAAGTCTCTCAATACTTCAAAGAGCCGGGAAAGGCGATGGCAAAGGCGTGTGGCAGCTGGTGCTGTTCACCCCAAGGGCTCGTCTGCTTCCCCCGGGTTCCCAATTCTGAAGCCCCGTCCTCATTTTATGCGTCATCTTACTTTCCAGTCCATCTCCACTCCAAGTTTTCAACTTACTCAGCAAGCTGTTGCTTTATATTCATTCCCATGTTCAATAAATTAGCAAAGCCTTCTCAATTCAGATCAGTGAGTCAATCCACTTCTCCAAGGTTTGGGTTTTTTTTTTTTTTGGTTGTTATTTAAAATGAAATGAGACTTGAACTCAGGGCCTGGGTGCTGTCCCCAAGCTTTTATGCTCAAAGCTAATGCTATAGCACTTGAATCACAACTCCAGTTCTGTGTGTGTGTGAAAGAGAGAGAGAGAGAGAGAGAGAGGGGAGAGAGGGAAAGAGGGAAGGAGGAAGAAAGGGAGAAGGAGAGAGGGGAGAGAAAGAGAAAGAGAGAAAGAAACAGAAGGGGGGAGGGAGAGGGGGGAGGGAGAGGGGGGAGGGAGAGAAGAGAGACTTTCCTGCCTAGGATGGCTCCTTCTGAGTAGCTAGGATTACAGGCCTGAGCCACTGGTGCCTAGATCTCTAAGTTTTTGTTTTTGTTTTTGTTTTGGTCGGTCGTGGGGCTTGAACTCTGGGCCTGGGTGCTGTCCCTCAGCTCTTCAGCTCAAGGCGAGCGCTCTACCACTTGAGCTACAGCACCACTTCTGGTTTTCTGCTGGTTTATTGGAGATAGGAGTCTCACGGTCTCTCCTGCCCAGGCTGGCTTTGAACCACGATCCTCAGATCTCAGCCTCCTGAGTAGCTAGGATTACAGGCGTGAGCCACCAGCGCCCGGCCTAGATCTCTAAGTTTTTAAAATTAAGATTTTACTAAGTCCTTTTAGTTTTACTGAATACAGACAGACAAGGGGTTCTAGCACACCATCATTAGAGCTTTAGATGATTAAGATTTTGTGTGGTGGGCCTCCAGGGGAAGTCTTTCACAGCAAGAACTGAAAGGGCTGCCTTCTATACTACATATAAATTACTGGCCTCATGTTCTGAGTCAGTTTTTTTTATTCTAGCGTGGGTTATATCACCAATCTAGGATCTAGATTAGTCCTCTTGTGACATATGACTACTGCAAGAAGAAGTCCAATCGGTAGCTGCAGAAATGAGCTTTATCCTTGGGAAATAACACAGGGATAAAGTTGATGAGGTAGTCTTACTAATGCTCGTTTTCTGAAGACTGAACTCATGCCGAAACACATCTATAGCAATCTGATACAGTGAAAGCAAAGTAGGCTTAGTGTAGGATGCTTTCTTTGAAACCCAGGGCCCACCACTGAGCAGCCTTTTCACTTCTCTGAAATTCTGTTCATATTTTGTAAAATAAAGAGAATCACATCTATGAAATAGAAGACTGTTAGAAGACTAAATGATAAAAAGTAATAGATAACTCAGTTCAGTAAAGAGCTTAAGCAAAAGTAGAAAACCAATGCAGGTTTTGATTAAGGCTGGAGAGAAACGAATTTTCTTATTCATTTCCCATAATATGTTAGCTAAAAATACAGAATATGAAACTTACAGCCTAGGTAATTTTTTACGATACAATACCTCAAACGTTCCCATGACTGAAGAGGGTCATGCGTTAGTGAGAAGTAGCTGTGCTTTGTGGGCAGGGGTGGTATTACAGCCCATGTCGGATAAAAGTAGACAGCTGCATGCTTTAGTTAAGTCAGCCAAATGGGCCAGGAACAAGCGCAGAGAGAGGTGGTCAGAAAACTTGGGGATGAGAAAAGACTGAGTGGCCAAAAAAATGAAAGGGGGTGAGTTAGTTGAGTTTAAAACAAAATTTAAGAATGCAAGTCTGAGCAAACATCAGGCTCCCGCACACCAAGGTGCTTAGTATACTTCTGCGTCTGAATACCTTCCTAACTACCCAACCAAAAAGTTTCCACTTAAACTTACTGGGTGTGAGAGATTTTTCATGGAAATGTATTTCCAAATTTTTAATGGGAATCAATCAGAGAATAGAATTCGCATGGAAAAAACTTGTTTTAAAGCCAAATTGCTTAGACACATTTATTCAGCGAAGCAAGGGGTGCCGGCACTGGGAGTCTTACAGGCCTAGGGGAGAACAAAATCCCAGTAAGCATGCCAAATGTGTTTTTATATTTCAAGACTCCTTCAACAGAAACATTATGGGAAGATAAAAATTAGGAAAACACTGAACTTAACTAATGTAAAATGCTGAAAAATGCTTTGCATTTATGCTTTATCACCAAGCGCCTTTTCCACATTTGTCCCAAGGCAGCAGATGAGGCTCTGTGTTTATTCACCACTGCTAATACTAGCAACTGGGACATGCTCTTTGGCAAGGCAGAAATAAGATAATTGTTCAACATAGGCCGGCTCTTCAGAAATACTGGAAGCACTGCCTGTAATTATAGACATCTGTCACTGCTAGCCACTCAGTACTAACCCTGACATCAATATACAACCATAGCACTAAACTGCCTGAAGGCTCGGCAATGGAGACCAGATACGCCAGGCAGGCAATCATCTGCTTCATCCAAACTATCTGTCAAAGGTTCCCAACCACAAATAGCTCTTACATTTTGTATCCTTAGGATAATAAGTTGATTTATTTTAGATTCTCCAATATTTACAGTCTAGGCTATCTACTAAAATAAAGAAACAAAACGTATGGCTAATGGAGGCAGTAACTGTTCACAGTCATCATAAAAGGTCATAGCTCAGCCCTGAGTGTGAAAACTGATGGAGCTCTAACCATGTGCTATCATACAGATGTTTCCTTTTGTAGAGGCAATTATTTTCAACAGCAATTCAAAATGGTAAATACAATCTTTCATCACCAAGTACATTGCCACAGTGACTTAACCGAAGTGCTCATACTTTAAAGTCCTTTTTTTGACACACACAGGTAACTTTCAACACTGAATACAGTAGAATGTAAATGGTTAATTAGGGCTTAGTTTTACATATAGTATCTTATCTGGCAACATATTTTACATATATAAATAATGTGATATCTAAAAACTAGACAAAGATATTGAAGGATAAAATACTTGATGAATAAGTGAATGGATACATAACCTGGTTGTACGTCAAACTTATTGAAATATTTTTACACATGCACATTCATATTGTGAAAAGCCCAAAGACACTGCAGCATTAACTGTTACTTTTTTTTTTTAAAGCAGCCTTGGAAGCACACTGTACATCATTAGACATTCAGGTTAATTAGAAATAAAGACTCTCACAATCATCATAACGTGTTACTAAAAACTCAGATATTTTTTGGTTTGATCACAACTGCCTATACTAAAGAAAAACTATTAATTACTGACAGACAGTTAGCTTACAAGTGAGCTGCATTTTAAAAACCTCCTTTAAAATACAATCGCTAAATGCCTTACAGTGCTGTAATGTGAGACAGGTTCAAATCTTATTACTTCACTGAAATTAAAACCTAAGTTTTAATACTGTTCAAGTCGAACAATGATTCCACACTTTATTGCTTTTGAAATCCCTTGATGATCATAGGAAAAAATGCCCCGGAGAAAAAAAAAAGACTGTTTTTGATAAACAGAAAATACAGTTTGCACTCTTAGCCTCTTTGTCATCACAAAAAAAGGATTTAATGCCAATTCTTTAAAAAAAGACTTTTTCCCCACAAAATGTGCACCTTGTGTGCCATTTGTAAAATCAGTTCACTTTCTTTTATTTATTACTGCAGCGCGGCAAGGCAATAAAGAAGCTACCGATAGCTAATAAATTACACGCCTTTTAAAACAATCCTCTTGCTACAAGAACATGTAGCTACAAAGGCTTACATTTACATGGTACACCCTATGAAATGTCTGCATTTGTGTCCTATTAACCATTCGGGCAAATTATGGACTTTTACCAAATAGCTGCCTAGAAAAACAATAAAGTGATTCACACATGTTCAAGACATAAAACAAAGGCTGTTCAAAAATAAGCTATGAGTATTTTCTAAAGCTCCTCCAAAATTCATTTAAAAACGTTTGGACAATATATTTCACATGTCAAAAATGGTATTTAAGGATTTCTAATAGGTTCAATTTAAATTTTATTCAATTACCAAGAATGAAGAACTAATCTATTTTCCTAGTATCATAGAGTCATTGAAAAAAAAACATAGCTCCTGAAACAAACTACACAAGGCAAGATTATAGGGTATAAGGTGAAATTCCCCAGTTCTGGCTCTTAATATTATATGTATATATATCTATATATATCTATCTTTGGGAAAACATAGAAACTTAGTTTGGCTTTTAAAAACATTCACATTAAGCATGTTTCGCTGTTATAATCTTGCTTGCCCCCCCAAATATTTATGTACACTCAAGAACTGCTCTATGAGAACCTTACTTTATGAACAGTAAGTTGTTTATTTTCTTTTCTGGCTAGTAATGCACAGATGAGTTCTGGAATTCTATACACCAATTCCAGGATTAAGTTGTTAAATTAATCAAGGTCAGAACATATTTATGAGGTAATGTATTGCTTTTTATTATTAATTTCCTCCATTTCCTGTAATAGCTATCATAGCTGTGGCTTTTTGCTTCATACCTACAAAATTTCAACTTTGTTCAATTATGCATGATGAACAATGCTTCCATTTTTCAAAGCACAAACAACTTTGCTCCATTTCATCTTTACTACAAGACAATAATCCACTAGATAAAAAAATTTATTTTTTGTAGCACTCCATTTCTTCACTCAGATTTTTTTCTCTTTATGTAGAGATCAGCTTGATTACTATAATAAGTAGGAATTCATAAGAGATGTTTTTGAAGGTTACAATGAAATAAGTTTATTTCATAACAGCAATCCCGACTGTAATAAGTAATAATAGTCTATAACATTTCTATATATGTAAGGGAAATTCTGGCTTATTTCCTAACTTGCTTTTTCTTCTTGTGATAAGTATTCATGCTTGCTGCAATCACAACCATTTCTCATTTTATTGTTGCAAATAATGATAATATTCTCAATTAACAATTGAGAAAAATGTTTATTTTCTCTAGGATTCGCATCTCTCTCTTCTATGTCTTACTCATAAAATTGTTTTTTAAGTCTTTAATGGAGCTGAGGGACAGTGGCTTCTACCTGTAATCCTAGCTACTCTGGAGGCTGAGACATGAGAACTGCAGTTCAAAACTAGCACAGGCAGGAAAGTCAGACTCTAGTTAACCACCAAAAAGCTGGAAGCTTGAGCACATGGCTCAAGCGGACGAGCTCTAGCCTTGAACACAAAGGTTCAGACAAAGTGTCTCAGGCCTTGAGTTCAAGCTCAGTACTGGAGCGCGCATGCATAGACAGACAGACAGACAGACAGACCCACACACACACACACACACACACAATCTTGAATGGGAAGGTCAGTCATTGTATTCTTCCTCTTGGACCATTAGGAATATGCATTCAACACAGGTATGACTGGTCTCACTAACTTTATATTTTAGATAGGAAAAAGCGGAATAATGGTTAGATGTCTTCTCATTGTTAAATAGTGGAATGACTTTTTCAATCTCCCTTACAGTTTACTGTTTGACAATGCTGCTTCTTAGCTACTAGGGAAAAAATGTATTTACTTACACTAACTATGGTGGACTACATCCACATTAAACCCTCTATTGGGTACTATTTCATTTAATGCATGGAAAATAACCTGGAATTATAGTTAGCTCTCCTCTAAGCAGGGGAAACAGTAGGTGGTACTTGTTGGTGCCAAGTGAGATAGGTGGGAGAATTCATTTATTATACTAATTATCTTTATAGAAGACACAAACTATTCAGTCTGTTGTCAACCTTGTGAACTTGGTAAGCATTAGGATTCGGGATTGTGAATGGGAAAGAGGAAACCGCAAAGCAGAACTCTGTTCTCTTTATGCTTCCACATACAACCTTTGCTACCACCTCATGTGTTTCTGTCACACAGGAGAGTGAATGGCGGCCAGGGGAGCCCTAGTGGCTTGGGGATCAGCCTCTGGCTGGCTTTCCTGTAGATAGTTCCACAAGTTCACATTGTGCTGCCGCCACCCGCGGCCTGGCCACACTGAGCCACACACACCTGCTGGCTCTGGGTTCCCGGCCTGTCAGCAACGGCACGGCTCCCCTCCCAGGGTCAGCCCTGAGTTCCACTGATCAGAATGCCCTAGATAGCCAAGTTTATTTCCAATGTTTTTAAAATATTAAAAATGCTTGTTACTGATCTAGTTGAAAATAGTAATGTTACAGCCGGTATAACAACCCTTTTTTGATTTATAATCCTTAAACAAACTGAACTAGTTCCAACCAGTGTTGGCTAGTTTCAACACACTGTCTCCTAGTAAGACACTGTGCTAATCAATGACCTCTATTTCAGAGAAATAACTAGAATCAGAAAATTTCTTTTTGTAACCATATAATCTTACTACTTCACCCAACCTGATCCATGTCCAATCAAGTTAAAAAATATTTTGCGATCTAGCAGTGCCCTAGTTATGCTGATACATATAAAATATGTGTGCGCACGGGCGCATGCGTGCACACACACACACTTTTCTCAAGAATATCAAACTTTGCAAAGAAAATAAGGATAAAAGAGTACAAAATACTCAAGGAGTAAGCTCTGGAATTGAAGTTCACTGAATTAGAGATAGAGCAAAGATCAACCCTTGTATAGGACACTTTCTATCTGTATACTTACAGTTGTATTATTTTCTTGTAGAATTGGGAGTTAATAACACCTTTGTTATAAGACTGTTTTGAGGCTTACAAAATATGGATTTAAGAAACTTGTTACAGGGTCTGGCAGATGATAACCAGATGAATGCTAGCATTATCATTATTATTTACCTAAGGTTTAAAAACTGTCAGTGTGCATACTTGAATAGAAAATGTAAGTAAAGGACTCATCTGTGTATGGACAAGGAGCTACATAACACAAGCAGAAGATGCCGGGAGTCAGAATGGTAGCAGGATATTGTGGGAACCAAAACTGGATGAAGAACCATAAAGGCAGTAGAAGGGTCTCCACAGAGAAGTCCTAGGACCCAAGTGCTCTTCAGCTCTTCTCTACGTCTGGGTCAAGCCCTGCCATTCAGCTTCTGCTGCTGAGACCCTGTGCTCTTCTCTGATGGTCTGGGCTTCATGGACATTTTGTGCTCTGGAGTTTTACTTCTCTCTGTTTTCAACTGGCAATCTCCATTTTCCACCCTCCACCCTCATATACCTACTTATTCCTTGGGGCCGTCCATATGCTCATAACGTTCAATTACGTGTATACCAAGAGGCCTCAGATCCCTTTCCCTTTGGGGAAAGGCCTGGGCATACCAGGGGCATAAAGTAAATTATGAATACCCCCATTAATCGTGTCAGTTCAGTGGCTTACCTAGTCATTATTGACTCTTACTAGGATGCCAATGAATTGCCCTCTGATAATAATTACTGATTTCAAAAGGCCAGAAAGGTAGACTAGATATTGTCATCTTTTTTTTTAGCCAGTCTTTGTGTGTGGGGGGTGGTAGTAGTGGTGTGAGTGTGTGTGTGTGTGTGTGTGTGTGTGTGTGTGTGTGCGCCAGTCCTGGAGCTTGAACGCTGGGTACTGCCCTTGAACTTTTTTGCTCAAGGCTGGCACTTTACCACTTAAGCCACAGCTCCACTTCAGCTTTTGGGTGGTTAAACGGAGTAAAACTCTTACAGACTTTCCTGTCCAAGCTGGCTTTGGACTGTCCATGATCCTGAGATCCCAGCACTGGCTTGATAAAGAAATCTTTAATGTATGGACTTATTAAGCTTATTTATTTTCAGTTTATGCCATTGCTTGGAAAAACAAGCTCCGTAAGTTTTTCTGTCCACCACAGAAGCAGAATCTCTTCTTATTACCCCTGAGCTTTAAATGGACTTAAGAAGAGGTCTGAATTTAAATGTTACTGAAACTGCCACAGTTGAAGAAGATCCCGACACCAACATCAAAACCTCTGACCTTCGCTTGAGTATTTAACACAGTAGGCCCGCCGGGCTTATAGAAATAACGTTGATTTCTATGGGCTGTGTGCACGCTTTGCCCTGCATGTGAAGTGTAGTGCTGACTGAGGAAGCTCAGTCAGCAGCATCCGTCGATGCCGTCGACTGAGCTTCCTCTGCCTGTTGCACCTGTGGGGCTGGTGTGCGGTGAGGAAGGGCTAAAATGACTGTTGCGCCAATACAGCTACTTGAGTCTGACTATAACCCTTGAAAGGCTGAGTAAATCCTGTTAACCACATCTTGTTCCTTTTGTTTCTTAAGTGTTTTTAAAAACTTTGAAAGCAAAAGAAGCACAGACCCAGTGCTAAAAAGTTTCCAAAGATGAGAGAAGAGACTAACATGTCCACAGACTATCAAGAGCTAGAAAGGAGTCAGGAACTTTGCTGAGCAGATTAAGTATGTACACTTCAACTAAAAAAAAAAACGTATGCTTTCTTGATTTCTGAGGCAGAAATCTTCTGCCACGTTCTGCGTCAGATAGTCAGAGAAACCAAAGTTCGAATATCTTTAATTTTAAATGAGAACCTGAACAGATTTCTCAACTTCTTTGAGACTCCTTTTCATCATCTGAAGAATTAGGAATATAACATCTACCTTGCTGTGATACAGACAGCAGTCTACTAATGAGGGGAAAGGGTCTACTATAGTACTTGTTTTCCAACAGGTATTTTAGAACTACCAAACATGTGTTATATTGAGAAGAAAAGTTATGTGTCTAGAAACAATTGAACCTATAAAGAATAAAGACCTTTCATTAAATTGTCAGTGCTTTTGAAAAAAGGAATAGATATGCAGAGCATAATTTACAATCACAACTGTGCATCTGTCGCTAGTATGTTATCCTATGGCCAAGTGTCTATTAAGCAACTTAAACTGTAATGTCTGGGAATAAGCAACCAGAAAGGCAGAAAACACTGTAACTGCATCGCATGCCCTACACTGTACTTAAAATTTAAAAGTAACTGTTTTCACAGGAATTAAATGCCCCTAGAACCATGAGCGGCATAGATTCCTCGCTCATTGCCACACACTGAAATCTTTCTAAAACTCAAGATTGATGGAGCAGGTAGGGAGACCATAAAAGCAGATGGTTTGGACAGTCTGAATATAAAAAAGCAGGTGCTTGGCCAAACAGAAGCATTTGCCAGCTGCTGCACTGCTGGTTCTGATCCCGCGTCCGGCTCGCCTTCCCCACCACCCCACATCTGCTCACGGAGGCTCATCAGATGCAGGGGACGAGGGTGGAGACTCAGCCTGCAAGCCCAGAACTGACCTCGGACACAGCGACCCGCAGTCACTCCCACGGGGTTCGCTCACTGCTTTAAACGGAGAGGTGTGGAAACCTCTATCGTTCTTCACAATCAAGACACTCCTTGGCTTGAAGATCATTATTTTTAAAAGAGCACAATAAAAGGTCATTAAGGTCGAACTCAAAGAAAACATTTATAAAGACAGATGTAAACTAGCTCAAAGCTTAAACCCTGTTTTTAGATTAAATACTATGGTGTTCAATAAAAGAATAAATTAATATAAATTAGCTTCTAGAAACAGAAAGAAAGCAATCAGTGTGTTTACTACATGAAGAACCAAACGACACATTATGTGTCAACACCACACACTTCTGTTGGGCCTCTGAACAGACTACAGATTTCTAAGGAGATTATGACATAGTGCAGCAGGAGGCGGGAAGCGTTAACCCACCTGCCGGGGACACTACGCACAAAGAACGCACTGCCTGTCCAGTTCAGACCCCTGCTCGGGGCGCACTGGCAGTAGAAAAGGTCATAACGATTTCTGGAAAAATCATCATTATTATTTTAGTGCTTTTCAAAATTAGTTTTATGTAGTATGGGATTTGTAGTTCTGTAGTATGGGATTTTTTGGGGAAAATGTGTGTGTGTGTGTGTGTGTGTGTGTGTGTAAAACTACTGGGCACTTTAGTGGAAAAAATGAGTATTGATCCAAACTTCAATGAGCAGAATGTATGAGATCCAGGACATCTCCAAAGGGACCAAGTATGACAAGAGGAAATGCTGGTAGATGTCAAACTAGGAAAGAGAAGGTGCAGAAGGCCATGGGAGATCAGATGATTTTTATGGAGGTAGAATCAGCACAAAGAGCTCGAGAGCTTGTACCTAGGTAGCTAAAGCCCATGTCAGAGTTACTTCATTCTGTGAGGAGAGAAGCAAGCATTTATGAATGAAGCTTAAACCCATGCATAAAGTTCCAACACAGAAGTTCATAACGAATGACATTCCTTCTCTAGACAATTTTTTTTGGGGTCCGGTCATGGGGCCTGAACTCTGGGCCTGGGCGCTGTCCCTCAGCTCTTCAGCTCAAGGCTAGCGCTCTACCCCTTGAGCCACAGCGCCAACTTCTGACTTTTTTTTTCTTTTTGCTTATGTGGTGCTGAGGAATCGAACCCAGAGCCTCGTGCTTGCAAGGCAAGCGCTCTAACACTGAGCCACCTTCCCAGACCTCTAGACAATTACTTTTTGCTATTGTTGTTCAACCTTTTCCACAACAAAAAGTCTTACCCCATGTGCGCTGAGTCTTTTGAGCATGCTGTGTCTTCTGTCACCTGTTTTGTAAATGTCACAGCACCTTGGTCTTTACCCCAAGCTCAAGTGACTACCTACCCACCTCACTCCAGTGCCTGGGGTGAACAGTAAGAGAAGAGAAATCTCGGGGGCATTTCTGTACCATGGTGATAGGTAAGATTCCATGAGATTCTTGCAAGGAATACGAAATATATGAAATGTTTGGTACAGCTTTTTATAGGTGACTAACACATACTAATTCTTCCTCCTGGGAAACTATTATATACACATGCATTTTCTTCCAAAAAGCTATCCTGTGGGGAAGTGGCGCTGTGGCTCAAGTGGTAGAGCACTATCCTTGAGCTGAAGAGCGGAGGGACAGCGCCCAGGCCCAGAGTTCAAGCCCCGCTACTGACCAAAAAAAAAAAAGGCCACTTTACTAATTAAATAATTAAGGCAATTATGTCTTTTCCCTGACATTTTTTGGTTAGTTTTTTGAGAAAAGAAAGGTACTTTACAACTGCATGGAAATATAATTTTTGAGGAAGAAAATATAGGGCTTATTCCCAAGAGCCACACAGACTTTAGGGAAACAGATATGACACGTATTTCAGGCTTAGTCCCACTTAAAATTGTATTACTGTCATGACCAACCTTTTGCCCGACACTTCGTGAGGCTACGTTACTGGTTCTTGCTTATCACACAATCTTCCTGCATTGCTATGGTGACATGGCATTTCTACCAAGTGCTGGTGGCTCATGCTTATAGACTTAGCTAGCTACTCAGGAGGCTGGGGTCTGAGGATCACAGTTGGAAGCCAGCCTCAGCACACAAATCTGAGAGACTCATCTGCAATGAATCAGCAAAATGCAAGAGTGGAGCTGTGGCTCCAGTGGTAGAATGTCAGCCTTAACTGGAAAAAGGCAGGTGAGAGCATGAGGCCCCAAGCTCCAGCCACAGCACCAACACACGCAGGCAAGCACACACACTTACTTTTGCTACTACCAGAACATCCTAGCTGGGCACCAGCAACGTCAGCTTGCAATCCTGGCTAGCTGGGAACACGAGTCTTGGTGGATGGGGCTTCGAGACCAGCCCACTTCTTAGCCCACGGCTGAGTACAGTGGCATGTGCCGGCTGACCCGAGCCACCTGGGAGGCTGAGGCTGGGAGAGCCCAAGCCCAGCAGAAAAGTTCTCAAAACTCCATCTCCATAGGGTTTGGCTGAACCTGGCGGAGAGCGCCTGTGATCTCAGAGATAATGAGAAGCCTATCTCGGACAGATCGCAGCACAGGTGCCCACCAGAAGTAAGACCCTGTCTCAAAATGATCGATGATAAACAGGCTGGAGGCGTGGCGCAAGTGGTAGAGAGCAGGCTGAGTAAGCACGCGGCTCTGAGGCCAACCCACTAATCTCAAACAAGAATAAAGTGCCAAAGTTCCCAAAAGGGCTGCTGAGAAAAGCTGTGTAGGGCAGGGGACACTGTGGAAACAAGGGCTATTTTGGGGTCCCAGAATATCAACTATTGCTACAATTTTATAATGAAGAAAACTTTCCGCTCCTCTTCTGTGTTTCACCAGAGAAAGGAAAATGATTCTTTTTTTTTTTTTTACCAGTCATGGAGCCTGAGCTCTGGGCCTGGGCGCTGTCCCTCAGCTCTTCAGCTCAAGGCTAGCACTCTACCACTTGAGCCACAGCGCCACTTCTGGCTTTTTCTGCTTATGTGGTGCTGAGGAATCGAACCCAGGGCCTCATGCATGCAAGGCAAGCACTCTACCACTGAGCCACCTTCCCAGCCCAGGAAAATGATTCTTGCCTAGAACAAGAGGAAAGAGATTCTGTTTTAAAGCACAGGTGGACTGTGGTAGGCTATGAAGCGAGCCGGTGAGATGCTGGCTACTGAGAAGGCTGGCTGAGCCAGCACACATGGAAAATGGTCCCCAAAGATTTCTTCTTTGGGACTCGAGGAAAAAAAAAAGCCTTTTGTTTCTTATGAGTCATTGCTACTGTTACTAACTAAAATAAGTCAAGCTAAGAAATCTAGCTTGACTTTACAAACCGAAATCCTAATGTTTAATGTCTAGCTTTCACAGTTTATGCTAAACCCTTTTTGATAGAACAATAGCCCTTTCAATTTAATATCATGCAAGCGCCACACAAATCATTTACTGCTGTCTTCAGTCACAGAACAGTCAAGTGAAGCATGAAGCGCTCTCTCAGCTGATTCTCCACACATCTCCATGCCCGCAGCTAAAATCCATCACAAGCAAGAATACTCCAGAGAAATAACAACACAAAGCCATGTGTCCTCGCCCGCACAGGACTCTGCGCCAGAGCGGTGCACTCCACGGTCTGTGACACCCGAAGAGGATGACAAAAGGAACTACAAATTATCCCGTCTCACACTAAGTCATAATGTCATCTCAAGTGAAGCAAAACACAAAAAGGGATTTCACAGAGAGTCAAACGCTCAGTTTTAAAAGGTCCTCCAAATCTGATCTATGCTCTGTTGTGGCAAGCAACATTATAAAGGACAAAACAAACTCTAGACTAAACGAAATGATACAGTGGACGCGCACTGCCAATGGGGAAGGCAACGCGGGCGCCGTTTACAGACAGAGATCAGTGAAAGAGGCAAGGCTGCAGCACGGCAGCCAGCCACGACGAGGCCACGTTACATGATACACATTACATATGATCAATCACGTCTCTCTTCAGAGACGTTCTGTTTTTCACCTTCCCTCATGTTAGTGAGAAGTACTACTGCACCTTTCCTTGGCCTGCCTCAGTCTACCCAGAACTATGTCCTGCGAAGCTTGCGTCCTGTCCTGTCACACCACCAAAGTTTTTTGTTTTGTTTTGCTTTGTTTTGTTTCTGGTGTCTAATATCCCCTCGGCTGGGGCTAACCATCTTCTCTGACCTGAAAAAGCAATCTCCATCTTTAAGACCTAGTTCAAATGCAAGTTCTCATAGAATGCTTCTCCAGAGTTATTTCATACAGCACAGCTTGAATTTCCTTTGTTACTCAGTGCTATCCATGAGTTCTTTACCCGTCTTTTAGTCTAAAGCACTATAAACAGAATGACTAGGATAAAGCAAATACTCAAACTTTGCTGAAGGAATGAGTAACCTACCACACCTAAATCCTAGCCCAAAATAAAATTACTCTGGACAGGTAATGTCCTTTCTGGGGCCTTAAATTGTTACACATAAAATCAGGGAATGGTACAAAAGTATAATGATATGAAATTATTATCCAGAAGTGAACCCCCAATTGGAAGATACATATTAAAATGTAGAATGAGTGCTGTTCCATGAAGGAACAAACTCTCCTCCCCCTTACCCCAAACCCTACAGCAGCAAGCTGAAAAACCACTAGACTATGTATTTCATGACCTCTTTTAGTCCTAACACTTGATGATTCCTTGATGCTACTCAGTAGTATTTCAAAGTAACAAGTACAAGAAGGATAAAGTGGAAGATTCCATTGTTGTTTATGGACAAAATATTCAGTCTAGAACTCTATTTCCCCAGTGAGTGAATCAAATTTGGACTCACTATGATATACCCTTTGGAGTAATAACAGGTTATTTATCCTACTTTCTGTCCAAATCAAAGCAAGTACTCTGATAATCACTAATTATAGGTACAAAATATTGCCATTTATCTAGAATGAAAACAAACTGTTGAATAATCTTTCAAGAAATGTTATTACTTATGCCTGTAAAGAAAATGTACGTATAATATCCATCTTCATGTATCTGTGTCCAAGAACTCTGGGTCCAAGCTGTCACCCACATCCACTCATCCCTCACCTCTGAAGCTGGCTCAACACTTGCTTCACCTACTTCTTCTTCCTTCACCAATGAGTGCCGATAAATGGGAAGGCAGGGGCTTTTCCACAGTTCCACCAGCCAAGTCAAATAAAACTACAGACTTCTGTTTAGACTTTGGTAACACTCTCAACTAGTTATTTTTCCATTGATAAATCCTCAGATCTCAGCTTCCTGAGTAGCTAGGATTACTGGCATGAGCCAGTAGCAGCTGGACTGAATCTAATGTTTTCCCCCCCAGTCATGAGACTTGAACTCAGGGCCGAGGCACAATCCTAGAGCTTTTGCTCTCAAGGCTAGTTAGTGCTCTACCACTTTGAGCCATAGCTCCACTTCTGGTTTTCTGGTGGCTAACTTGAGAAAAGAATCTCACAAACTGTCCTGGCCAGGCTGGCTTAGAATCACAATCCTCAGATCTTAGCCTCCTGAGTAGTTAGGATTACAGGTATGAGCTACCAGTGCCTGGCTTGAACCTACATTTAATAGAAAATTATATGAAAAGGTCTTGTTTTTAAAAATCACCTATCACCTCAAGAGGATTTACAAGAACTCTGATAGAGATAAAGAGTACAGAGGTCAAAAATAACAGCTCTATTATTAATACATTAGAGTTGAGCCAGTGACTCTAAGAGCCAAAAAATTCTAACGACCATATCTCCAAAATCAGTGTATGTGAAAGACTCAGAATTAATAATTAGGCCTGTATATTTCAAGCAAGTCACACCTGTTGGCAACCTGCCAAAATTCATAAATTTTTAAATTTTTGATGTTCCTCTTATACAATGCATATTATGTAACTTTAATGATATAGTAGGCAGTAAAGAAACCTAAGAGTAATAAAAAGCAGAAGTATATGAAACTCATGATTACTATACTAAGCACTCTGTGCTACAGGTATTATTCTGTACTCGTTCATCACTCATAATTTCAAATAGGAACTTTTGATACGGGCTTTGCTATGGAGTCTAGGCTGGTCTTGAACTTGGGATCCTTCTGCCCCAGCTGGTATTACACGCATGCTATACCAGACTTTTTAAAATGAACTCTTTCATAAGCATGCAAGCATTAAAAAAAAACCTGAAAGATTTGATTTAATGTTGGGATAAGTAGAAGTTAAATAGCTGTTTTTGCAAAATAATTATTGGTGTTCTAGTCTTCTCTAAACTAACCAGCTTTCCAGTGTAGGCTTTTTGCTACATCAAGTGTGAATTTTGGAGGTCTTTATAGTAGCCAGGGATACAGAGCTGTGTATCTCTGTATATTTTGCATTAACCTGGGAAGAGATCTGTGTTGGCCATCATTTAGAAGGCTACACGAATGAAAAGAGCAAGGTCAGAAAGAACAAGTTTGGCAGCAGGGGTTGGGGGATAGGGAGATGGGGGGGTTGTAAATATTTCTTACATACAAAGTATAAAGAAGATCAGGTAGAGATGAATGAGCACAGGAATTAAATAGCCATGAAGTTATCCTGATATGATCTAGTAGGCAACACAAGTTTTGTTTTTATTTATCTGTTCAATCCCATAAAAGTAGACTGAAACAGGAGAACGTATGTGTAGTGTGGAATATGGAAAAGTGCCCTGTGGAATATGGTTTTATGAGTTCTAACAAATGCAGATGCTTGTCTGCCGCTACCACCATGATCAACATTTGTCACTCCAAACACTTCCCTTTGTCTTGTTCTTGTTATACTTCACACTTTAGCCCATTCTCACCATCCTCAGAGATTCTCCAGTCTAGCAGGGCCTGTGATTAACCAGGGAAACAACTGGGCATGGTGGATCAAGTCTGTAACCCCAGCAACATGAGAGGCAGAAATCAAGGGATTATGATTCGAGGCCAGCTAGGCAAAAAAAACCCCACAAAAACCAACCAACCAAACAAAACCAACCCCAAAACCAAAACCCTAAAACAAACACTGCAAGACATTTCCAAGGCTCCGTCACCGACCACTTTAGGCTTTTTGTTCTCAATTGGATCTCAGGCTACCAACACCAGTCACTTCCTTTCTGCAGCAGCGGGGTCAATGAAACTTCTTCAAATATTTAACTAGTTTGAATTTAGGGCCTTAAACTCTTGCTTGGCTTTCTTGCTCACAGCTAGTGCTCTACCACTAGAACGAGGCCTCTAGCCTGGCTTTTTGCTTGTTAACTGGACTCAGCCTGACAGACTTCTCTGTGTAGGCTGACCCTAAATCACAGTCCTCCCAACCTCAGCCTCCCATATAGTGTGGGACGACTAAGGGGTGCCACTGCACCCCTTATCTGTGTGTGTGCGTGTGTGCGTGCGCACGCGCATAGAGGTGTCTCAAAGAAGTTTCTTCCAGGGATGGCCATAACCCTTCCCGTTTTGGCCTCCCCAGTAGCTAGGGTGCCATGTCTGAGCCACTGAGCCACAGCGCCCTCTGAGAATTTGTGTATACCACTTACTTAAGTGTTCTCTAATGTTAATATGTGACACAATCATTATGCGTTTGTCAAAATTTTAAATTCTGGCACACGACTAAGCTACAGACTTTACCCATGTTTGCACTGATGTCCAAACTCCTCTTCCTTGTCATATGTCTCCCCAGTCTCCCGTTGGAGGGGATGTGAAGGCACCGAGCCACTGTTTGTAGAACGTGTCTTAACTTAGGTGTGTGTGTGATGATTTGCACGATTAGACTAAGGCCATACAATTTCAGCAAGCACACTCAGGAAGACTGTATAGCAACAGGTCTTATTATTTCTGATTCCAACCGTGACTTCTTACCAAGATTTTCCGGTATAATCTATTTTTCATCTCGTTATTGAGAAATATTCTGTGGGACATACAAGTTTCTCCTTGAGACTAAGAAAACCAACGTTTATGTTTGCTAATATCAGCATCTACCGGTGTAACTTCCTGCAACAAATACTATTTTGTTCTATTAATGATTTTATATTTCCTTTATTCCCCCTAAATTTATTAATTGGAAGTCACCAAGGATGAACGAGTCCTTGTTCTTCCTTTAGTTATTAATCTATGCAGGTATTTCACTCTTCATTGATACTTGCTCTGTGAGTTACAGTGTAATACTCTATCCCCCTCCCCATCCTCTCTCTCTGACCCACCCATCTCCTTACCTTCTGGCACCACAAAGTGAACCAGCCTGGCCCCTTCTGGGGAGGCTCACCCTGCCAAGGCAGGTGCTCTACCACAGAAGCCAGGCCCCAGGCCAGGCTTGTACCTTCCTTGACCCAATACCCAAATCAACTACTTCTTTAACCATTCCTTTTTGTTGGAAAATGAGATTTAGAAACCCATATCAGAGGTCTAGGCTCCTTTGACAATAGTTGTTTTTTTTTTTTTTTTTTTTGGCCTGGTTGTCTTTTATACTACATAAATTAATGCTTTCTTTTTCCAGTACAGGAAGTGGAGAGAAAGGTTCAACGGGGCCTGAGCTACTTTCGGTGTCTCATGCCTCCCCACTCAAGATACTTGCCCTATTTATGAGATGCTTTTCTTTCTTTGTTCATACCACAGCCAAGGAACTGAACAGCAGGGTCTGTAAAGCAGAGTCTGCAAGAGGCCTAACGCCCTCACACACGCACGGCCACCTGGGACTGCACCGTCTTTTGCCAGCCCATACTTGGCCTCCACCAATATTCTCACCCAATTTTCCTTCCTGGTGCTTGCGAGTCTGCCTCAGGTGAAGTAAGCACTGTTTATTTTTCCCCACCAGGTAAGTATCTCTTCTTTTTCTGGCCATTTGGTTGTTCTATAACCTCAGCTCTAGGACAGGTTCAAGCAAAGTCATAAGTTATAGTTTGTCTAACTTTGTTGCTCTAAGGGAGGAGTAATTCTCTGAATAGCTTTCTACAGTTCCAGATACAAACCAAAAATCTTCTACATTTTTAACTCCTAGAATGTACTGCCTTACAAACAATCTCAATCATGCATTACTTAAAAAAATGAGAATAGTAAGACTAAAAAAAAGTTGACTTCTTTGGCTATTTAGTGATATAGTCAGGGCAATTTCATGTATTTACACAGTGACTCATCAATTTGGAGTGACATATGGAAAATTCAGGTATTAAAAAATTAAAAGATACATTAGAATGAAACATAAGGCTCACGTATAATATAAAGAACAGTAAGAGCAATGTCAAAATTCATGAAAGCAATTTATAAAGATTACGTACAATTATATAAATCATAAATTGGTGCCAAATTTTCAGAGGGCCCAACTGAAAAGGAAAATATTATTTTATAGTCTATATGCTTAGGAAAAAAACATACACTTAAAAAATTAATATAAGCATATCCTAGTGCCAAATGTCTCCTCGGCGGCTTCATGTAGGCTCACCAAGCAAGGCCGTGTCAAATGTCTCCTCGGCGGCTTCATGTAGGCTCACCAAGCAAGGCCGTGCCAAATGTCTCCTCGGCGGCTTCATGTAGGCTCACCAAGCAAGGCCGTGCCAAATGTCTCCTCGGCGGCTTCATGTAGGCTCACCAAGCAAGGCCGTGCCAAATGTCTCCTAGGTGGCTTCATGTAGGCTCACCAAGCAAGGCCGTGGGATTATACTCTGAATGCCCCTGCAGCAGACACGGCTGTTGTTTACACAGATACAGGAGTAGACCTTGAATGGAAGTGACCACTTGTCAATTAGAAGTCTATTTTTACTCCACTATGAGGCAATCCACAGTGCAAACTTCCAATGCATCAGGGTTGATCAGAATGGGTTTGAATGTCTACGGCTAAAACACCCTCCTAACCAAGAGAGCAGCACCGCCATCACCCTGCTGCCGAGTGCCGCGTTGGGAAAGACACAGACCACAGCAACTATTCTCATCTAAGAGCGTATGTAAATACAGACAAATTAAATCCCTATCTACTTTAAAAAGAAATCTTAAATCCTAGACAATCTGTTAAGAAACTCCTTTGTAAGGAGGCTACTGATATCAATAATGGAACTTTATAAATATCTTAAAATAATTCTCAAGACTCTGAATCAGAAAATGAAGGAAAACAAACACTGCCGTAAGTTCTCTTGCACCACCAGCAGATTATTGGACTGAAAAGGGTCAAAATCTAGACAGAAACACTAGGCAAGACCAGAAAGAGTAAGAAATGAATAATGTCAGGAATATGGGAGGGGGAGTGTAGTCGTGGAGATGGGAGGGGAAAAACAAAGGAGGAGGCAGCAATGCTTGACAAGAAATGCACTCATTACCTTGCTCATGTAATTGTGACCCCTCAATAAAAAACTTATTTAAAAAATTGAAAAAAATTCAGGAATATTTCTTGCAACTCGTCCAATTATACAACTTTACAGTTCCTAAGTTTCAAGTCTATGATAAATTTTTATTTAATTCTGCGTATCAAATAAAATAAAAAATAGCTAATCTTCAAAGCTCAAACAAGCCACCAAAGGCAAAAGGAGCTGAGAAGACCTGGGCTATGAAGTGATACATGCTTTCACACACCAAAAACATTTCATGAAGCTCTAGTCCATAGGCTCCAACCACAAAAAAAAATCTGCTGAAATGATGCCATGAGTATCATTTTAAAAAGAATTCCATACACAAGTTCAAAAATATACAAGACTGATTTTTAGGTATTGTTCAAAATGCATTTACTGTTGAGAGCACAAGAGAAGATCACCTCTTCCTCATAAATCTGACATAAAGCAAATCTTGCATTATGAACTGGGAAACAGAACTGGAAAGTTCAGCCTCTCTTTCTCTCTAAAAAAAAATAAAAGCAAATAGGTGGAGAGATTGGAGAAAATGAAAGCTTACATAAATATAAATACACATATTGAGACACCTATCACATATATAGATGCCCAGGTAATAGTCTTGGCTGTTGTGACATTGAGAAAATATGATTTTACTTTACTTGGCATTAGCTAACTCATCATGTCTTAAAAATTTATTAATAATACTCATATAGGAATACTCAATGCAATTAAAGAGAAAAGATTACTTTGAGTCTACAATACTACAATACGGCAGTCTTCCAGTTGTAAGGCTAGAACAATTATTTGGTTCAAGTACCAACTAAATACAAATTAAGATGAACACAGACGCAGGAAGCCAAAGGAGCCGTATGTGGCAAGTGTCTGCCTGGGAGCACCTGTCCTCCAGTGCAGAGAGGAGCATCAGCCTCTGACTGATCATTTCTTTTTGACATGATTTATCACCCAGTATCCCTTAAACTTGATAAAGCAAATTAATCTTTGATTGCAGGCGGCACGAGAGGTTGCCATTAGTCATGTAGTTTGGCGCGGCTCCTTGTGTTTCATTTGCCAGGCACGTGACATGGAAAGCGCTCAGAAGCACTGCCTCAGCTCTGACTTCTTCCCAACCCACCCAGGAGGAATGACCGGAGAATCCAATATACACTGCTTTAAATTACTTCTACAGAACTGACCAACAGAGGAAAAAGGAGCATTTCCTCTCTATACAACTTTTATCATTACTTCGTAGCCAAGGACAATATACATACTAAGCAAAGCGTATTTTTCAAGTGAGTCCAATAATTACAATACAGTAAGTTTTTTCCCCCAATTTTCTTATCATCTGAACATGAACCAAAAATTCTAGGTAGTATTAGTAACAGAATCTGAGATTTTATGATTTTTAAAAGCATTTATAAAAACAGTGTCTCAAAACGTAATCTCCTAAAAAGAATCCTTTATTTTTTCTCTCAGTATAGTTGAATAGTTTGTTGGAACTATGCTTTTATAAGTAAACTGCAAAGGGGAATATATCTTGGTATAATGACCATTTTAAAACAAAGAATTTAGCATATTCTGCCTCCTAACTGCAAACAAAATGCACCTCTTGGTTTGACATTACTACAGAAATTGAAGAAGCTACTTAACTGGATGCTTAACAACTGAGCTAAGGTGTTTTTCCTCTGAAATTATAAATTATTATACCTTAGAAAATCCAAGTACAGGGGAAGAATTGAAAAACTGTCAGAGCAGAGCAACTGAGGGAACTTCAAATATAGTAGGTTAATACAAATTCTACTTGTGATTCTGGACTTACTAAAACTCTTTCTTCCTTTTAATTAATTTTAGTTGTAACCTGTATATTTATTTAAATCAGGCCCACATGTAACCACTCACTATTTATATATGAATATATACTCACTGCTTGGCTTCATCGAGGAACTATAAATTTCATCTATTGAACATTAGCAAAAATTACATGTGTTTATCATTTGGATTATTCTCAGATTAATAGAGATAAATGACAAAACATAACCAGCAGCAGCTCTGCAACTTAATCATTGCATCTGAGCTATAGGAAGCACTTAATTACTCTCATTTACTAGGTTCAATCTAATGAGGAAGCATTAGCCAAATGAAAAGAATGCAGTACAAACAAACAAAATAGTTATACCATCATTAGAAAGAAACTCTGACAGTGCAGGTGACAGCACAGGCGGGATAAATTACCGTAATGCTCTAAATGCTGAGCTGTCAGCATGCTAATGCCACGATCGGATACCCTGGGAGCCTCTGCACTAGAGCTGTCAGAAGCAGCACTCATAAATCACCTCTCTCTCCTGTACTGCTCATTATCACAGCGATAGTGTACATGTTTTCAGCATACTTCAGTACAAATGTGAAGGCAACACTTATTCTTATGAGTAGGTCTTTTTACTCTTGCAGACACTGTAGGCAATCCTTGCCTAATAAATGGATACTTTGTTTTGCAGTAATGAACTACTGGATCTTGGAACATGATAGGCCCTTGCTTTTAATTCATAAACCATCTGAATGAACTGACTGCATAAGCAGCATGTTTTTCCCAAGCTGCATGATATGGCGGCGGTGAGCTAGATAAATTAACAAACGCTGCTTCATTTAGAAGAATATCATTATTTGGAAGCTATTCTTGGGTTTGGAGAAAGTAGGAGATACAAATATGAACCATTTCTAATGCCTAGGAACCTTTAAGAAATAATATCATTTTTAAAGAAAAATTTATATTTTATAGGGAAAATATTTTGAAAGCTCATGATATAGTCTCCTTTAGTCTTAACAACAGCCATGTTGACTAAAACACTATTGTAACTTTTAGACAAGAGAAAGTTGATGATCTAAGAGTCTGACAGATAGACATTTGTATCTATTTATTACACGCACGCACAGGCGCGCGCACACACACACACACACACACACACACACACACACAGAGCTAGTCCTGGGGCTTGAACTCAGGGCCTGGGTGCTGATTCTGAGCTTCTTTGGCCTGGGTGCTGATCCTGAGCTTCTTTTGCTCAAGGTAGCACATCTTCACTTCTGGCTTTTCTGGAGATAAAGAGTCTTGTGAACTTTCTTGCCCAGCCTG
The DNA here is from genome assembly GCF_000151885.1 of Dipodomys ordii. Classification (NCBI taxonomy): domain Eukaryota; kingdom Metazoa; phylum Chordata; class Mammalia; order Rodentia; family Heteromyidae; genus Dipodomys; species Dipodomys ordii. The sequence continues at coordinate 761,374 of NW_012267328.1, forward strand.
GTTCACATCACGATCTTCGGATCTCAGCCTCCAGAGTAGCTAAGATTATAGGTGTGAGCTCCTGGCGCCCAGCTGAGTGTGATAATTTGATCAAAGGTTATTAAATGTTAACAATGTCTGAATCAATGGTTTGAAAAATTCACACCTTTATCACTAGTGCTGTTAGCAAAAGAATTTTGGAGACAAAGTCTATGGATATTTGAAATGACAGATTTTTCAAAAGAACTATATTAATAAAAATACATATACTGTATTTTCAGTATAAATAAAATGACCCAAACTGCTAATTTCTAATCACCCAAAGAAGCAATGAAGAGAACTTCATGGTATAGCTGGTAATATAGTTATACAAAGCCAAGTCTTCTTGAAGAGTATCTATCTTCTAAGTGGTTCTTACTAAAACACATGATATATTTAACATACAAAGTATTCTTAAAAGAATGTTGCTTGAGGGGCTGGGAAGATAGCTCAGTGGTAGAGTGGCTTGCCTTGCATGCCTGAGGCCCTGGGTTCGATTCCTCAGCACCACATAAGCAAAAAAGAAAAAAGCTGGAGGTGGCGCTGTGGCTCAAGTGGTAGAGCGCTAGCCTTGAGCTGAAGAGCTGAGGGACAGCACCCAGGCCCAGAGCTCAGGCCCCACTACCGGACCCATAAAAAAGAATGTTGCTTGAGTGTATTTTACAAATGTAAGATAAAGGAGACAATATTATGGCACATTCACAGAAATAAAAGCAGTTTCCGAAAAAAATAAATGACTTTTTTTTTTTAGTCTGCTGTAGTCTTTCTTGTGGTGGTCCTGAGGAGAAAATACGACACTTTGAGTGCTTTGTGGGTCTTCCTGGGTGGCAGACCATGGGAAAGGAAGGGTGCTCCAAGAATTCCCATCATGTTCTCATGCAGAGTACACTTCAGCTACACTGTGAAGTCTCAGTTTTGTATCAGCCATGATACAAGTCTACCAGCTGGAGACAGAATACATACTAATAGACCTGAAGGCAAGCTATATACACACCACAGATTGTGGCACTGCTTTAAAAGCAGAGCAACAATACCACAGTTATGGAGTGTTCATGTCTTCCCCTCTATGTTACACAAACTTCTTTCATTATTTTAATAGAATTGTAACCTGTTTTTTAAGCCTACCTAATTGTATCCATATGATCTAGAGATATAATAACGTGTCCCATTTCTGATGGCCTACTATGTCTCATAATAATGTGCACTTCATGAATTACAACAGAAAAAAATCCTTCAAGGACAGGATAGACCTGAAGAAGGCCTGGGCAGACACGGTAGCTGCTCATCTGTCACCTCTACACCTGCTTGCTTTCTGGAAGGGTTTCCACAGACGATGCTAGTTTTCATTCTGGCGCAGTTTTACAGCAGTGCTAACGGCCTGGCGACAGTGGGCGCGCGCTGCGGAACGAGCTTGCAGGCCTTCGCAGGCCTTCGCAGGCCTGGGCGGAGAACCGGCGCCATCGCCGCCCTCGGCCCCTAGATGGCGCGCTGGCCCAACTGCCGCTTGAGATGGAAGCGACGGCACAGGCTGGGGCTGGGGTGGTCAGGGGCGGGTGTGAAACGCCATGCTATTCTCTAACTTAATTTTTAGGTCAACTCTTTACGGCGGGTACTTTGTGACTCCCACTGTACAGACCAGGAACATGAAGCATGCAGACGTGTGTGTGGGCCCGGTGACGGCAGCACTCAGGAGGCCGAGACAGCAAGGCGGGAGCAAGGCAGCCCTGCGGCCGGCCTGGGCGGGAGCAAGGCAAGGCAGCCCTGCGGCCGGCCTGGGCGGAGGCTCAGGGTCTCCGTCCCCATCAGGAACGGAGATCCGTCCTCGTCGGGGTGCCCGAGACGCCAGCTGTGTGGAAGCCACAGGCCCACGGCGGGCCGCGGTCACAGGCCCACAGTGGGCCCCGGTCACAGGCCCACGGCGGGCCCCGGTCACAGGCCCACGGCGGGCCCCGGTCACAGGCCCACGGCGGGGCTCTGGTCACAGGCCCACGGCGGGGCTCTGGTCACAGGCCCACGGCGGGCCCCGGTCACAGGCCCACGGCGGGGCTCTGGTCACAGGCCCACGGCGGGGCTCTGGTCACAGGCCCACGGCGGGGGCCTGGTCGCCACACAAGCACGAGGCCCGAGTGCAAGTCCGGCTACTCGCTAGCGAAGGAGCCGTGTGCCGAGGCGCACAGCCGCAATCCGGGCAGGCGGGCGAGCCGGGTACGCTGCGTCCTGCCATGCTGGTGGGGCCCTGCTTTTTAAACTGAAAACCTGTGGCGACAGTAGTGACATAGCTAAAGGCACCCTACAGCCGCCGGCACTGCGCTCACGGGCCCATGCGTTTCCTTTCACAGTCTACTTTTATTTTTTAACTTAACATAGCTGCTTTTTTTAAATTGTGAAAATACCATACAGAGGGGTTACAATTACATGGGCAAGACAATGAGTGCATTTCTTTTTTCTTTTTTTTTGGTCGGTGGTGGGGCTTGAACTCTGGGCCTGGGCGCTGTCCCTCAGCTCTTCAGCTCAAGGCCAGCGCTCTACCACGTGAGCTACAGCGCCACTTCCGGTTTTCTGGTGGTTTATTGGAGATAGGAGTCTCACGGTCTCTCCTGCCCGGGCTGGCTTTGAACCGCGATCCTCAGATCTCAGCCTCCTGAGTAGCTAGGATGACAGGCCTGAGCCACCAGCGCCCGGCTAATGAGTGCATTTCTCATCAAGCATTGTAGCCTCCTCCTTTGTTTCCCCTTCCCATCTCCACCCCCAAAACTGCTTTCCTTATTACTAAAGCTATGCCCTATCATCTTGTTAATGGAACAGTATACGCAACAAAGGTCTTAGTTTTTGTATGCTGTTCTCAATGTATCACTATTATAAAAATCTTGCTATAAACATATCTGTACATAATGTTCTTTTTTGAAGACACTGATGATAATCTCAACACACACACACACACACACACACACATGCACAGACACTCAGCTATATGCAAACTGCAAGAGACTGTGTGTGGAGCTGGCAGTAATCCACATATTTTGGAGAAGAGGCAGGAGAACTGTGAAGTGTAAGAAGAGCTTGGACTACATGAGAACTCTGTCTCACAAACCCAAACCAAACAACCCTCAAGATCCCTAAGTTGAACGTTTTTCTAAGAATAACCTCTATGATATTAACATTTAATTTTAGGAAAAACTTTCTAAAACTAGAATAAAATTAACATGTAATAAGCAGAAATACAGTTCAAACAAGTGATAGTTATCTTTAAATTGTAATGAGAAATTTAAAACAGCAACTTTTTTTTCATTTGGATCAGCAATTAATTTTTTTAGTTTTATTTGACATGTATTAGGTGAAATTCTGGTGGCCATTTTTCTGGTACTACTTGCTCTGAACAAAATATTGGATAGAAAAGTATAAAAATACAAAGAAAGTAACAATTACACAATTTTACCGTAACTTTAATCTTTAAACTGTGTAACTATGTTTATATGCTGAGTCTCCTCATGTGACACCATGCAGTTCTAAGACCTGAGCGGCACTGCTTTGTATGGAATACATATAAACAGCAACTCTGCTGCTTGTATAGCTGCCTGGTATAGTATCTTGTTTACAAAAATTTTCTTTCCAGAATCAAAAACTAGAATACTTTGGCATGTCCTCTTTGCTTTTTAATCACCACAGTGAGAAGATGAGTATATTATATCCATCACCAATAAGCCTCCTTTGAGTATCAATTGACTCTGACCATAATTGATAACCTAAGCCAATAGTACATTCTATTACACTTCCAAGTTCAAAAGGTTAATCATGGCCTGGCCACAGCTCCTCCGGAAGCCTGGGCCTGAGTGCGACATGCCTTCCTAATGAAGATGTACGGCATCTTCCTGGGCTGCACGATCGGCTGACAGTGCCAAGGCAGCAGCCAGCACTAGCCTTCTCCATGTCAATTTAGCTGTCACTCTCACAGTTTATACCCATCAGGTCTTTTCATTCTATGAGAAAGCCCATCTCCCTTGCAAAGGCAAGATTTCCCTTTTCATTTTAATGAATACAGGAATCAATAGCACTAAGTCAATTCAAACTATGTTATGAATTAACAATACCCAGGAAAGTTGAGAAGAGATCGGAGCAATGACAAGGGCTATCACCTGTCACCAAAATCTTTAATGTGCATGTAGATTTTCTGCCCAAGTACACTGGGCATTAGACAGACAGCAACACACTTGTCTTGACTGCTTGCCTTTCTCCTCCTCCCCCTCCCCCTTTCTTCCTTCTCTTCCTCCTCCTCTTCTTCTCCCTCCCCCCTCCTCCTCTTCCTCTCCCCACCCCTCCTTTACAGTACTGGAGTCTGAATTCCGGTTCTTGTGTTTACAACAGGCACCCTATTACTTGAGCCATACCCCTGAGGGCAGCCCTGGATCACGACCCTCCTAACTATGCCTCTAAGTAGCGGGGCGCACAGACACGAATCACCATGCCTGGTTTGCTAGGTGAGATGGAGCCTTGCTGATCTTTCCCTGGGCCGACCTCAAACTGTTATCCTTCCCATCTCTAGCTTCCTTAACAGCAGGCACTACTGATGTGTGCAGCATGTACAGCCATGATCTCTTATTTATAGGCCACCACCACAACCAACAGGCAGACTGAATTATGATCACCTACTCACAAATGAAGCTGATTTAGGAAACCTTGTGGCTTCTATCAAGCACTTACTGCTAGTTTGAGGCTGGACGGAGTCCTGGGGAATAAGGTATCTTCAATATAGCGCAGTCTAGAAGAAATCATGTGACAATTAGCCACAAAACCATCCCTTTGGTGGTGCACAGAGGAGAGGTCACTCAGTGAGCATCAGCCTGACAATTACTGTCTGTGTGTGTTCTTCACTCTCTTTGTGGTCTTTTAACCAAAACACTTAGCCTTTCTTTCCAAGCCTACAGTGCTCCCTATAAAATAAGAACAGTAATTACAGCACAAAAGTTCAACCATGTCATACACTAGAATCACACTGAACTTTAAAAGAACACAAGGTCCTTGGGTGCTACCCTGAAATTTCCTGATTTAATTGGTTTAGGGTTCAGAAAGACTTTCTCTGACTTCAGTTCTTAATTTTTTCATTAAGTACTCAAATATATACAAACATATTGGGATTATACTGTCAAGCTTCAATGATTAGCAATGTTTTTCCAGTTGTGTTTTGTCTCTTCTCTAACCTAACATCTAAAAAATTTCCACTGGAGTATTTTGTAGGAAATCCCTAAGAGGATTTTAAAAAAACCTCCCTATGTGATTATATTGTACAATAAATATTGAGAACAACACAAGCAATATGAAAATGTTTTTCCAAATTACAAAGGACTACCAATAAAAGCGAATCATGCCCAAATGGATTTTAGGCCCAACAGTATTTACTAAAATTGAAGGATGAACTCAACAGAAAAGAATGTTTAGTGAATGCTATTGTAATCATTTTCCATGTCTGAACTCATTAGTTTTCTTCTCTATAAAATGGCTCCCTAACTGGTGGCACAGATAGGTTACAGCTAGGAAACTCTCACTCCTTTGAGTGTTTTCATAGTAATATTTTCACTGTTACTCCATCTTACAGTCCCCATATGCTGTTCTCTCAGTGCAGAACACTCGCCCTCTCCCCTGCTGTCTCAGCCCCTCGGGCCCGAGGCAGACGCGGCTGTCTCCACGGCCAGTGTGCTCTGCCCTGTCAGTCCCTCCCTCCGTAGCCCGTGTCTTCCTTAGTCACAACTTTGTCATTCTGTGTTGTATTTTTTTTTGTCATTCTCCTTACTAGATATTGTTTAAAAAAAAGGATATTTCACAAAGGTAGTAATTTAATATATGGATGCCTGATTTTCAAACTGTAGGCCAGCCACTTTCTCTAGAAAAGAAATTACACATGCTCACCAAACTGTTCCCCTCCTAACACATAAAACAATGTGTGCATACAGCTGCAGCACTGCTGATGATGTTAAACACAACGCAGATAAGTGACTGCTGTATATGTAAAATACAATGAAATATAAGAATGAAAACTCAATTACAGTTTCCAATATTACCCTCAACCCCAGTTATCTGCATGGTGAATCCTGGTTTCTGTCTTAGGCTAATTTCTAAAGGGACTGCTACAAAATAGAGGCAAACTTTTAGTTAAGAAAAGTTGTAGTTGAAAAGAACAACATGCTAACAAGTAAAGCTTAGATTTAATGTGTAGTATATATGACCATCACTGATCAAACCACATCCCCTGTGATTATTTCTCAATGATTCTCCTTTGATTTAGGGGACTACTGGGAAAAGAAAAGCCCATATCCAAGATGATAACAGTTGTTAAAACAGTGACGATCACACTTCACACAGAAGCATCCAATTCTCAACTACTGTTAGCTTTCCCATTTAAAGAGAAACTGAAATTTGGGGAGGCTAACTCTGCCCAAAGCAAAAGCTAGTACACAGCACAGGAGGACTTTGTCTAACACAAGAATACAAGTCCCCTGTAGTTTGTGGTAAAGAGTTCATATGCACGCTTTGGCTCACCAACTGATGTGATGTATGAAGGAGGGGGATGACAAGCAACTGAACAGGTTTTCAAGCTGTGGGTGACAGCAGACCATTTCATCCCCCACATCAAAACTTACATTGACAGGCGCTCTCTCTCTCTCTCTCTCTCTCTCTCAATTTGTGCCAGTCTTGGGGGCTTAAACTCAAGGTCTGGGCATTGTCCCTGAGCTTTTGTGCTCAAGGCTAGCACTCTACCACTTGAGCCACGGCTCCACTTACGGCTTTTTGGAGTCTCACAGACTTTCCTGCCTGGGCTGGTGACTCAGATTTCAGCCTCTTGAGTAGCTAGCTTGTTGGCTGGCATTTCTACCACTTGAGCCATACTTACAGCTAGGCTTTTTGGTGGTTCTTTTAGAGTTGGAGTCTAGTGAATTCTTTTATCTAGGGCTTGCTTTGAATTGAAATCCTCTAGATCTGGAGCTCCTGAGAAATTAGGATCACAGGCATGAGGCTCCAGCACCTAGCTGGAATCTAACTAGAACAGTTATCTTTCCACTACACAGAAGCATTAGCATTATACAAAGAGGAATACTTCCCATTAAGTGAAACCCAAAACAACTAAACATTAGTGGAAATGTACAAACCGCCAAAGACTGGGCTTGTGGGGATCAAGAGTGAGCAGCAACTCTTCGCAGGATGTTAGAAATGCCTGCCAGTGTGCGAGGCCAGCGTCCACAGACTGTGGGCCCACAGCGGGGGCTTCCCACGCCATCGGAGTGGCACAGATGATGTCCTTCTGATATGAGAAACTTCTTAGGAAAAATAAATATAGACGACAAATACTGTTAAGCTCTCCTTGTTTGAGAATTTCTCCTGCAAATTTCTCCTGGTTGAGAATTTCTCCAGCAAAATAGAACTATACCAATAATCCGGTGCCAGCTCTCATTATATAAATCAGGTCTGAGTGGGTAAGGCCACACAGGTAATTGGAGGCAGCGTCTCCTACCTGGCTTAATAGAGGGGAAAGAGTCTCAGCAAATCCCTTTTATCTCAGGTTATTACTTCGATACTATCATGAAAAGTAACTACTTATAACAGAAGTAAATATGACATAGACTATCAGTCACAAATTGGAAATATTTTGGTTGTAAGACTCAATGCAATAGTATTTCTCTACATAGTCACAGATTAATTTAGCCAAGTACTTTTAGATCCTTGACATAATCTGAACTATATCATCAGTTCAATATATTAGAAAAAAAAAACAAACACCTTTTTTAGGGTCAGGGGAGGAACATCTAGGAACATCAGGAATTTTTTTAAGTGCAAAATTTCAAATGAATCTTAACCCTGAAAAGATATTGAACTTCAGAGTTAAGAAGATTCTCAGGTCAGTTTATTTCAGCTTTAAGTATAGAAATGGAGAATGAAAGTAAAGTGAAAGTTCAGGGCCTTCAACAGAGCAGGGTGCACAATTCACCTGACATGACCTACACTTAGCGTATTTAACCTTTATTACAGCAAACTGGTGGAGATACGTCATGTTTGCTCTGTAAGTTTTCCAATGAATTAACTTATTATTAATGTATCCTTAAACCTAAACTCACATCAAATTAGGTTTTATGTAAAATTTTTTTATTTACCAATATATGCTATATGACAGTTATAAGCAAAGCTATAACAAAATTGAATTGATATCCTTAGTATAAAATACAAAGTATTTATTTCCAAATCAAAATAAGTCTTACTTTCTCAAAGGATAACTGCTGTATTTACAAGTGTTTTTATAATGAAATCCATAATTCTATATACCTTGAAATAAAAGACACTGTATGACATGTTCTGTAAATTCTTGAAAACTTACATTTGAACACAGGACTATAAATTTACTGCAAAATGCTCTATCAATCTCATAAATCATTCATAGAAAAACAAATCTGAAAAGTACAGAGAGGTGGGCTTCAGCCCACATTCCTTCATTCAGTGACTATGGTCCAGCTCTTTTATTAAGGGATGTGGAGATCTATCACTTCAGTTCATTTTACTGGCTAAGGAAAAGGAGAGACAGACAGTACGAGAAATGACCGCTTAACGAACAGAGAGAGGTGAGAACCCCCACCGAGTGCCTGGCTCAGAGCTAGAGCGTGGAGAACTTTTAGTAAAAGCACAGGCTTTGGAATTAGACGTTCCATCAAAGATGAAGCCTCATCTATAAAATGGATACCTTAGCATATCACACAGTCAATGTTCAGTACAAGTAGTTCTCAAACAACAAAAACTGTTAAGTTCTGTTGAAGAAAAGGTTGGCATATAAATTACACTTAAGACTAAAGTAAACTCGTAAGATATGGCCCTCTTTTTTTTTAATAAATATAAAAATGCCCCCAAAAGCTCTATATTAACATGGCTAGTCACTCATCAGTTTCTTCTTAACAATAATGATGGAGCGTCCTATGCAGAATGGTCTATTTTCCAGCAGAGATTCACGGCATGTACAGAAAAAATTGCTGACACGTTGAGAAGATATTTTCCCGTAAAAGGTTGAAGTCCTTAAGCAGCAAAAACACCAACGTCTATCATCTTTAAACCCTATTGATTTCTGGTGAGGATTTAAAAGGCTGTTTACTTATTTCCCATCATTTCTGTCAGAGCTATAACAGTTCTCTTCCCACTGAATAAACCTCTCATGATCCTCCTGGTGATTAAGGTCAGACAAAATGTCAAACTCCTAATGCTAAGTGCTTTTACATTAAAAATTCATACCAAATCACCAAGTAAAATCCAAACAAGAAGTCAGACATGTAAACAGTTCACAAAAAAGGGTCTGAAGTGACACTGCAGGGCACAGGTGCACTGCAGTGAGCAAGGGTCTGAAATGACCCTGCAGGGCACAGGTGCACTGCAGTGAGCAAAGGGCTGAAGTGACCCTGCAGGGCACAGCAAAGGGTTGAAGTGACATTGCAGGGCACAGGTGCACTGCAGCGAGCAAAGGTCTGAAGTGACCTTGCAGGGCACAGGTGCACTGCAGCGAGCAAAGGGCTGAAGTGACACTGCAGGGCACAGGTGCACTGCAGCGAGCAAGGGTCTGGCCTCACGCCAGGACACGTTCTCCTCCCCACTGGCATCTTCTCTGTCACTCTCTATTTTGGAATTACTAGCCCAGGCTGGATTAGAGGGTGTGTGTGTGTGAAGGAGGGGTGGGAAGGGAGACAAGGAACAAGAGAGAGAGGGAAGAAGGCAAAGAGGAAGAAGGAGGGAGGCAGGAAGGGAAGGAGAGAGACAGGAGGAGAAAAAGAGAAAAGGGGGAGGGAAGGAGAAAAGGGAGGGAGGAAAAAGAAAAAAAAACCCACTCTTCCATGAAAAGCTGCCACAAGCACAGTCAAGACAGGCCGACGTAGGCAGAACTGTGACTGTCTTGTTAGAACTCTGTTACACAGAGTCCTCACAGACCAACACTGGAAAAAGGCAAAAATCATAATGAATGGGCAGAGAAGACAATTCAGCTATTATATTAAAAAGAAAACCAAATGGAAGAAAGATGTTCTTTGTAGTGTTATTAGTATATTTGGGCTTGTAAATTACTTTTGTTCCCACTGTGATTTAAATGACTATTCTGAAAGTAATAGTAAGAACACAATATATACAGATGTAATCCATAAAAACAATTCCATAAAGGAGGATAGAACTGTTTAAGACCAGAGTTAATATATGCTACTGAACTCACTGTGGTATTAATTCAAATTAAGATGATTATAAATTCAGAATGTTAACTGCTAGTCACCGAGGCCACCATTTTTAAATTACAGAAAAGGAATTAGTAAATAAAAATCAGCACTAGAAAAAATCAAACAAGACAGTATGACAGGAATAAAACAAAAAAGATGTAAAATATCTAGGACACAACAAAATGGCAGAACCAACTCTTTAAATACTAACAGAGCAAATTCACCAATTAAAAGATTAGCAGGATGGATTGGTCAAGTAAACTAACTTACTGTCTATTCCGGCCTGGAGGGCCTTCTTCAGCAGTTCCTTCAGACAAGGCCTATTTAACAGAGATGGACTTAGCATTGAAAAAAAAAGCTAGCAAGGTCTGTAAAATATATGTCAAGATTTAAAGCAAAAATTACAACAAAACAAGGTTTTCAATGTATGAAAAAAGTGCATATCATTTTTATTTATAATATACAAAATACATAATACAACTATAATATAGAAATTGAGGATAGTCACATTATTCTTTAAGTCATAAAATACTAATTATAAGTTGATTATTAAAAGTTAAATTTGGGGGCTGGGAAGGTGGCTCGGTGGTAGAGCGCTTGCCTCGCATGCATGAGGCCCTGGGTTCAATTCCTCGGCACCACATAAGCAAAAAAAGCCAGAAGTGGTGTTGTAGCTCAAGTGGTAGAGCACTAGCCTTGAGCTGAAGAGCTCAGGGACAGCACCCAGGCCCAGAGTTCAGGCCCCACAACCAACACCAATACCACCAACAACAAAAGTTAAATTTGTACCCCAGTACCATAAAAGTATTAAATATGTATAGATTATAGTTCCTAGAGCAAACATCCTTTGGAAGGTAGTTAGTAAAAAACTCAGTATTTTAAATAAAATTATAAATATTTTAAATAACCTAAAAAGGACACAGGAAAGAAGTAACAGGAATTAAACTCAAGAGGAAAAACAGAAAATGGATAAGGGTAAACCAAAAATGAAACATCAATAATCATCAAATGCAAATGGCCTGAATATGCCATTTGAAAAACAAAGACTGTATGAATAGATTAAGAGTTAAAAAATCCAATGATTTTCACTACTAGCTACTCAGGACACTGACATCTGAGGGTCAAGGTTCCAAACCAGCCCAGGCAGGCAAGCCCATGGGATTCTTCTTTCGAGTTAACCAAAAAGCCAGAAGTGGTTCAACTGGTAGATTGCTAGCCTTCAGCAAAAAAGCTCAGGGGCAGTAGCTAAAGATGGGTGAGAGTGTGTGCGTGCACACGCATGCGTGCAAAAAAAGTATGGAGAATAGATAAGATGTATACATTATTAGGGGAAAAGATTTGTGACCTACGATTAGGCCAAGATTTCTTTAACATGACATAAAAAATATAATCCACAACAGAAAAAAAACCTGGTAATTCATACCTCACCAAAATTAACATCTTTTGCTTTTGAATGGACATTTTTAAGGAAATAAAAGAGACAAGCTATATACTAAGAGAAAATAATTGCAAATACCATACCTGATAAAAGGCGTGTATCTAAAGCTATTGAAGTATTGTCAACTCAACACCAAGAAAACAAATGATCTTTTTATTTTTGTAAATGATCTTTTTAAAATAGACAAAAAAAGAACACTTTTTCAGAGGACACATGGAAGACAAGCTTATGAAGAAATACTCAACATCACTACTCATTAAGAAAATGCAAATTAGAAGTCTGAGATGTCTTATAATCTTATTGAAATGATCAAAAACCAAGCCAAACAAATTAAGAAAAACTCTGCTGGGATTATAAAAATGAAGATTGATTTGAACTATAGATTAAATTGAAGAGAACTGATTTATTTTTAGTTTAAATGCTCTAACATTTCATGAAGTACAAACTGAAATAGAAGTAGAACTTCTTCAATAACTTGATCTGCAAAAATTACAAAGGACAATGAAGGCAAAGTAACAGTAGGAGGTCCCAACTGGTTTCATCTTTTTGGAATGAGAATTGTAACCCATATAATTTCAATTCAGCAACTTCATCTCCAGGAACTTTAGGGCAGATACACTTGCAGAATGTATATGCACCAACATGTTCACTGTGGCATTAAATGTTAGTTTTTAAACATGTAAGCATCTGCTACAGACAAGTAAAACAAAGTACAGAACATACACATACAACTACAATGCAGCCACTGAAAATGAACAACTGCCAAGCATGGTGGCTTCTGCCTGTAAACCCAGCAACTCAAGAGACCAAGGAAGGAGTAATTCAAGACCAGCTTGGGCAACATGGTGACATCTCATCTCAAAAAAACAAACAAACAAAAAAGTACCACTATGTGAGTGATGGTAAAATAAAAATCAAGGTGTAGCTAGCTATGATGGAGCTTCTCTGAAAGCACCTCTCATTTATATTAACTCAAAAAAGCTGATGTCAATGCTGCTAAATTACATTTGGAAGGAAAAGGCAAAAAATCGTATTGTACAAACATGAGTGAACCTCAAAGGCATGATGAGTGAAGGCTGAACTTTACTATGAGTCTGCTTCGACTTCATTCTAGAGAAAAGCACCACTGTTCTGAGAGCTGGCAGCGGTTGCCAGGTCTAGGACAGACGGAGAGCAGAGCAGCAGAGGAAGGCTTTAAGTCAGGAGAACTTTTCTTTATTCTGACGGTGGCTACAATTCTGTAATGGCTGCAATATATATTTCGATTAAACCCCAGAAATGGACATCAAAAGGGTAAAATTTATAACATGTTAATTAAAAAATAAGAATGATTTCAGGTATATCTTCTTGTTGAATCAATTTTGCTTTTCTTCCAGAAAGACTAAATTAAGATGTTGCTGTTTTTACAAAACCAATTTTGTTCTCATGCATTTCTGATTCAAAGACAATCAAAGACGGTCTATTACTAATTAAAAGTGATGAAGAAGCATATTATTTTTGACACCAATAATGATTTATTAATAGGATAGAGTTCTTTCCTCCCCTCTAAGATCATGTAGAAAACTCTTCTTTCTAGAAGAGAACTAATCAAATCTCCCTTGCTATCCTGTATCTTAGATAAACTAATAAGTCACTAATCTTACCTCTTCCTGAATGGAATCTGTTCATTTTTCTCATGCATATACCTATGTGAAGCACTAAACTGGATACTGAGGAATTTTTATCTTGTCTTTTTACGTATGTAGTATAACTGTTTTGGTCTGAATTTGTGTTAAACCTTTATCTTCATGCAAATAACGGTTTCTCTTACACAAGACAGGAGAACATTATAGCATTACAAAACTGTTCAAATTGTTAGGTTATATATTATAATTAGTTTGGCAGAGCTAATACAAATCACATTTACAGACAAACTATAATAAAATTGAAGTACCAGTTAAATATCCAAAATAATTAAAGGAATCATTTTTAGCCTAGTATAATTAGCTAATTCACTTTACAAGCATTTATTAAAATGAATTCGCATGTTATTATTCCATAGGTAGTTACACAATAGTGTTTATACAGGAAAAAATAATGAACCAAACTCTCTGTATCCAGCACTCCACAATTAAAACGAAGACTCCCCAAGTAATATCAATCTAGGATAGACTAATTAAGTTTGGTTTGATAACCATTCATTTCTTCTATTGCCTCTGAGCAAATTGTTTATTAGAGAAAGTTATTTTACACAAATCAAATCAAACTGGGTAAACCATTATATTTGAGGGAAACTTTAGCCATCAGTCAATTAATCCATCATTTTTCTCCAGACACTGTTGTTTAACGAGCAGATCATATTATCAACAATTTAGATATCATATGATTCAATTATAACAGTAAATTTATTGACAGATTCTCTAATACTTTCATTATGAATAAATTTAGAATTCTCTTTACCTTTGTGAACAAAGCAAAACCAATTCAGGTATTAAAGTCAAATATCAAGTAAATATAAAATTATACATTTTTGAAATGATTGATAATATAGAACTATCACAAAAGAGGAGACAGCTTTAACAATTAAAATTGCTAACAAAGTAAACTAAGAATTCAACATAAAAATCATTTCTAAAATAGTTAATTTACTGCAATATATTTATATTTCCTTGAAGTTAAAATTTATTTGTGCTCATAAACAAGCTTGAAAAATCTGTCATTATAATGTTAATGCTCAAGCCACATACCAATTGTTTATGTGGCCTGTAGAAGCCTAAGAATATAGACTTATAGTTCTATTTCACAAGAGACATTAAAATTAGTGTTATATATACTAATATTTATAGACAACATGAGAAAAAAAACATCTTTCTATATTCTCCTCAGAGATCAGACCATAATAGTCCAACAAGACTGGTTTCTAGTTCTCAACAGGAAACGCATGCATGAGTAATTTGCCAGTTTACCAAAAAGAGATGAAAACTCAAGGTCTTATTAAAAGTTCAGATACAAAACCAGATCCTACCTATATCCAAACTGAGCGGTTGAGTCCAAAACAATTTGTGTTTTCAAAACAATAAATTAATAACAACTTCTTAGACTGTTCTAACTAAATTCCCTTAAATTATGTATATGGCATTGGGGGTTAGAAGTTCCTGACTCCACAGCACATGGCCAGTTATCCATGTTGAGCAGACAAGTATGACTAATAGTAACTTTCATATGTGATAAACATTCTGTTGAACAGCTCCAACTGTCCACAGTAGGCTAATCTCATGAACTGACCCAACTGTCCATGGCGGGCTAGCCTATGAGCTAACACTGACACTGAAGCAGTCTCCTCTGACCGCCAATGAATGGCACAAGGCCTGTGCATTCCACATCTTCGCCTACGTCCTTCGTTACCAAATCACTGCGCATGTCTGAGAACCTAGAGGCTGCAGATGCAGGACAGGTACCTCAGAGGCAACAGACAAGGAACATGGATGGAGAAGCATCTAGTGCCTACAGCCCACATCCTCATCCCATTAGAGAGATTGGCCCCGGGAAGATTTCACTTGAAGAAGCAGTTTCACTGGTCATAAATCAGTTGACAGTCACTATCCTATCATATGTACGTTCCTGGGAACTTCACAGTAAAGCATTTTAAGTAAGAAGGAATGGCCCTAAGTTTCGTTTTTAGAGAAACACTTCATTTTACATATGACTTCAAACAATTACTGCTGCAGCGGTTCTGTAGACCCTCGGCATGACCGCACCCAGGTCAGTCGGTGGACAGTAAACACAGGAGCAGCCATCTAGCATCAACTGTGTCTCTTGGTTCCTGACACTTTTGTGCCCATGCAGTGCATTCTTACCAATTATTTTTAAACAAATCATGATATCCTTTTAAGAAATACTATCTACTCCCTTTGGAAGAAGCTTAAATTTAAGATTAATCCTTCTGCAAACTTCGTTTTCCTGACAAAAATAAGACGTCCCTTTTAATCTAAGACTGACTCAGATAAGCTGCTTCCAAATTCTTGGTCCTTAGGACCTCTGCGAAGTAAAGCATGCGTGTCCCCCTAAAATCCTAAGTTTGAGGGTATTTGCTATACAGTGACAGATAACGAATTCAGGCCTCAGCAGCTCCCCGCCATGTTTGGACTGGCTATCATCACCTGCCTTAAAAAGTGTCTCTCTAAGTTTTTCCAATTGAAGGACTCCTTTGACAAGATTCTGACCTCCCCTAAACTTCACATTTCACTTTTCATTTGTCAGTAACCCCCAAAAATAAAATAACAAAAAAACCCCAAAATAGCTATATAAACATAATGAAGGAAAGCCATAGACTACTTCTAAATGAAACAATGTCCTAGAAATAAACTGAAGACCTGTTTATGGCAGCACTGTACAGATAAAACACTTGCCAATAATAATAGACCCTTAATCTCCCAGTATGTACAGTTTCTAAAACTGTGCAAGAAGCGCAGCAAGAAGCGCAGCAAGCTTGTGGAGGCTTGCCCCATTTTCCCTGTGACCCAGCTAGCTTCCGCTGAGAACAAGGCCACCTCTCAAGAAATCTGAACCTTTCCCTTTGACCTCACTTGTTCAACTAGGCACGTAATGAATGCGTGAATAAGAAAGGCCTACTGCATAAGTTGTGAAAGTCTATAGGAGAATTCGTGGCTAATCCTTCTAGATATCCTGCCAGTGTATTAAACACAAAACCCTAGATCAATGACGCCATAACATAGTTAACATATAAAAAATGTACTTAAATGTTGAAAAAAATGCCATGCTTATTTCAGAAAGCTATTAGAAGCGCTTTTAAAATCTGAAGCCAACAATCTTTTCAATGCTATTAAACTCATCCTAAATCTTAAAAATTACTAATTTTAATTTTTTCTTGGTGCCAGTCCTGGGGCTTGAATTCAAGCCGTGGGCACTGACCCTGAATTCCACGCTAAGCCTAGTGCTCTGCCGCTTGAGCTAAAGCTCCACTCCCAGCTTTTTAGTGTTTTATTGGAGGTAAAGAGTGTCATGGACTTTCCTGCCCAAGCTGGCTTCCAACTGCAATCCTCAGAATTTAGCCTGATTAACTGGGATTACATGCATGAGCCACTGCACCTGGCTTAATTTATTATTTTAAATTTATTCTTCTTCTCTATCCTTGACCAATCCTCATCTCCTTTGCTGATCCACAGTGGCTTTACTAGTGTGCAAAAAACATCAAGCATGCTTTTGTTTTAGAAACTTTTTATTTGCTGTTTATGGAATTTTCTTCTTCTTTCCTTTCCCTCTCTTTCATTCCACAATTATTATGTTTTCCTGTACTTTATTCAGATTTATGCTTAACTGTTATCTCATTAGAAAATGTGTTAGATCTATATAAAACAATGCCATCCAATACTCTATAAGCTAGATCTCATTTTATTTTTGTTAGTACTGTTTATTTTCTTTTTGTTTATTGTTGTTTTTGAACAATTTATTACTACTTGTCCAACTAGAATACTTTAAAAACATCTTATTCATTTTTTCTAAAAAGATTTTGATGTATGTAAAAAATCATAGATGATTTTAAAGATTTAAAATGCACTTTCCCCAAACATGACCTGTCTTTTATGTTTCTCTTTCTATTGCTTGCTTTGCATTGTCCTGCTTTTGACATGATAGGTGCTGCTAAGAAGTAACAGCAAGTAGCATCCAAGTAGTCTGAACTGGCTGTCCGCTCTGGTCAGCATGGGTTGCCCTGCTTAGGAAAGGCTTTTGTAGCTTCATACTTCAGACTGTGTGAGCCGGAGTTGCTGATGCAGCTCTCAGGTCTTGTCCTCTTGGCCAACTCTGACCTCTCCTTGTAGACAGCACCTCCTTTCACCATTCAAATCTACTCTGACAAGTGTTTACATTTTCTACAACTACCAGCACTATTTTACAAACTAAAAACCAATAATGCACTTTATTTTACAAAGAAAAAGAGGGCATGGTAACATGATATGTGTAAGAGCAGAGAGGCTTAAAGGTATTAGGCCCTGGGAATAAGATGCTCTTGTTTTGGATATTATTGCCTTTTCTAATTTTGCAGGTGGTTATTATTAATTTGGCTAACAATATATTTGCAAAGTACTTTATAATCACAAAACGATTTTATGCTAGCTTTTGTTTTTAAAATTCCCTTATTATTATTACTATTATTATTATTTTGGTAGGTCGTGGGGCCTGAGCACTATCCCTCAGCTCTTCAGCTCAAAGCTCTACCACTTGAGCCACAGCGCCACTTCTGGCTTTTTTTTTTTTTTTTTTTTGCTTATGTGGTGCTGAGGAATTGAACCCAGGGCTTCGTGCGTGCTAGGCAAGCACTCTGCCACTGAGCCACCTTCCTAGCCCCCCATATTATTATTTGATACTTAAATTTGTCAAGGTGCCAAATTCTAGTGAGGCAGAGAGCAACTCGGCACCAGCCCATGAAATTACCTTATTTCAAATGTCAGAGTGCTGGGCTTTCTTTCTGCTGTTCAAATAATGCTCTCAATGTTCACAGAGGACTCAACAGGAAGTGAATAATCATCTGAATTTCTAACATTAAACTGATGGATGCAGCATTTCTTCTATTTTCTTCTTTGAAACATCCGGTCTTTAAAAAAATTTATTTCATTTTATCATAATGGTGATGTACAGAGGGGTTACAGCTACATAAGTAAGGTAATGAGTGTATTTCTTGTCCCACAGTGTTACCCCTCCCTCATCCCCCCCCCACATACACACTGATTCCCTTCCCCACAAACGTCAAGTCTTAAGAGATTCAGGCAGTTGTTTCATATTTCCTTCTCTTTGTGACTTAAAATACTGCTATACTCATACCAAAGAGCTACAAGAACACCAACCTATCCATACTGCTAATGTCAGTTTTGGCATCAGTGAAACATCCAACCTCCCAATTGGCAAATGTGCACCCAAGCCCAGTCCTGGACACCTGAAGTATACTAAATGTCAGATTATTAAAGGACACAATCAGGAAGGAAAAACGGAGCTTTAGAAAATATGAAGAGGCTGTGATTCAAGTAATACACAAACAATAACTTGAGCATAACAAATATATTTGACCTTCGAAGTAATAAAAACAAATGTAGAAAGAGTCTCTGATTTTCTATTACTGCCAGCTCTATTTTCCTCGTAAGTTTCACTCCATTATGGTATAATAATCTCTCATTACTGTAGCACAATAATGCATAGTCTATACTCCACCTATAGTTGTCTTGTGTCTATTTAGTTTTATAGCAAGCAAGCAATTTGAGAATATGGTAATAAAGCCTCAATCACAGTAATGATGTATGATAGGCTATAATTTCTCTGTACTAATGGGTTACAAACAGCATTACAATGATGACGGGAATCTCATTGATTCATTATATGACTGCAATAATATAAAAATGACTTAATATAGATCACTATTAAGTCATGCACATGCTACTAACACCCTCTCTATTTTTCTATAGAGATATATAGGGAAATAAAATTAATATTAGTCTTTCTGTATAAAAGTTCACACAGCATAAACATTTTGTGTTGAGTACCTTAAATCAATGTTTGAAGTTGGAATTACTGCATTGAACTGTTCTTTGAAAAGAAAACCATTGATTTTAATCTGCTTGAAGCAATCAATTACTCCCTGTCCTCTTTATTCCAAACTGTAATGAAAACTAAACTGCGTTGTCCTGAAAACTAAATGTGAAGATGATCATAAACAGAATTTAAACTCCATGGATTATTCATATCTACCCATTTAGATTTGCCATTTCCATTATGAGTACATTTGCCACGAGCATTTAATGGACATCTAAAAGGGAATTCATTAAAGCAGGAGCTGCTGGCAGCACTTATGGGCTTCAGACTGCTTTACGCTTGCCTTTAATAGCTCACTATTATAAAAGTGATATATTGTGTTCATCCCATTAGTAGTTTGCAGAAAAGGTCTGCAAGAGATAACAAATCCTTTTGAATATTTTCAGAACTGAAAGTAAATCAGTTTGTTTGTCTGAAGCAGCACATTCGAACAATATACAATTTTAGTCATCTAAATTTACTTGTTCCAAGCCACATCACATTTTAGCAGCCACAAATACATTTTATGAAGCAGGTTCTGCCTTTTGAAATGCTCTGTAGAGGTCAGTGTGAGACAGTGACAGGCATCAGATCTCCA
This sequence comes from Dipodomys ordii, assembly GCF_000151885.1. Lineage (NCBI taxonomy): Eukaryota > Metazoa > Chordata > Mammalia > Rodentia > Heteromyidae > Dipodomys > Dipodomys ordii. The sequence goes on from NW_012267328.1 coordinate 781,208, forward strand.
AGCAATGAGAGGAAGGCAAGGCATAGCAGAGAGAAGATATCAGAGGACACTGCCAAAAGAAAAGCAAGGGGGAGCACTTCCATTCAGCGGCATGTGGCCACTACTCAAGAGCAAGGAAAGCATCTTTCTGCCGTCTTAGGCCCACTAAGAGACCTTATCCCAAGCAACGGCATTCATTGATTTTTTTTTTTGAATCTTACAGAGCACAGAAAGAATCTAAAACCTGGTCTTAACATTAAGGCTTAATATAGCAATGCAATTAGCTCTAACAGGGAAGGGGAGAGGAAGGAAAGATCCCTCAGACGGTCATCTGCATAATGTCCAGCTCTGGGCTATGTCTATCCCGAATACAACGAATTTTACTAAAGATTTGTGACTCCGGCTAGGGCAGGCCAACAGCATGCCTTAATAGTACAGAAGGACAATTAGGGTCTCAGAATCAGTATAATTTGATTTCAGAATTTATCAATTAACTATTTTTTCTTGGCAAACTTGTCTAATTTTGTTTAGTTTATAGCGATGTAAAAACCAGATAGCATGCCTCTTATTATACTTGCAGCTGCGGTAACTGATACAGAATGAAAACCCTATTACAGGTAACCTAAATCTATGCAGTTAACGTACGGCTCAGTCCTTTCTGAGGTCTTAAAGACTTAAAACTTATCCTTTTCTTTTCTTTTAGCCAGTGTCTTGAACTCATGGACTCAAGTGACTGCCAGCGACTGTAGGCATGTACACCGCATTCAACTAAAACTGGTCTTTCAAGTAGCTTAAGTTTTATTCATATATTGAAACTGATATTGCAATGATTCCATACTGTAACTATGAAGGTGTCCAAGTTTACACATGCCTTTATCCACCCCAGAGATACATATTGGTTGTACAAGTAAGGACTATAAAAAAAGTAGAGGTCAAGGAACAGTTGGAGCACCGGTAGCTCACACCTGTAATCACAGCTCCTTGAGAGGATGAGATCTGAGAATCGAGATTCAAAGTCACACCAGGCAGAAAAGTCCAAAGACTCTTAGCCTCAATTCACCACCAAAAAGCCAGAAGTGGAGCTGTGGCTCAGGTGATGGAGTACTAGCCTTGGGCAAAAAAAGCTCAGGGATGGGGCACAGGCTTTAAGTTTAAGCCATAGGACTGGCATACCAGAAAAAAAAAAGAAAGCAGGGAAACAAAATAGGAAAGTTTACTTTAAAACCGATACTTTAAGACAAGTCTAGGACAGTACCTCCAAAGTCAAGTTAAATATAACCTTTAGATTTCATAGTTTGCTCATTTTCTCAAAATTATAACTCCTCAGCAATGTAGCCAATTCGATTAGTTCAAGGAATCACTGGAAATCTGTGCTGCTTCTAAGACTCTGAAACACGCCCATGGAGTTCATTACAGTGCAGACTCACATTCAATAAACACTTTAATGTTTGTGATATTCCTGGTTCAGTAATATGATTCAAACTGCAAACATTTAAATTACTTTATATATCCACATGATTGGGTTAGGACATGTTTACATACTCAAGCCACACATGTATAGAAACCTAATCATCTTAAAATAGTTAGGATCTAGTGGGAAATAACTTTCTACTAGAATCTGAAGCAGAGTTAAGTAAATATCTTTCTGTTCAAGAGAAATATCAATGGAAAAATTTTAATACATAATATATATTTTCCATTCTACACGTATTACATTTTAAAAAGTGAACAGAAATAGGGGAGGTATGCCACCCAAAATCGATGTCCAAATCCACACTGAATTCGTTAGTATGTACTGATGATCCAGAGTCAAGTAGACAATTACTTTATTTAGGTTTCAGTGGTAAAGTAGCAGTTGATTCTAAGTAAGAATGCCTTGAAAACCACTGTTCAAAGGGCTGGGATGTAGCTCAAGTACTGGAGGGGACTCCCCACAAGGTATGAGGCATGGTTCGTCCCCAGTATTAGGGCACTGAGGGCAAATAAATGTTTGAACCAGGTACAGTGGCGTATACCTGTAATCCCAGCTACTCAGGATATGGCAGCAGAAGGAGTAAGAGTTTAAGGCCAGCTCAGAGGAAAAGTAGCAGGACTCTCAAAAACAAAACAAAATTAAAGACAAAGGACGGGGACATAACTGAGAACTTGCCTCCAAAGCACAAAGCCCTGGGTTCAAATCCAAGTACTGAAAAAGGAAATAAAAATGCCTTTCTGTCAACCAAGTGCTCTTTCTGTAAACCATTACACTAAACCTCAAGAAGCCAATAATGAAGGTGATAAGACCCCTTTTGCTTCACAGCTGGCAAAATTTCAGAGCAGGACAAGCCTTCTTTTTCCCAGTGACTAGCAGTCAGTCACTCTTTAGCAAACTTACTAAAGCATACTAACTTCAATTCTTAACTCTGGAGTCTTTTGCAGAATTATCTAAGAGAGGAAGTGACAGTTCAACTTGTTCTATGCCTGTGTGGGTAGATAGCAGAGACAAGGCTCGTTAGAATAGTATTTTTGTTTTCCTCACAATCAAATGTACACAATGTCACCAGGATGAAACAAAGTTTTATAAGACTGACAGCTAGACTGCTATAGTACATACCTGATCACTCATAACACAAAGCACGAACAGTAGAAGAGCATATTTTTAAGGAGTCAATGGATATTAGAGTAAAAGGTAATTTTTCTCCTCCAAATTAAAAACAAGAACTTTTGAAAACTAAGTCATCCAGAAAATAGCCTCATAGCCACAGAACTAATTCACCTCCCAAGTTATGAGGTAACATCAGGGTACAAAAGCAGATTTCAGTTAGCCGAGACCATCTGCCTGAGAAGCAATCCTAAGTTTTTCTTGTAACTATTATACGGGAGTTGGGTGTAGAACAGGGAAATTCCTGTTTCTGCCCCTAGTCATTTTGACATTAAATGAGAGAATTTATGACAAACAAATACTTTCACTGTAACCGCGGCTATAACTGTCAAGTCTGCCACTGTCTGGTTTCAGGCCCTGTAAAAACACAGTTAAAAAGCTCTTAAAATTAGAAGAACACCTATCTCTTTCAATTCGTCTTTTTCTCACCACTCCTAGGACTTAACTCTCACTCTCTCAAAGATTTATGAGATTTAAGATAAGCAAATATTCTGACAAGAATCATATTACACAGCAAAGAGAATTTTTAAATGATGTAATAAATCACTGAGTCTAGATGGACTGTAGAATAAGTGGGGAGAATAACTCTGATTTGGGGATCTAGAAAATTTAAAAGAACTAACGCTGACTGATGCTAAGTGAGGTGATGCCTGGAAGCGACTTACCTGGCCAGGAAAGAAACTGGCTTAGCATACAGACTGACCTGCCCTCGCCTGGACCCTCACTGTGACCCCTGCGCCAGCTGATGGTGGATCAGATCCTTCTCAGGGAGGAAGAGACCGGGTGGGGTAGGTTTGCCACAAGCCCTTCACAGGAAGATGTCAGTCTTCTGTGCAAGATAAAAAAGAAAAGAAAAAAGGTACAGTGGCAGTGGTGACATCTCTCCTCTCTTAGGAGAGAAAAAAAGGTCAGGTATGCACATTCTCCATCAACTACTAGCTGTTTTATGTACACAGGCCAAGAACGTCTCTGCAAAAGTTGAGAGGGACAAGGCATCCAAGTCCAACATCTCTTTGGAGTGAAGACTGCAAGTTGCCAGCTGTAACCCACGACCTTGGTCATGGGCCCTTTAGAAGACCCATAATCAAGAAACTGCCTTCATGGGTGAAATGATTAGCCCCAGATCACTTTTCAAAAATGCTTGAAGTCAGTTATGGAATGCAGTCATGTTCACAGTGAAGTGACCGTCCAAACAACTAAATCACCTTCCTGAATTATAGCTACTCAGTTGATAATATAGAAGAATAGAGCTTTCTAGACTTTGAACTATCTAGTATTGCAACAGCCAGCGTGTGATACGTCTCTAACATATGCCAATCAAGTTTTCCATAAGTGCAAAATGTCCTTCTTAACGTTTCCAAACAAGAGGACTAAAAAATATTGTTTGATGTACAAAATTTAAGATTCCCTCTTTTTAATCAGAATCTGTACTTTGAAATATATCAGCTTTTCTTGCATATGTATGATTCTATTTTAGAGAGGTAGTAAGCTCTAGGATTTAGCAATGTCTATTTTGCCCTTTCTTCAACAATACTTTGTTGTTGTTTTTTTAATCAAACATTCATTAAGCTTTAACTATTTTTGACTGTTCTCCTTCATGGTTAAGCAGGAGAATTTCAATGCTCTGTATATGTGGATATTACTTAATTTTTATTAAAAAATCAATAACCAAAAAATTCAGGTGGGATAGGAAGCTAACACTTAATGCTTTAATAAACTACTGAGAATAAGATTGGTTGCAAAAGTTCAATAACTACTAAAAGAATTTAATACACCAACTAATTAATTGCAGACAAATTTATATGAAATCAAAACCAGTTCCACAATTTTAGTTCTCATATCATACTCTACAAAATAACCAAAAACTACCAGGTCTAGTAATTATTATCCTTTTATATTTTCAAAAGGCAAAGAAAGCAGTTGGGCTCTGTAGTGAAAGTCACTATTTTTAAGGATATGTATACATGTTAGAAGTTAGTGTGAAGGAAGCTAAGATTACTTATAACAAGATGCTACTAGGTGAAGTTCAGATGTTTCACAGACTTCTTGCACATATGGAAGTTGATGAGCTTCTAATGAAGGAAGTTGTAAAACACAATTCCAAACAAGAGCTACTTCACACTCTTCAGAGTTGGTGTACAGAAAGGGGAAAGGGGAAGAGCTCTACCGAAGTGTCATATTTATCTCCACTGTACTTTGCCAGCAACTACAATGGCACAAAAAAGACCATGAGAAAAATGAATTTGCTCATGCCGAAAGACACAAATTCTTTCCGACATTCATTTTAAAAATAGTGAAAATTAAGAATCCTGAACCATTCAGTGATCACAGGAAAAAGTGAAGTTGAATTTTTTTTTCCACAGTGGTGTCAACTTAAACTAATTTCAGAAAGATTCTTTAAGAAAACTCCATTCTAGTTTTACTGTATGCTCTAAACAAGTGAAAAAACTATTAGACATCCTATTATTTAATTTGAGTAAATGCCAAAGATTAAGGAAAACTAAGGGAAAACTGAAAATCAAATGGACTAAATTCATATGCACATTTATTTTTTGCAAAGCTACAACAGAGCACTTCTAAAGATTTAATCCAAATTAACTAAATTTCAGTATTTCTTCAGTGTTTTGCATTACTAATCTAAGAAACACAAGTATTTATATAATCACTGTGTGTATAAGTATTAATAAATGTCTGAATTGAATGTGTGGCAATTAGCTTTAAATTCTTCAGCCAAATAAAGAGACAAGGAGAAATGTTGGAATCCTGAGATCAAGTTAAAGCATGCAGGGATTTCCCAGCAATCATCTGGTTAGAGGGCAGCCACACAGAGGATAGATGTTTACACCACTCTTCCCTCAAGGAATTTAAAAACTTCCCAGAGGCAAGTCACAAATTACAGGCATTTCTGATAATTAAAGGTATCATATAATACTTGTAATTTGATTTCACAAATACTAACTGCCAAAAAAGTGTTTGATGCTAGAGATAAAACATGCAAGCATTTCCCTTATGAAATTCATAGTTTTGTGAAAAAGCAAAACAACTTTATTCATTAGATATGTCCTTAATCAGATAAATAGCAAAACAGTATTAAAGAGTAAGAAAAGGCAATATGACAGATAAAACAGGAGGCCTAAGATGGGGAGGACCCAGAGGGCGAAGGGCCTGGAAAAAGGAGAATAGGAATTCACCAGGACAAAAGATTATTCCAAGTACAAGAGATACATGCAAAGGCACTCATAAACTGTTGGTACAATTTCAGCCAGCCATGATGACACACACCTTGATCTCAGCCACTTGGGAGACAGACAGAGGAGGAGTGAAAGTCTGAGGCTCGCCCACAATTAAGCTCGGTCTCCTACTCTTCCTGGCTTTCCTGCTCAAGGCTGGCACTCTACCACTGGGCCATACTTACTATACTCTGGGCTCTCTGCTAGTTAAATGGAGGTCAAAGTCTCTGCTCCAGCTGGCTTCAAATCTCAGTCCTCAGATCTCAGCCTCCTAAGTAGCTAGGATTACAGGTGTGAGCCACCAGTAGCCAGCTAGAGAGACCCTAACTTAAAAACAAACTAAAAAGCAAAAGGGCTTAAGTGGAAGAGAAGTTACTTAGCAAGTGCAAGGCCCCAAGTACTACAAAAGAAAACCAAATAGGAGAATTTAGGAAATGAAAAATGGCCAGAGTACTTTGAAAAATAAAAGGGAAAACATAAAAGTCATTTAAACTATGGCTGGAAAGAGTTAGGAGAGTATCCTTAGTAGACTAAGCATGGAAAAGATTTCAGTCTTTATCCTAAAAGTAAAGAGAAGCAACTGATTTTCTTTTTTTTTTTTTTTGGTCCGGTCGTGGGGCCTGAACTCTGGGCCTGGGCGCTGTCCCTCAGCTCTTCAGCTCAAGGCTAGCGCTCTACCACTTGAGCCACAGCGCCACATCTGGCTTTTTTCTTTTTGCTTATGCGGGCCTTAGGCATGCAAGGCAAGCACTCTACCACTGAGCCACCTTCCCAGCCCCTGATTTTCTTTTTTAAATAACCATTCAGGCTGTGCTATTTGATGAACCATTTTGAAGGATGCAGTAGTAGAGAGGAGGAAACCAAGAGGATGCAACTTTACAGTACGGAAAGGTGGTGTGGACTAAGAATGTGAAATCACAGAACTGTAAACAACTACACACTTAAGGGGGAGGTTATCAACATCAGCAGACACTATTCACTGGAGAAATCTAAAGACAAAAGTAGCTTTTGCAGTGATGAGTTCTATTGAAAGTCTCCTGAATTTACTGTGACAAACGGATATCAAGTAGACAGTTGATTCACAACCTGAAAATTCAGGAGATAAGCTTATGGGAAAATACATCCAGAAGTCATCAGCAAATAAATGGTTATTGGAAATACCAGACAACATGAGATTATTTAAGGAAAAAAACCAGCCCAGCCCCAAGAAACTGAACCATTAAAAGCCAGGCTCAATAAAAATCAGCACATCAACACAGAGGAGGAATTGTTAAAAGGAATTAAGAGGAAAAACAACAACAACAACAACAAAAACAAATGAGAAGCCAAGGGGAAGGTGAAATTGCTTCAAGGAGGAAGAGAGGCCAGTTGTGCTAAAACACCAAACAATCCAAGTAGAAGGAAGTACCAAGTAGAAGTACCTTTCTCAGTGGTGACTGACGCTCAAGCATCAAGTGTTTGTAGTTTATGTGAAGAATTAGGAAGCTTTTTTTCCCCTGAAAAGATCTGATAATACCTCTGAACCTACTATTCAATTTTGCTTTTGTTCCCTAAGAGTTGTAGACAAGAAGTCAAATAAAACTTTATTTATGGAACAGACAACAGCACCCAGACCACAGCTTGACAATTCCTGTCTTGTTATAGTCAAGTCTCAGATCAATTAGATAGTAGCAAGATTTCCTGCTCCCCTAACCTAAAATGTGTTTTCTCCCATCACTCCTTCCATCTTATTGTGTCATCTCTACAGTTTATCAATTACCTTAAATTACCTCTTTGATTTGCTTGGCTAACAATGTTTTATCTCTGCTTCCTGTGGAATGTAAGCTTCACAAGAATAGAGACAAAGATCATATAATACATTTTTTATACCACCTGGATGTAGACTCTAGTACCTCAATTAATATTTTTTAACTTTCTAAAACAGATGACCTTTGCTCTTCTAGCCATGATATAGCAACAGTAAGATAGTCTAAATTTACATACCTGTCCTAAGCAACAACAACAAAACTTAATTAAATATATAAAAGCAGCAAGTCTTAGTCGATTTAAATTCCTAGAGCAGATTTCCACAATTTTCAGACTTCTTGTCACATACTACGAAAATCAAATAACAATGGAATGGCTTTAGTAAGTAAAAGAAAAGGCATAACCTCTTTGTACAACTAAAGATAATAAATATATAATTAAAAAGAAAGGAAATACAAAACTCAGAATTCCATGTCCTGCAAAAATGTCTCTTGATGGTGAGGGCAGTAAAATAACTCCTCATCCAGAAGGAAGGCAGAGGCGAGTGCATTTCTATTAGGTCTGCACTACAAGGTAGGTTAGTTTTTCAAATGGAAAATTTGAAAAGATATCACATATTTAGATCTGTGCAAAGTGTCAAACAGCACACATATGAGTACTATAAAACCTTTTCCTCCATTCTTCAGTTTCTTTAAAAGACAGTAAACTGGGTATGGGTGATTCATCCTTTTAATCCTATCTATTCAGGAGGCACAGACTGGAAAGATTGAAGAGGGAGATTAGTGTGGTCAACAAGTTCTCAAAACATCATCTCAACCAAGAGCTGGGCCCAATGGCTCATGTCTATCATCCCAGTTACAATGGGAAAGGTAAACAGAGGACTGCGGTCCAGGCCAGTCTAGGAAATGCTAGATCCTATCTCAAAAATAACCAAAGCAAAAAGGACTGGCGGCAGTAGAGCACCTGCCAGTAAGTATGGTCGACCTCTTAGCTGTAGGTGATAATTTGACTTCAACTTCTTAGGGGGAGGGGTGTGCTCAGAGAGCTTAGCATACAAAATGGTAGGTTTCACTGTATTTCCACACACACATATAATGTCACGTACTTTGATCTATTCACCACTTATCACTGTTCCTCATTCTCTTCCCTGGTTCCCTACCTGGTCCTGGCCCTTCCTTCCAAACAGTAAAATGTAAAGACAAATGCACCAATGAGGTAGCACAGGCTGAAAGAACAAATTTCGGCAGGCTAGGAAATGAGTGGATGAGGAGTTCATGGGACAAATGTTGCAGACAATACTACACAGAATTTTGGTTATAAAGAAAGGTTAAGGGTCATAAGCAACACAGAGCCCTGTGTTTCTCAGTGGGGAAGTGAACTGGGCCATGGTTCAGAGTCCAATAGCTCAGCACCTTGTTGTCTGATGTTCACTGTGGTTGGGGGCTGAAATGGTAGTGCAGTTCAGACCACGTAATACGGACCTATGGGAGACAATGGGTACTGGGTTACCCCTTGGGTTGAGAGCTGACATAAACTAGTTTATAGGACTGTAAGCAACACAGCTACGTGATGTTCAGTAGGAGCACTGTGCCACTGTGGGGCAACCGGGCTGGATGTACATGCATAGCTAACAGCACAAACTGAGAGGAAGCCACACGTACATTACACATGTCCATGCGTCTTTCAAACTTGTCTGCTTCCATGTTTGGGTTACTAGAAAGCCTCCTTTTACATTTGTGTCCCATTATTAATAGGAGATATTCACATTTGTCTTGAAATTCCTCATTTCCTCATCTTTGTTTATTTCAAGTAGCTTCTTTGACATATTTGTCATTGTTAAAGTTCCTGCCTATGAATTCCAGTACCTAGTCAAATGCTGGTCTCTGTGGAGTTTTTCCCCTGACTCTGAAGTCATATTTTCCTCTTCATATAATCTCTGGATCCTGCAGTGTACTGTTTTTACTTTTCTGGGTTGCTAAATTAGTGGGGAATCAAGCTGATCTTTGCAAGTTGACCTTGCAAAGGCTAACATGCACATCTGTTAGGACAAGCCCATTTCAGCTGGCATTGGTTCTTAGTCATGGGGCAGCACTACCTTGCCATGCCAGTTCTTCAATAGTAAGGCCTCTTCCGACTAGACCAGGCTCCAGCCAGCAATCGCTGTGATCTCTACTTAGCTGTTTTAAGCTTTCTGAATATACTGTTTCACCAGCCTGGATTCCCTAGAAATCTCACCCTATAGGATGAGAAGAAAATTTGTACATAAAATTTGAGGTCCTGATAGTGACACCCTGCTCTCCAAGGACCTTCTCAACTTTCAGCTGCTCTTTAACAATCTCTAACTATCAAGAAGGACAGAAAGTTCTGCTGGAATTACATTCTTATGCACTGTCCTAATGATGTGTGTTTCTTGAAGAAAACAGCCCAATGTGAATGTGGACCCCAACCTGATTTTTCTTTCAAGATGCATTTGCCCTCCACTTTCTACCTACTTTTGAGCACTCAACAATCCCTTCAAATAGTGTGTCTGTTTTCTACATGTTTTTTTTCCAGAAGTTTTCATTCTCTCAGCAAGATGGTCTTTTGATATGCTACCATTACCATTAGGCAAGAAACAACAATTACCTTTGACAACAGCTGGTAGTTACTTTCTCAAGTCTTGAAAACAAATTTTCATTGATCGAGTTGCATTGTACTTAAAAATTGACATGTTGAATGAAACTCCTCTGGCACAACTAGTTAAAGATAATTTTAAAATTTTATTAAACATTTCCTCAACTCTGCATTTGACTAGAACGTAATTATGAAACTTCATCACTATAGGAACGCAGGAGGTTAGATCTCCTGGTTTAGTATTTATCCTTTCTGGGAATTCACAAGCCACTTTATAGATACGATGGACAATATTACTTTTCTCACAAACATGCACAAAATTAAAACATTTGCATATTATCTCAAGGATCCTATGACTCATTTCTCCTAATCTAACCAAATTCTTTCATTTTATATGAAGTCTAAAAAAAGTAATGTACCCAATATTGCACTGGTAATTGCTATGATTCAGAGAACACAAACTTTTATGTAAAACTCATAATTCTTGTTTCTCTCACTCTCTTAATTACCAGACAATGTGGTTTTATTTAGAAAAACTGGCACTTGAAGAAGACAGGTCAACCGCCTAAGGTTGCAGACTGAATGATGGATGAAGATGACTACCCCAAAACTAGAACAGGATCTCTTCAAAATACAGCATTAGTGGCAAGGACAAAGCTAGGCACAGAAAGACAAATACCACATATTCTTACCACTTATTGTATGAAAGTCAAAAGGTGATCTAAAAGAAGTAAAGTTAAAATAACCAGAGGCTTGGCAGGTGAGGGGAAGAGGAGATAGAGAAGAAGATAGTTTATGGATACAGGAGTGGTAGGAAAAGAATATTTCCTATGGTTTATAGTACAGAAGAATAACTATTATTGACAAGAATTAATCATGTATTTATTTCAGCGTAGTCAGCAGATAGGACTTCAACTGTCCTCAGCATAAGATAATAGCATTTGAGGGGAAGGATAAACAATTACCCTGATCTTATCATCACACATTCTAGACATATACTGAAATACTACATACACTGTACCTTACCAGTATGTAAATTGTTAGGACAACTAAAATGAAAAAAATAAATGTCAATTACTGTATGATCCAGCAATGACACTTCTGGGCACATACTCAAGAGAGCTGAAATTAAGGTCTCTAAGAGGTATTTTTAGACCCATGTCCATACTAGCATTATTCAAGAGAGCTAAGCAACCGCAGTGTATCTATCTGATACACAGAACACAACATGTGGTACACACAAACGAGTATCACTCAACCTGAAAGTACACAGAACTTCTGGCTCCTTCTATGGCATGAGCATGTTGCAAAGTAAAATCATATAGTTAGGAAAAGATGGACATTGGATGACTCCGTTTACATGAAGAACCAGGAACATCAGAAGCACAGAGACATAAAGAAATTGGTTGCTAGAGGCTGCTGCAGATGCGGAGGACAAGCTGGGAGTTGCTGTTCAGTAAGTCTAGTTTCAGTGTAGCAAGATAAAAACAGCCTGGAGCCAGGTGCAGGCAGCTCATACCTGTCATCCTAGCTACTCAAGAGGTTGAGATCTGAGGACTGCAGTTCAAGGCCAGCCAGGGCAGAAAGTCCCAAAGAGACCCTTATCTCTGTTAACCACTCGAAAACTGGAAGTGGAGCTGTGGCTCAAAGTGTTTAGAACACTAACCTTGAGCAAAAGAGCTCAAGGACAGTACCCAGGCCCTGAGTTCAAGCCCCACAACTGACACACACACACAAAAAATGCCTGGAGATGAATGGGAGTAAGAACTGCAAGTAATATGAATTTATTTAATACCAACAAATTGTGTACTTAAAATGGCTAAGATAGTACACTTTGTTATGTATATTTTACAATACAAATTTTTGGATAAAAATTTCTGAAAACCTCACGTTACATTTCAATAGTCTATGAGGAATTGCAATATTTGTTTCTTTCTTTCTTTCTTTTTTGGTCCGGTCGTGGGGCCTGAACTCTGGGCCTGGGCGCTGTCCCTCAGCTCTTCAGCTCAAGGCTAGCGCTCTACCACTAAAGCCACAGTGCCACTTCTGGCTTTTTTTTTTCTTTTTGCTTATGTGGTGCTGAGGAATCGAACCCAGGGCCTCAGGCATGCAAGGCAAGCGCTCTACCACTGAGCCACCTTCCCAGACCTAATATTTTTCTTTTTTAAAAAATTACTTTATTCTAAGAAGGAGGCTACAATGCTTGATAAGCAATGTACTCATTATCTTGCCCATGTAATTGTAACCTCTCTGTACAGTATTTTCACAATAAAAAAATAAATAAAGGTAGGCAAAAAAATTACTTCATTGTAAAGATGCTGTACAGAGGAGTGAGAATCCCAATATTTTTTGAAGCACATAAAAAACAATGAAGCTGAACAAATATAATATTCATTTAAATATTAGTTTACAAACACTGCTTAAAGTTAATAGCACTGTGGATGCAGTCTCACAAAAATAGTGGCTCTAGACAGTAATTATATACTCATCCTGATGTACTGGTTAATGAATGTGCATTTCAATGATAATTACAATACTTGGACAGAATATCTTTATTAGTAGATAAAGCCAGCTTATACTAACTGAAAAGGTTGCCTATTCTTATAACTTTAATGGCAAAAAAGTAATTAGTATCAAAATTGTATTGATAATTATAGAGATATACTTGAAAACTTAACATAGAAAACCCTGGCATAGGTTCTACCTGTGAAAATGTGTTAATGTAACAAACTAAGAAAGCAATAATTAGGTAAAATTATTATATAAGAAATAGAGAGCCACATTCTAGTCTTCTCTCTCATGCTTAATAAGTGTAACACACTGGACCAATCACTGACTTGCACTGGATTTCAGTATTTTTTAAAAATCATGAGCTGGAACCCTTCACCTCACATGTTAGACAAATGCTTTACCAATTGTGCTGCATCCCAGCCTCTTACGATTTTTAAAAAAATTGTGTTGTTTTGTGTGTTTGTGTGTATGTGAGCATGCACATGCGTACTGGGGCTTTAACTCAATGCCTGAACTTTGCTGAGATTTTTTTTTTTTTTTTGCTCAAGGCTAAAACTCTACCACTTGAGCCACAACCCCACTTCCACCTTTTGGGTGGTTAATTGGAGATAGGAGTCTCATGGACTTTCCTGCACAAGCTGACTTCAAACCCTGATCCTCAGATCTCCACCTCCTGAGTAGCTAGGATTAAAGCTCTGAGCCACAGGTGCCCAACTCCTCCTTAAAAAACAAAAAACAAGGGGCTGGGAAGGTGGCTCAGTGGTAGAGTGCTTGCCTTGCATGCCTGAGTCCCTGGGTTCGATTCCTCAAGCACCACATAAGCAAAAAGAAAAAAGCCGGAGGTGGCGCTGTGGCTCAAGTGGTAGAGTGCTAGCCTTGAGCTGAAGAGCTGAGGGACAGCACCCAGGCCCAGAGTTCAGACCCCACGACCAGACCCCCCCCCCAAAAAAAAACAAAAAACAAAACTCTCATGGCAGCAGGCAATTTCATACTTCCTTTTCTAGTTTTGAGTTTTACAATGCTATTACATAGTACTTATAAGTATAAAATTTAAAGCTTGAAAGCAAAATATCCTCAAACATACCACATTCTATCTAGATTTAGAACCTGTAGCCCTCCACCAGTAATATATATTTCATATTGCTATATGCAATACTATTATGCATTATACATAGTAATATAGGCAGTATTGTTATTTATAAAGGATGGATAGAATTCCATTTTATTTATTCACCCATCTATTGTAGGGCACTTGGGCTGTTTCCATAATGTGACTATTGTTAATAGCTCAGCAGTGAACACGGATGCCAGGTGTCTTCACCATATCTGACTTGTATTGTTCTGGGTAGGGAGATGCCCAATGGTGATATGGCTGAATTGCAGGGAAGTTCTATGGTTAGTGTTTTGAGAAGTCTCCAAACTTTCAGAGTGGTTGTACCAGTTGATATTCTTAGTAACAGTGCAACGGAATTCCCTTCTCCTCACATTCCCGCCAGCCTCCGTTGTTTGAATTCTCAATGTTAGCCCTAATCCAGCTGAGATGAGATGGAATCTCAATGCTGATTTGTATTTCTTTTATGTCTAGGGATGAGCATTTCCTCACGTTTATTTGCCATTCTTACTTCGGAGAAGTCTCTCTTTAGCACCTTTGCCCGTTTACTAATTGGTTTATCAGTTTTTTGGAGGGCTTCATTTCTTAAGCTCCTTGTATATTTCAGATATTAGGCCTTTATTGGATGTATTGCTGATGAAGACTCTCCCAGTCTGTTGGCTTTCTAGTTTTGCTTTTTAGTTTTACATAATCCCCCTGGGACTCTTCAAAAAGTTCCTTCCTATGCCTATAAATTATGTTTCTCCTGCTCCATCTTGCAGAAGTTTCAAAGTGTCAGGTCTGATGTTGAGGTCTATGATCACTTTGAGTTGATATGGGTGCATGATGACATACAGGAATCCAATTTTAGTTAGCCACATATAGATGTCTAGTTTTGTCTCAATACCAATTATTGAAGGTCTTTATTTTCAATGCATTTTTGGCTTTCTTGCCAAATATCAAATGATGGTAAGAATATGGCTGTATTTCTGAGTATTTATTGCTCTTTGGGTTTGTTTTTGCACAAAGCTGTTTTTGTTATTATAGCTTTGTAGTAGAGTTTGAGATCTGGTATTGTGATACCACCAGCATTGCTATTTTTGCCTAAAACTGCTTTGGCTACTCAAAGTCTTTTGCTGTTCCATCTGAATTTTTGGATTGTTTCCTCTATCTCAATGTAAGAATAGCGTTGGGATTTTGATGGGAATTGTGTTGAATTTGTAGATCACCTTTTTTAGGGCCATTCTGATGATGATAATTCTACCTATCCATGAGCATGGGAGGTTCTTTCTGTTTCCTGGTGTTGTCTTTGATTTCTTTTCTTTAGGTTTTCACTATAGAGGTATTTTTGCTTCCTTGGTTAGGTTTATTCCTAAATATTTTTTTGAAGCTTATTGCAGATAGAATTGTTTTCATGATTTCTCTCTGTAATAATCCATTGTTGGTATAGAGAAAAGCTACTAAATTTTTAATGTGCCTCTTTGGGTTGGTCTTGAACTCAGGGTCTGGGTGGGCACTGCCCTGAGCTTTTGCACTCAAGGCTAGCACTCTACCACTTTGAACCACAGTGACATTTCCAGTTTTCTAATGATTCATTGGGGATAAGAGTCTTCTGGAGAGGGGCTGGGAAGGTGGCTCAGTGGTAGAGCGCATGCCTTGCATGCCAGAGGCCCTGGGTTTGATTCCTCAGCACCACATAAGCAAAAAGAAAAAAGCCAGAAGTGGCACTGTGGCTCAAGTGGTAGAGTACTAGCTTTGAGCTGAAGAGCTGAGGGACAGGGCCCAGGCCCAGAGATCAGGCCCCATGACAGGACCCAAACAAACAAACAAACAAAGAGTCTTCTGGAGTTTCCTGCCCAGGCTCGCTTCAAACTGTAATTCTTAGATCTTGGCCTCTTGAGTAGCTAAGATTATAAGTGTGAGCCACCAGCTCCTGGCTAATGCACTTCTTTTAATAATACTTAAAATGCAAAAATATTAGAGGAAAATAAAACCACTGTAATTGTCATAACACATAAAGGAGATAAACATTTTGGATCATTTCTTTATACTCATTTTGTTCCATTTTTGCAAATAGTTGAATTCTTATTACATATTTAATATTGTGTACTAGTCTCTATTCATATCATATTGAAACATTCAAGTGATTTCAAGAATTCCCATAATGATAGACAGAGTTCTATTTATACTAAATTTACTCCCTACAAGACTGCCAGTCTCCTAGTAAGAGAGATTCCTAGACATTGCATTCCAGATAAAGGAATATTCATATTTTAATGGGACCTAGTACATGCTGCATGCTGCAAACAGCTACACAAAAATATTGGATTAGTGTGTGCTTTGCTAACAAGCTTGGAATAAATGGCCAAGGATGGGTATCAAATAAACTAATATTTACTGAACAAAAAAGTGGGTATGCAGAACTTCACTATGCCAAATGCCAGTTGAAATCAAGAAATACTTCTGAGAGAGAATTGTAACGTCATCCATACCTGTGGTAGCGCTCTGCAGTGTAGATGGGAGGCACAATTTCTGAACTATTGTTTCTTTAAGTTTATTTCAGTAATTACCAAGAGTGGCCAGGCACTGGTGTGTCTTACGTCTGTTATCTTAGCTACCTGAAAGGCAAAGAATGGGAGGCTGGCAGTTTGAGGCCAAGGCAGGGTAGAAAACTTCATGAGATGCCTTCTCAATCCATCACTGAATGTCTGTCATCCTAAAGTCCGTGGAGCTGAGACTGGGAGAGTCATAGTGCCAGACCAGCCTGGTCAGGAGTCTGAAAAACTTGTCTAGAGCTCTCCACAAATGCTGTGGAGAGCTCCTATAATACCAGCTACAGGTAGCCTAAAATGATTAGGTCTCAAGTGCACTCCTGGGAGAGAAGGCACATTCTAAAAATAACCCCTGGAAAAAGTGGTATCTCAACAGCACAAAGCAAGTGCAAAACCCGGAGTTCAAACACAAGTACCATCTTGGAAAGACACCCAGATTTACTGTCCTTTTGTCCATAAGGGGAACAGCAACTTCCCTTTAACAAACCTTCCTCCCAGTCCTTGTAAGAACAAGAGTTGTTATGTACACCACATACCTAAACACTTCGCATGTAAAACCGAGAGCCAGGAGGACAGGAAAGGGTAGGCTGTATGTGCAAATTTGCTCAATTAACAGGAACTGCCTCAAGATACTCCACCAAACACAGTCTGGCACAGGTGTCAGAAATGCGGCTGGCTGGACAAGAGCGCCATTCTGACACATTGAATCCACTGGCCAAACGGATATGGTTTAGCCTTGGAGTCAATTTTATATTTGTTTCAATACAACGTATGTAGTCTTTTCCATACTGTCCTTAGGAATTCCTGTTTTCCTTTGTCTCCTAGGGTGCAGTTGGGCCACAGCCATCACGGTTCACAAGGCACACAGTCTGAGAATGATCTGCCACTCACTCCCAATAAATTCTTCTCTGCTCTCTTAAAATGTTCACAGTAGCTTGGCAGTAAATTTCAAGATCTTAAAAAAAAGGTGTGTCAATATAAGACAGTAAATTATCCCCCCAAACTACAGATTTTTATGACAGTACACAATTTCTACACATTTACTTCTAATATCTGTCTTTTTGCAATTGACTGAAATAGTTATTAATACTTACTTTTTAAAAACATTTAAGATGTTCTGTAATTATTCTCTTTTTGGACTCTGTCTCCTCCTTGCCCTCCCTCCCTCCTCCCCAAAAACAAAACAAAACAAAAAACCCATCATGGTGCTACGGAAGGAAGCCAGAACCAATGTATGCTAGCTAAGCACTCTACCACCAACAACACCCCTGTACCCTTAGTACCAAACTTTTCTAGTCAGAAATCAATTCTTGAATATTTTCTGACAGGAGAAGCCTAGGCTTAGTTTTAAATTACAGGCACTTTGTCACTTCATCTCCATAAGTCACATGGATTATTTCAGGCAAGACTTCCTTAAAACCTTTAAAATATCAGTATGAATTAGAAACTTCCAAGAACGATATATAGGACTTTGGGCTTTCTTAATTTCCAAATTTATTCTGGTAAAGAAAACTTTCTAGAAAAGTATTATTAATTGATTAACTTCTATAGAGGAAGAGCTTGGAAAGACTATTGCATCTGCAGTATCTTTGGTATCTCATCACAATTTTATTAATTTCACGAATTCTCTTGCAGTGTCAAGAATGGTATGTTACTGGTTAAATTAACATATAAAGGGCTGGGAAGGTGGCTCAGTGGTAGAGCGCTTGCCTTGCATGCCTGAGGCCCTGGGTTCGATTCCTCAGCACCACATAAGCAAAAAGAAAAAAAGCCGGAAGTGGCGCTGTGGCTCAAGTGGTAGAGTGCTAGCCTTGAGCTGAAGGGCTCAGGGACAGCACCCAGGCCCAGAGTTCAGGCCCCACGACTGGACCCCCCCCCAAAAAAAAATTAACATATAAAGGTTGTAGCCATGGCATCAGGGTGATGGCTAACATGCACAGAACATGTGTGTGTCAGACGCTGTGCTGATCATCTTAAACACAACACTGTAATCACGAACTTCCCTCATGGACTATTGTTCCCATTTTCCACATCAAGAACAAGGGGCTGAATAAGGCTTATATATTTGCCTAAAATCACAAGGCAGTTAACTCTTAAAAAATAAAGATTCTAAAGCCAAGAGTCTAGAAACAGAAAAAAGTATGACTATTGATCTAATCTTGCTACAACATCTGGAGTGTTTTCCTTAAAATATATTAACTTTGAAAAGTTAGAGTTTATAAAAAAACAGCAGTGAAATACACATAAAATGCCAAGAAGAGGAAAGAGTCATGATATTGAGAATTTAGGTATTAGTTCAGCCAGCCATTAGGAGAAACCTGGTTTAAAACAATGTTGGTTATTTATATACTACCTATACCTATACCTATACCTATATATATATATATATATATACATACACACACACACATATACCTATACATATATGTGTATACATACATATATGTGTGTGTGTGTGTGTGTGTGAAAAACACAGAATCTATTGATGCAAACATTCCTTTAGAGTATTGTGACAGTGTTTAACAGATAAGGGACAGGTGCCAATGGCTCACACCTGTAATCCTAGCTACTTAGGAGGCTAAGACCTGGAGATCACAGTTCGAAGCCAGCCTGGGCAGGAAAGTCCGTGAGATTCTTATCTCCAATTAACCACCAAAAAGCTGGAAGTGGAGCTGTGGCTCAAGTGGCAGCGTGCCAGCCTTGAGCAAAATTGCTCAGGAACAGTGCCTAGGTGCTAAATTCAAGCCCCATACCATCACAAAAGCAAAAACAGGTAAGGAACAACTGACCTTGGGCTGCTTTCTTTCTCAAGATAATAGATTAAGATCAAGAAAGGGTAAGATGTCTGGTCAAAGGGCTTGGAGGTAGTTACCAAACAAATCTAGTTTCCTATGATCAGCAAGAGAAAAAGAGCACCTGCCTTCTGGAAAATAATTGAGTGAGCCTCAAACTTTATTAGGCCTGCCTGCGAATCAACCTGAAGAGCTTGCTAAGTCTACCCTTAGATCTTTAAACTCAAAGTCTTCAACAGAGTCGATAATGCACATTTCTTACACTGTTACAGGATGACTATGGCTGCCTCAGTTTGAGAGCAAGCTTCAATATAGTGGCTCTACTCTTTTAAAACGCCGTATTTTCTGATGAGCATGAAAATCTTACCTTCTCTTTTCATTGTTTCTTATCCCCATATCTGACCACAGAGACAAATCCATTTGTAAAGTCAGTTTATAAGCAGGTAAATGATAGCAAACTTAGTAATATGTTTCAGTGCTTTATAGTTTATAATTTATTTCCAAAGATTTATTTGACATTAATAACTACCGAATAGACTGAAAATGCTTATAGTTAAGGTTGTATTAGTATTCAGATGTTGACAAACTGGAAAATGTCATTCTTGATCTCTACTTGTGGTGATACATTCCTTCTATGTGAATTGTTTATCTGTTTTGCTAGTCTTTTTTCTTTTTTGAATGATGACACAATATAACTGATGCAAAGTGTTGACAAAACACAATAGAACTAACCAAAAAGCATGCATATTAATACTTACTTTACTGACAAGAAAAACAAAGTTGTAGAAGGTTAGTGTCACACATCTAGTTAATGTTCAGGCTATTTTATGACTATCTCTATCCCCATAGGCATTACAGAGAAGCAAAAGAGGAGAAAGGGTGGGAACAAATTAAATGTAACATTAAAAAAAGGAGAGATGTTGTTTTTGAGCTAACTACAAATCTGACTTAGCAGAAACCACACTTTTTCTGGAGCTTTGGCTTTTAGCATAATACTGATTGGCTTCAATTCCCAGCTCTTCCTGTCATCAAAAGACATGAACTTAGATTTTCTATCAATAGTGCAATCACTGTAAATACTTGCCTTAAGACACACTGTTCCCAAATTCTACCAAAAGAAAAAATCACTGTAATAAACTGGGTGGTCTCCAACACAGACTGAGATCACGTGCAATTTTTTCAAAGAGAATTTAACCCTTACTTTAAAGTTGGAGGGAATATTTTTTAAAGTCGTATCTTCATAGAGCAACAGCTATTTTTTAAACTATTTTTGAAGTATCGATATCCTGTATTATATTTGCTAGGAACTTGCAATATTTTACTTAATCATCATAATATCCAGTACGGCTCCTAATGACAAGTGAGGAAACTAGAACTCAAAAAACAAGAGCGCCTACAGAGCCAACAGCTTAATCTTTGAGATTAAGAGCCGCACCAGCTTCTCACTGAACAACTGCACCTTCATTCCAAATAGATGAATTCTTTATTTCTAGAAAAGAGAAAGATCACATGTGAAGTTTCTAGAATACATATCCTCTATTTCTCTACAATGACTAGAAATAAATAAGGTAACTACCTTTACAATTTCTACCTTGGGGTTTCTTCAATGGAAAATAAATAATTACCCTTATCTTATTATAATACATGGCAGAGGCTATGTGCAATTCTCATTATGGCGCCTTCTTAGACTCTTACTGCTAAACTTAAATGAGAGGCATTTGGTACAATCTGAAAAATATTCAGTTCAATTAAAAGTAATTGATGCATGGTGAAATAATTCTTCCCAAAGCTGCTGTAAAATCTTCAAAAAAAATAAAGCTACTTAATAATTTTCATCTCCTACAGGCTAGAGAGAAGCATTATTGCATATTAAAAATTGGAGTGTAGTTTTCCCAGAGGTAAAAGAAAGTTATTAAAACAACCTATTTATTGTTGATATAACTATCCATTTGTGCCACACAAAAAGTAACAAATTTCAGTACATTAAAAGAAAAGCTAATTAAGGCATAATTAGTATTTTCTGTATTTTGATAATTAGGGGTTAGTTGGCTATTCCTTTTCAAATTTCTATTTGATGCACCCCGACAATGCCTTTAATGAGCAGCTAACGCTATCAAACCCCTCGTGGCAGAGGAGTTTAGTGACCACCACTACATTACTTTCATTCATCACTGCCTCTTTACCTATAAATTAATCTAGCCCTGTAGCTATGTTGATCTACTTTATATCAATTTCTTCATCCATATCAGCTGAATATGTATGGCATTAACCTCATTTGCTAGTTGAGAAAAGCAGAATTAAAATGAGATCTAATTTCTCGTGCACAGCACAATTTCAAAACTGCCTGCTAATTTCCACCACCTGTCAGTGTGAAGAGCCTTTACTTTCTTATAATTAAATAAAACAGTATATTTTTTAGCAGCTCTGAAAAATGTTAATCTTTCAGAAGTATTCAGTGATCATTAATCATTAGGACAGTAAAAGAGCCTCATTCAGATTTCTCATTTATCCTTTGTTAAAGCAAAAAAAGAACTTGGCCTTTTCACAAGAAAGAAAAAACATGTACTGGATGGAATATAAAAATTAGCTATTATATATCTTATATTTCTACTGAAGTTTCTATTTGTTTAGATTACTGCCACAGGGTGGTAAGAGGTATTTACATAACCTAAAGGTAGCAAGTTTGATCAAATAAGCAGAAACATAAAAAGCACATGATTTTCTCTGTAATCAGTAGAAAACCTAACAAATGCACCTTGCAGCCACTTATATGGAGCACAGACTAAAAGTACCATCTGAACAAACATTTGTGTGGGACACAGAACAAAAGTATAGTCTGAACAGAGCCGGCTCTATAGTCAGACTCCCTCAGCATTAAACATCTCAACCAAACTTCACTGACTTTGTATAACACATATTGATATAACCGGAAAGAAAAATTTCAAAATACAACCAAGAAAATAACTGTTGTTTCAATAGTAGAGACAATACTTGTGTGTGTGTGTGTGTGTGTGTGTGTGTGCGTGCGTGCGTGCATGTGCGCTGGTGCTGTTCCTAAGCTTGCTTTGCTCAAGGCTAGTGCCCTACCACTTGAGCCACAGCTTGGCTTCTGGCTCTTTATTTTTTTGGTAGTTTATTGGAGATAAGGTCTCACCAACTTTTCTGCCTGGACTAGCTTCACATTGCAATACTCAGATCTCAGCCTCCTGAGTAGCTAGGTTTATAAGTGTGAGCCACTGGCTCCTGGCTGAGACAATACTTTTTTAAATTATATCTCTTCTTTTTGTTAATACTTCAGATTTTACTGTTTACTTCACTGTAGCCATACAGAATAAGTTAAAAACAGCATGCAGTTCAATCTTAGGACTCCCATATATTTTTCAGTAAGCCTAACTTGTTTATTTTTCTTCCTGGATTGCCAGATAAGAACATGAATTAGCAGAACAGTATGTATGGAAGATGCATACAACCCCAATATATTATTTAAATGTTTACTTAGTATCAGGCTCTTGGGCTAAACATACATATTATTCCCCAAACAGTAAAGTGCCTTGACTAGTCCTATGACTATTTTCTTGTACTTGCCCTACAAAAAAAATGTACTGTATATTATATAACATATGTAACACTCTCTATATAATATAGAACATACTATATCGTATATATAACATAATATATAGGAAATGTGATTACATATTACACATTACCATATAATATATATAGTACTGTATAATACTATGTAATACTAATACTGTAATATAATTATTATATCTTATATAGTACTATATACATTATGTAACATACAACACATATTATATATTCTACACTACAGTACCCAGGTTAAGTAGTAAGTACCTCTGAAAATTATGAAATAATTCAGTTTTGGAGGAAACTATGAGATCACTCTCTTGGAAGCCTAGGCCCCTTTTGGAAATACCACGTTTATTTACAAACACCAATGGTTAGTAGCAGTCATCAGGTGCTCACAATACCTAACAGGTTAAGCAGCACTGAGGCAGATACGGCCGTGGGATGGTTTGTTCAGGGTTTCCAGAGCAGCCGTTCATTCTCCCACTAACTCCCTTCGAGCAGTCCCATTCAAACAATTAGCAAAAAGAAAAATACTTTCAGAGATGCAGTATTGGATTCCCACTGATCACTACTCCAACACCAAATAATAACAATTTTAGTATCAGCTTCACATGAACACATTGCTACTAGAAATTCAGATGAGCAAATACTCTTACTTCCTTAAAGGAAGTTCATGCATTTATTTACAAATGACCTTCCTTTCTTTAAACAACTTGAATATTTTCAAAAGACAGCAGATTTAACCTCAAGACTTTAATAATCAAAGTTTCCTATCTCCATCTTATAAACTGGTCAATAAGGCATTTAGTGGTCTTTACATTTTCAAGAATATCTATGCTTACTCCAGATGAAAGGATTATAAAACATACCTAAGATCACACATAGATCATGAACTGTGGATAAAATTTAAATTACAAAAATTTTACCAAGGAAAAGAATGCTTATATGTCTCATCTTTTAATTTTTGAAGAAAGATTATCTTGTATATGATTTCTACAAGACAAAATAACTAACTATTAAGGACAATTACACACTCATAATGGGAAGGTTAAACTTGAGATGTCAAATTTAGTAATTAACTACAATCTCTATCAACTGAGAGTGCTCAATGTTGAAGGCTATTAAAAGGTGTATCTCGGGCTGGGAAGGTGGCTCAGTGGTAGAGCGCTTGCCTTGCATGCATGAGGCCCTGGGTTCCATTCCTCAGTACCACATAAGCAGAAAAAGCTGGAAGTGGGGCTGTGACTCAAGTGGTAGAGCACTAGCCTTGAGCTGAAGAGCTAAAAGACAGTGCCCAGGCCCAGAGTTCAAGCCCCACTACCGACAGAAAAAAAAAAAAAGTATATCTCAGTACATTACATGTAATCTCTTTTTTTTTTTTTACTCATATTACTTCAGTTTCTGAGACTCAGTTAAAAATTTCAAGCATAAAAGTTGGAATACATGAGACCAAAACTTATGAATCCAGAAAAAATTATCACCTTCTAGGTTCTTTTTTTGGGGGGGGGGTCTGGTCATGGGGCCTGTTCCTGGGCACTGTCCCTCAGCTCTTTAGCTCAAGGCTAGCGCTCTACCACTTGAGCCACAGTGCCACTTCCAGCTTTTTTCTTTTTGCTTTGTGGTGCTGGGGAATCAAACCCAGGGCCTTATGCACGCAAAGCAAGTGCTCTACCACTGAGCCACCTTCCCAGCCCCAATTATCACCTTCTAAAAATTACTTAAGAGAACAATTTAGAAAATGTCATTTGTAATCTGAGAATATACATAATTTTTCTTCCTCCATTTACCAAGTTTTCAATTTTTATAAATACCTTAGAGTTTACAATCATTAAAAATAAATTTGAAGCAGACATAGATTACAAATGCTCTTGGTAGGTATTCATCTTTAAAAAGAGTAATATTTTGTGGTTTCTTCCAGGATCTAGCACAGTACTTGACATACGGAAGAAAATGAGTGTCTAATGAATATATGTACAGACAATTATATAATCGTATAAAATACAATTAAGTGCCGGGTGCTGGTGGCTCAAGCCTGTCATCCTAGCTACTTAGGAGGCTGAGATCTGAGGATCATGATTCAAAACCAGCCCAGGTAGGAAAAGTCTGTGAGACTCTTATTTCCGATAAACCACTCAGAAAACCAGAAGTGGAGCTGTGGCTCAAGTGGTAGAACGCTTAGCCTTGAGCTAAAGAGCTGAGGGACAGCGCCCAGGCCCAGAGTTCAAGCCTAAGAACTAAAAAAAAAAAAATACAATTAGGTAACAATGGTGAATCTAATTTGGCATGATAAATGAGCAATAGAAATCAGCTTTTAAAAATATTCTATTTTTGCCTGGCACTAGTGGCTCATGCCTGTAATCCTAGCTACTCAGGAGGCTGAGATCTGAAGATCTCGGTTCAAAGCCAGCCTGGGCAGGAAGCTCCATGAGACTCTTCTTTATTATTTTTTTATTTTTATTTTTTTTGCCAGTCCTGGGCCTGGGTTTTGTCCCTGAGCTTTTGCTCAAGGCTAGCACTCTACCACTTGAGCCACAGTGCCACTTCTGGCTTTTTCTGCTTATGTGGTACTGAGGAATCGAACCCAGGGCCTCATGCATACAAGGCAAGCGCTCTACCACTGAGCCATCTTCCATGAGACTCTTAACTCCAATAAACCACTCAGAAAACCAGAAGTGTCCCTGTGGCTCAAGTGGTAGAGTGCTCACCTTGAGCTGAAGAGCTGAGGGACAGCGCCCAGGCCCAGAGTTCAAGCCCCACAGCTGACAAAAATAAATAAATAAACAAACAAATTCTATTGTTTCCAATTTACAACCTATGTTTTCCCAAATTATTCATAATTTCAATCATGAGTAGTGCTAATATTTTAAGTTTTTATCTGTCTACTTTGGACTTTGTCTGCTGCTTAATGTCCTTGGATAAATGCTTAAATGCAGTTAAGAGTTCATACTTGGTAAATGTAACTTGGTAAATATAAACTGTACCTCTGCAAATCATCCAGGACTAAGTTGGCAAGTCTATTTATAGAGCATTTAAAAAATAGGAATTCATCTAATAAGATAACTAGCTTCTTAAATAAGCTATAGAATATTTTATAGTGAATATATCTTATATAGGATGAGTTAAATGCAAAGGGATATAGAGAAATAATTTTTAAAGGGTTTGTCTGAATACTAATGCATATGTATTAGATATGTTGTTTGACTGTTTAAAGAGGAAATCCATGAGCAATAAAACTAGCAGTATAAACATTAACTGGAATTATAAGCAGTGATCACTTTTACCAAAAGAAAAATCTAGGGCAAGTAACACTATCACAAAAAGAGATTCTGATGTATTTTTACAGTGTGCAGCAATCTAAGGGAAGCTAGAAAATGAAGCTTACAAAGTTTAGACACACTGAACAGAAAAGGCCACTGAACACTAATCTCTAACAATCCGGCTTCAGAATATAACCTGAGCTGTGCAGGCACTTCCTCCTAGAGTCTGCAGTGCAGATTTCAAACATTAAAATATTTAAAAATTTAAATGTCTGTTGTTTAAAATATTAAAACTGATACTTATTTTCCTCTGTGCTGGGGCTTGAACTCGAGGCCTGGACATTGTCCCTTACCTTTTTTGTTCAAGGCTAGCACTCTACCCCTTGAGTCACAGCTCCACTAACAGCTTCTTGCTGTTAATAGCTTCATTGGAGCTCAAGTCTCACAGGCTTCCCTGTCCAGCTAGCTTTGAACAATGATCCCTAGATTTCTGCCTTCTGAGTAGCTAGTTTTACAGATGTGAGCCACTGGTACCCATCTTCCTTTTTTAAAAAACCACAGTGATAACTCTATGCATAAGAGACAGTTTTCTTGTGACTGTTCTTCCTAAATACTTTTTGAAAAAAGTATGTATCAAGCATAAAAGATATGTTTCACCAATAATCAAAATATATCTAAGTGTCGGAAATGGAGCCTAATAATACATTCACTGCCACATTGGATTGTTATTTTCAATTTCAACTTAAGTTACTGTTACTGTTGAGTAGGGAAGCACTTGAATAATAAAATAGTAACTGTTACTAACACAACACCCAGGAAGACCTAACAATTATAGGGAGAGAATGCCATCTGCTGCTTCACATGTGTACTTAACAGCAGGAGAAAAACTGGATAGCAAGAGTAATTACATCAAACAATTCAGAAATGGATATAAGAAAAAGAAAGTTGAGATAATTCCTTTTTTGAGTTTAGACAGCTTAAAAATGTATCAATGAGCATTTATCATCTTAATAAAAATTCTAAGTTATTCCACAGATTTACAAGGACATAAGGTATTTACATACCAGGAGTTCTTGATGCTCATAATCTGGACTTCTAGATTTTGACATCAAAAGGAAAGGATCACTTAGCATGGACTAACTGTTCATTGTTTACAGCTACCCTTTTGCCAGAGGACATAATTCTATCATACACAGCACTAAGGAGTACTTAGTGATTTTACCTTTTCTCTAAAGCAATTTATATCAATAGTATTTTGTTATATATATATGTAAGTTTTTATAAACTTTTAAGATGCTTAAAATTGGATAATTTTACTCAAGTCAGCATCATTTTCCTATAAACTCTTGTTCAGAGTACTGAACAGGAAATTTAGCCTCAATGCTATAGAATTCTACTAAATACAAACATTGACATTAGTAGAAAACATACAAGCCACACACCAGGTCCTTGGGGTTGACAATAATGAACAAGGCAGATATGTTACCAATCAAAACTGCAGCCCCTACATGCATTGGTAACAATTACAATGCAGTATAATGAACGCTGGAGGAGGGATAGACAGGTGCTACACGACACAGACAGAAAAGAATTGTCCTAGGCAGAGGGAATTATTTTTTTCTAATACTCAGAATTAATAGAAAGCAAACTGCTAGGTTAGTTGGAAGAAAGTTAATGCATATATTGTTAAGTATGGGTTCTTAAGCATGAAGCTGGTGAAATGTGTAGGAACAACGTATGTTAAAAGTGCCTACTACACTTCCTAGAACGACGTAAATGTACTCTAATTATTAAACATTATTCACTTGTTACCATCCACTACTTTCCACTTTGGGGCTACAATTTAGAATCAGACAACACACTCACTCACCAAGAACTAATTTCTACCTAATCTGCCTTACCAAGAAAGAATATGCCCTAGCTCTCCATGAAGGACTGGATCCACAATTCTCCACAGCTAACAAGATCTGCAGGAGCCCAAATTCCTTACGCAAAAATGGCACAGAATTTGCACTCATTTTCATGTAATTTTAAATCATTCCTCCTGCACTTATAGTACCAACTACAATGTAAATACTAGGCAAATAGTCATTACACTGTGTTATCTAGAGAATAATGAAAAGACAAAAAAAAAACTACATGGCCAATGTAAATGCAGTTTTCTTCTTTGAATATATATTTATGCTACTGGGGCTTGAACTCAGGGCCTATGCTTGCTAAGCAGGTACTCTACCACTTGAGCAATGCTCTTGGACCTCTTCATTGAGTTTACTTTTGAGACAGGGCTCATGCTTTTTGTGCAGGCCAGCCTTGGCCGACTGCCGCCACACCTGGTCCTTCTTTTTTGAGTAGTTCTGATCCACAGTTAGCTGAATCCATGTGTGTGGAACCCATGGAAGTGGAGGGTCACCTATGTGTAGTACTAATGATAGTCTATTTTTCCATTAGTAAAACTGGAATAGTAATACCAGCCTTGCAGGCCTGTTGTAAGGAATAGAAAGCATGAACATTTCTGAGAAGAGTATAAGTACATACTAAGACCTCCCAAAACTTGGTTTCTACTAAGATCAGCAAAGAAGCCGTAGAAAATTGAAAATCGGGAAGCTCCAGCTTCACTTTGGATTATGCAATAGGAACGTATGACCTGAATCTAGAACCATTTTCTAAAGGCTCACATGTTGAAGGCTTTGAGGGTTCTGACTTCATCAATGGATTAACCCACTGATGAGTACAGGTTGAGTGGACTGTTAGGAGTGAGGCTGAGCTGAAGGAAGTCAGTTATTGGGCCTAGCTTGTCCCCAGACCATGCCTCTGTGTTTCTCTGCTTCTGGATACCACGGGTCAATGGCTCTGCCTCCGCTACTGTAACGCCTGGTGTCTCACCACAGACACACAGCAAAGAGGCCAAGAGACCACAGACTCAAACTATGGGCCAAAGTAACCCTTCCCCTAATCGTTCAGTTATTGTATCACAATGACAAAAACTTACTAATATAAGTACCCTAGAAATAAAGATAACTTAAGACTAAACTCCTCTGATAACAGTAAGATTGACCCAAAAATGTTAGCTATAATAAAAGAATCAATACCAGTCTGATATCACCTACTTTTTCCTAATACGTAAAATTTTTCAAAAAGGAGAAAGGAAAAAAGTTCACTCTTTTCATAGTTTTCTTTCATAAAAAGTCACATGTATATTTATTTATGTATATATCTCAAATAAAAAAATTGAAAATCCAACTCCTGCTCTAAAACAGTTAGTCACATTTTCTATTTTTTCCTAGTACTTTAAAGATAATAATTACAGGCATTTCTACTCCACATTATACTATTCTGACTTAAAATCCAGACCAAATAAATGAACATGGGATTAGCAATGTTTCAAAAGTACTCACTTTTACAAAAGCAAAACAAGTTCTTTGAGTGCATTAAATAAGACAATTATCATAATTTGACTTATATTTAATCTTTGAGAAGCACATCTGGGAGTAAAAAAGAGGCATTATGTATAAACTTTATGCTATGTAACAAATCACAATGTTTTAGAAAGGAAGCATTGAGATACAGTATATTCTTAAAAAGCAATGAAAAATTTTACCTAACATTGGCTAATTGATGAGCTTAGAACAGGAAATTATCATCAAAAAGTTATAAATAAACTAAAGGTTAAGGTAAATTCCCTAATACAAGGAAACTTACATGAGGCCATACCCTGGTGGCAAATTATTGTTGTTCTAGCTGCTCAGGGGGCTAAGATCTTGATGAAAAAGGATTAAGGCCAGCCCAGACAGAAAAATCCATGCAAACCATCTCCTATTAACTAGCACAAGCTGGGCTGGAGGAAAGACTTGAGTGGTAGAGGGCTAACCAAGGTAGCAAAAGGCCCTATGTTCAAACAGAAAAGGAACAGAGGGAAGAAAGGAGTTGAGAAGGGAGGGAGGGAGGAAAGGAAGCTTAATTTTCTAGGATTTTCAAAAAGTAGTCCTTCAACATCACTAAAACAAATCTAAACAAGATAAGAGTATTCTTAAGACTTCTCTAGAGAAGTTATAGAAAGAAGTTTTCTTTCTATCCTAGAAAAAAGTAAAAAAAGCAGAAAAAATCTCACAAATATTACTCTGGATCATTAGTCACATCTCTGTACTGAAGGGGGCTGGTTCAAGGAGCCGTGGGGGTTTATAAAGTCTTCAAGTGCTTGAGTCTTTCAGATAAATTGGTACAAAGTTTACATATAACCTACACACATCTTCACACACTTTACATCATCTCCAGACTACTTGTAACATTCAGTATGGGTGTAAGGGCTATGCAGATGTGTTCCTGTACTACTGAAGTAATATTGACTAGAAAGAAGTTTGTGTGTATATGTGTCTGTACAAATATAGTGTCCTTTTTTGATCATTTTCCATCCATAGTTGGTTGAATCCGTGGGTTACAGAATCCAAGAATATAGAGAGCTAAGGATAAAACAAAGTATCTGCTCAGGGTTCACATAAATGCCTTCAATAACCTCTACATTATTCCTCAAAATGAATTCATCTACCCTTCCTGGTGCTAATCTTTCAGTGATCATATGACAAATATTCTCCACACTGCAGTGATTTAACTGCAGCTGTCAAGTACTTATCTAATTTTCCTAATCAAGGAATCAGTTCAATAAAGTGAAAACTACATACATCTCCAAAAACCACAGAACAACCAAAAGGCAAATCCTGTTTCCATTCTTGCAACAACCACTGAAGTATTTAAAATCATCCTAGTCCATGTAAAAATATTTACCTTTCTGCTATTCATCCCACAAAAAAGGTAAATATAAGTGTAAAACAAGCAAATTGATTCTACATTGCTTTTCAATGTCAATTAAACAAATGAGTTAAATTGATCAATTACATTTCTTTTTGCAGAAATCCACATCATTTGGTTCACAGCTATTATAAGTGCATCTTTATCTCTAATAACATTTAAAAAATCTCTCATCAGTAAAACTTACCTTTGAGGTTCTTTGAAGTTGATCACCAACATATGTTTTACGAAACTGATCCAAGAACCACAGAATTGCAAGTTCTATTTTCTCATTAGAAGACTGAGGCAATCTGGTGTCCATTAAAGATATAAGCTGAAAAACTCTTTCCACAAAAGAAACAATGTTTCAGGACAAGTCCTTACAGAAACAACATTAAAACATTTATCACAGATTTAGGATTACTTTAAAACATATAAAGACAATACTTTTCAAGTCAGATGGAATCCTACCTCTGAAATATGCTATAATTTGGTCTAACTCCTTCTAATCATTTTCTCCTAGGATACTCACATATATACATACAATTATACACATATACATGTACAAACATTATTTTACACAAATTTTACCTATGTAACACATGGCATATAGAGTATACACTCAGCCATAAGGAAACAAAGAAGTGTATTTTCATTAAAAGGACACTAAATGTCATTAATAAACATTTTAGGATCACTATGTCTCAAAGTTAACTATCAAGAACTTTATAAAGTTATATCACTCATAATGAGTCATAAAAGTTTTGCCTAAAAATAAACCTAGATTATCTTGACAAAATGAAATAGTCCCAATACTCTTACTAGTTATAAATCATAAGTTTTCTACTTATTATTACTAGAAAGTATTTTTAGCAAACTGAAAGTTAGGGGCAATGTCCTACATAAAATTCTTAATTCAAGTAAGAAAATACTTAAGTTTTGGATTTTAAAAGAAGAAATTTGCCAAGAGCTGGTGACTCATGCCTTAATCCTAGCTTACTCAGGAAGGTAAAATCTGAGACTGCAGTTCAAAGCCAGCCCAGGCAATTCAATCCATGAGACTCTTATCTCCAATTAACCACCAGAAAACCAGAAGTGGAGCTGTGGCTCAAAGTGGCAGAGTGCTTGCCTTGAACAAAAAGAGCTCAGGGATATTAAAGCCCCATAACTGCTCCTCACCCCCAAAGGAAACAAAACAAAAAAAACCCAAAACAAAGACACACACACAACACAGAAGCCTCTTGGTACAAAGCAAGACATTTAAAATAAACTAAAATAACTACAGGTCTCTAGGCAGTCACACACAATGAGATACAAGGAAGATATTCCTAGGAGATGAACAGAATATGCATCTATAATCCTAGCTACTCAGAAGGCTGAGATCTAAGGATCAAAGTTCAAAGCCAGCCCAGGCAGGAAAAGTCCATGAAGACTCATCTCCAGCTAATCCTCAGAAAACCAGAAGTGGAGCTATGGCTGAAAGTGGTAGAGCACTAGCCTTGAGCAAAAAGAACTCAGGAACAGCGCCCAGGCCCTGAGTTCAAGCCCCACAACCAACAACAACAATTGAAAAAAAAGTAAGAAATTCTCTAATATTACTTGTTTCCATTAAAATTTCACAGTGGGTTACTGTTCTAACAAAATTAGTATATCACAGCCACTTCTGGAGAGAGAGAGACAGAGATAGACATGCTGGGTAAGGAAAGAGTAACTCCTCTACTCTGCCGGAAAGCAGTCCTGCAGGGTCCTGACGTATCTAGTTTCTTCCACACATGCAGTACATGTGAAGTCC
This sequence comes from Dipodomys ordii, assembly GCF_000151885.1. Lineage (NCBI taxonomy): Eukaryota > Metazoa > Chordata > Mammalia > Rodentia > Heteromyidae > Dipodomys > Dipodomys ordii. Next base: position 813,784 of record NW_012267328.1, read on the forward strand.
CATCAGACTCCATCCTGAACCGTACTGGCAAGCACGGCCTCACCCTTTGTGTGTGCACTCAGGGCTGGCTCCAGCTCATGGCCTGCCTCCGGTTCCTTCCATCTTCTTCAGCTAAAGCTACTCTCTCCACCCCACATAGATGTCTACATCACATTCACCCGCATCCGCCTGCCCAGATCCCAACTACTAACCATTCCAAACTACAGGATAGCCTAGCAAACCTAGTTTTCCTTCTGTGTGGACATTTGCCCAGCAAAACCATCAGGGACTCAATTACTACAACACAAGGAGGAACAGATACTGGGGACAACTCTAAGTTTCAGTCACAATGTTCTTCAGAGTTTTTTATCACTTCTACCAAGTACATAAGACTCGTATTTTACATATATACATGCATACACATATACACATGTATATAAACAGTATTCACTCCCAGTTTCAGCTTTGTGTCCATTATCTTTTTTTACTTTATTTTAAATTTTAAGCTAAAAAAGATGGAAAGGAGCAAGTCACAAATAGTCTTTGCTCAACATATAAACCCATCATTTCAAATACAAAGCAATAGCTATTGGATAATTACTTTGGATTCCACTGAAAACACAATTCACAATATTGATTACGTCAACAAATATTTGAACATTAAGAAAACAACAAGCCGGGCGCAGGTGGCTCACGCCTGTAATCCTAGCTACTCAGGAGGCTGAGATCTGAGGATCGCGGTTCAAAGCCAGCCCGGGCAGGAGAGACTGTGAGACTCCTATCTCCAATAAACCACAGAAAACCGGAAGTGGCGCTGTAGCTCAAGTGGTAGAACGCTCGCCTTGAGCTGAAGAGCTGAGGGACAGCGCCCAGGCCCAGAG
>NW_012267328.1:816603-852217 GCF_000151885.1 Dipodomys ordii
ACACACACACACACACACACACACACACACACACACACACACACACACACACACACACCAAAAACATTAACATATAAACTTGCATATATATAAACGTTATAATATTTACATATGAGAATTTTCCTGCCAGGTGCTGGTGGTGTGATCCTAGCTACTCTTATCTCCAATTAACCACCAGAATACCAGAAGCAGAGTTGTGGCTCAAAGTGGTAGAGCACTAGACTTGAGCAAAAGAGCTCAGGGACAGAGCCCAGGCCCTGAGGTCAAGCCCCACAACTGACACAACAACAACAAAAAGAATTTTCCCTATTTTGGAATTGGTATGTTGGAAAAAAAGCTGGGAAGGTGGTTCCGTGGTAGAGTGCTTGCCTCGCATGCATGAGGCCCCACATAAGCAGAAAAAGCTGGAAGTGAGGTTGTGGCTCAAGTGGTAGAGCACTTGCCTTGAGCTGAAGAGCCGAGGGACAGCGTCCAGGCCCAGAGTTCAGGCCCCATGACCAACAAAAAACAAAAAACATGATCACTAGTTGAAAGATCTTTTTTTTTTTCTTAAAGGGAAAGCTTGTACTGAATCACTAGTACCTACTTGTTGTTTAGTGAGCCAGGCTTTCCCTGCATAGCTAAACTTGGCCTTAAACTTGTAGCCCAGGCTGCCCTGATCTTTGGAGCCTCCTTCTTCCTTAGTGCTGAGACTACAGGCATATACCATTATGCCATCATGCCAAAAATTAATAAATTTTTTGATGGCTGATGCCCTTTGCCCCAATTCTGCCAACATGCCAATGCCCCCCACTTCTGTAGGCTTTATCAGACCCTAAGTAGTAAAATGCAACCTAAATCTTTATATTATTATTTGGACAAATGTTTAAACAATATATGAGTTTATCATTTATTAAAGATTTGACTTGAAAATTAGCCTCTGAGCTCTGATTTTTCTCAGCAATAAAAAAGGACAGAATACTTTTCTCAAAAGGCCAATACAAAATGCTTTACCTCCTAATCCCAATAACCAATTGTATTAACTATTTAGTACATTCTTATCAACTCCATGACTGTTACTCACCGACAGGACAATTCTCCATCCATAGCATCATGTTCATCTGTACTAGTGTATGTTAGTCTTCCTCCTACGACTGTACCAACCAAGTACACCAGCCATGCAAGACGTCCTAACACACATGGGAGAAAAAGGTTTAACAAGTATTGATAAAGGTTAACTTTATTTTGGAGAAAACTCCCAAATTATCTAAATGATTTATTCTTCCAAAAAAAAAGGTGATCAACAATTATGAATTCAGTTGTTGGCAGAAAATGGAGAGTTGATAAGTTCACCATGTCATTTAAACAGTGAAAGTGGTAGATTTTAGAGCTAGTTAAAAGTACATACGAATCCCAGTTCTAATTTGCTGTTTAGCTCAAGTTACTTACCTCTTTAATTCTTTTTCTTTTAATTTTTTTATTTTTTTTTGTCGGTCGTGGGACTTGAACTCTGGGCCTGGGCACTGTCCCTCAGCTCTTCAGCTCAAGGCGAGCACTCTACCACTTGAGCTACAGCGCCACTTTACCTCTTTAATTCTTAAGAACTTTTACTTGCAAAGTGGAGAAAAATATCTACCATGAAAACTTAGGATAACAATTAAATTTAAACATGAAACGCTGAATCAATGTCTAGTGTGTGGTGGTACATGCCTGTAATCCCAGCATTTTGGAGCCTGAGGCAAGAAGATAATGAGTTCAAGACCAGCTGGGGCTACACGGTGAGATGTCTCCAAAATTTAATAAAGAAAAAAGGGAAGGAAGGATGGAGGGAGGGTTCTATGAACCAGTACCAGCCTCACTTCTGAGCATCAGTGTCATTGTGATGGGGCTAGTCTGATCATTTTGAAACTGCTTCTGTTTGGAACATAATACAGAATAATGATAACTGATTTATTCCCTTTAATTTTCTAGCCAGATTTTTAAAAAGTCTGAGCTTTCTACAGTGCAAGATACTGACAGCTGAGTTAGCCACAAGATGGCAAGTTAACAGCTTTTAAACAGTGACACAAATGGAACAACACAAATATTACTTTGGGACACCAAAACTGAGTGAAGAACGATAGCATTTGCTGGAGAAGTTTTACATCTAGATTCTGTAATCTAGATATAAGACTTGTTAAAAGTTTTGTTTTGCCAAAAAGAAAATTTGTGTTATTCATGAAAAAAACACTACATGAAAATTGAAACCTTTTAAAAAATAATGGTAAATTTTAAAAGGAAGTTTATTAGAGAAAACGAGTGCATGTTTATTCTTTTCTTGCTTTAGGAAGCAATGACTTCATTGTACAAGGAACTGAAAAGCAGCTATGTCCTGACTCTTAGGACCTTAAGCTAACCAAGTTAGCTTCAGAAATAAACAATAAAAGATTATTAGCTAAAACATAATGATAAACTATTCCCTAAACCTGAACAATTTTAAACTCACACCATTCAAACAAAAAACAGTCCCAAGCCCAGAGGCATGGCATCTGGTATTCCCACTGCTCAGGAGGCACAGACTGGGGAATCGGGGTGTGGGGCCAGCCCAGACACAAGGCTGACAAGACCCCCATCTTACTACTATTATAAGACAGGTATTCTGGTCCCAGCAGTAATCCCAGTGATGTAAAAGGCATAAAACAGGAAGTCTGTGCTTCAAGCCAGCTTGGGCAAAAATGTCACACTCTATTCAAAGAGTAACTAAAGCAAAAAAAGGGGGAGGCCCCTTTGGGTGTAGCTGAGGTGGTAGAGCACCATCCTAGCAAACTCAAGGTATTTTGAGACATGCCAAACACAGAAAATTATTGCATGGTCTCACTTATATGGAGAATCAAAAAATGGATATCTAGAAATTGCAAACTCTGCTTACAGAGGCAGGGAGAGGGAGAAAATGGAGAGAAGTAGGTCAAGGGAACAAACTTGCAGTTTTATAAAAGTCATCTAGCAAACTAATGTATAGCATGAGGACTACAATATATAAAATGGCACCATATACTGAAAACTACAATAGCTTTTGGCAATCTTATTGTGTACACACACACACAACTGTGGGAGGCAGTAGTGACTATAGAACCCATCTCATTACTCACTACATGTATGTATTTTAAAGCATCATGATACTTTTGGCTTACACCAAAAAAGAAAAAGAATCTAGTTCGGTAACAGAACTGCATCAATAAAGTTTAAGAATCAGGAAAACATAAAAACCTAAAATGCATTTAGAAAAAAATCTGATATGAACTCCATATCTATAATTTTTTAAATTTCATTTTCTGAGAGTAGATTTCCACGATAAACATTCCATTTCTCTATTCTGAAATGTTCAAGGCACTTGTTTTTAGCAGCTGTTCAAGTACAGAACGTTTTTTCCTTAACAAAATAATTATTGTTGTAATAATCTGTAATTATGGTTTATAACTGTAATAATCCCAAAGAAATCAGTCATTATCATGGATCACAAGTAATCGTTAACTACTGTTAATGACCTATTTCTTAGGGATTATTGTTTTCATAAACTATGACCATATCACCACAAATACGGAAGAGCAAGACAATACAAAAGAGATTATAATATAATAATAAACTTATTTTGTAACATTAAGAGCCATTAGGCATCTAAATTAAAGCACAGATAACAAGAGCATATAATTTTCTTGGTTCAACACAAACCAAAGTGTTCAGTCTGCCCAGAAGAAACTATACTACTACGTAAGTGTACAAATGAACAACTTTAGGCATATAGAAACAATTATTTTTAACACACTACATGTATCTTAAAAGGTAGATTATTTCTCACTGACCTTTTGACTACAAGGGATAAAAAGAAACACTTTCAAAAATTTTTCTGTTTCAGTCATTGAAAGAACCTGAAGCATTACTATTATTATTGTAGTAGTAGTTGTTATTACTACTACTACTAGTAGTAGTAGTAGTCAATCATGGGCCATGAACTCAGGACCTGGGCCCTGTCCCTGAGATTTTGGCTCAAGACTTGTGCTCTCCCACTTTGAAACATTGTTGCACTTCTGATTTTCTGGTGTTTAACTGGAGATAAGCTCACAAGTTGGCTTTGAATTGTGATGCTTAGATCTCAGCCACCCCAGTAGCGAGGATCACAGGCATGAGCCATGGGTGCCCAGCTTGAATTATTGATTTATTAAAACAAGGGAACAAGAAGTACACAATATTACTCCCACCAGACTGGAAAAATTTTCTAAAAACTTACATAATATTAACACTTCACTTAATCCTTTTCATACATCTTTGAACATTTATACTTTCATTCAAACAGGTCTTAGTTTTACAAAAAATCCTTTTGCAAGTTTGACAAGAAATGTACTTACTACCTTATGTATGTAACTGTAACACCTCTGTATATCACCTTGACAGTAAAATTAAATTAAAAAAAACCCTTTTTTCCTTTTAATGTAGTAGTATCTATCCTTATGAAAGCAAACATGCACTACCTGTTAAATATAATAACCCACACGCCTAGTTTAAAAGCCAGCATACTGCGACACAGTCACCCTACTAGTTCAGGCCTCTCTCTACAGTCATCCCATGCCTCCGACCCTGTGGGTACCATCATCCTATCTTTGGTGCATACTGTTCTTTTCACAATTATTACAAAGCATATATGTCTAGACAATGTATTTCTAGTGTCCTTCGTTTGGAAGCCTTATTAATTTTCATACTGTATAGTAACTTTCTGAGAGTTGAATAAACATGTCATTAAATACTTTTCTCTGACATTCATTCTGGTTAAGTATACCGATAGTTCACTTATTTTTATTGCTGTGTAGTATTCCATTGTGTGACCACTGTTATCTAAGTTATCAGGCTGATGAAAATTCAAGTTGTTTCTATTTTTTGTTGTACTGCACACACTGTCTTGTCCTATGTAGAGATCTTCTAGAGGACATGTAGAAGTGCTATATGTAAGTATTCAAATATTTTACTGTATAAGAAAACACCACATTCATTTTTTGTTTCTTTTCATTTCTATTTCTTTCTTTTACACTACTACCAAAAGTTTATAGGAATTTCCTTTGATCCACATTCTCCTGTAAGATTTCTGGTTTCTAGCAGGAATAACTAAAACCATTTCCCCTAAAATCAGGAACAAGACAAGGATGTCCATTCTTTCCACTCTGGACAGCAGTCTGGAGGATCCTCAAAAAACTAAACACAGGCCTTCCCTACGACCCAGCCATACCACTCCTGGGCTTCTATCCTGAGCATCATGAGCAGGATACAATAAAGACACCTTTACATCCATGTTCACAACAGCCAAAAAATGGAAACGACCCAGATGCCCCACAACTGATGAATGGATCCCCAAAATGTGAAATTTTATACAGCCATTAGAAAGAGTAATGTCATTTGCGGGGAAATGGATGGACCTAGAATAAACCATATTAAGTGAGGTGAGCCAAGAGTAGAGAGACAAACAGAGCATATTTTCTCTCATATGAAGAAGCGAGATCTAAAATACCAGGACACAATGGTAAATTTTAACAGGCTGATTATCTCTATAAATTTAAAAAAGCTTATCTTTAAAATTCTTGCTTCTGGTTATTTTTCTTTTTTCAGATAGGGTCTCGTTTATTTTCTGCCAGAGCTGCCTGGACTATAATCCTGTGTATGCCTCCCACATGGCTGTGATTAGAAGTAGAGATCACACAGATGACCTTTTTTTTTTTTTTTCTGTTGTGGGGCGTGAACTCTGGGCCTGGGTGCTGTCCTCAGCTCTTCAGCTCAAGGTAAGTGCTCTACCACTTGAGCCACAGCACCACTTCCAGTTTTCTGGTGGTTAACTGGAGATAAGGGTCTCACAGACTGTCTTGCCTGGGCTGGCTTTGAACTGTGATTCTCAGATCTCAGCCTCCTGAGTAGCTAGGATTACAGGCATGAGCCACCAGCGCCCAGCTCATATGAACTTTTTATTGAGGCAGAGGGGTCTCAATAACATTTAGTTGGGCTAGCCTCAAACTGCAGTCCTCTACCTCCCGAGTGGCTGGTCACCAGCCTATGATCAGGTATTAAGATCTTTTTTTTTAAATTGGCTAAAATTTGACTATGACTTTGCAAATAACCGATAGAAAAAAAAGAAGGAAGCATTATCAAGTAATAGACAAGTTATGTCTTGACTTAGTTGACAATTATGACCTTTTCTTGATAGTGATTCCATACAAAAATATTTATGAATCTGATGAAGGAAAATTTTTTAAAAAATCAATCACCAAGCCATCAAAATACTCAACAGGAAAATAGAATGATTTACACTAACAGTAGATACTGGGGAAAAATGCATAAAAATAATTTGCAGTAAGATTATCAAAGTAATTAATCATACTATTAATATCTAACATATTACTCACATAATATTCACACGAGACTGACCTTCTTGGATGGCCATGTCCACATTAGTCCCAGACGCTGAATGAAGAAGTTTTTGGTAGTTCTGTGCATTTTGGTCAAATAACTGGACAAGAAGAGTGCAGGTTTGCTCGTATTCACACCTGCTGACGGTGCACAGCTGTTCCAGCTGCTGGAACACAGTAGCAGTGTCGTCCAGAGGGTCATCTAAGCCATCTCTGAAAACACATGCAAGAAGCTTTGCAGAGAACATCACAATGTCACAGGCTCATATCCACAACATACACAGCCTACATTAAATAAAATTCTATGATGGGTTAAAAAAAATAATGGGTTGGAAAGCAAGAAATACAACAATATGTAAGAAGATGGCATAATTTTAACACAGAGAAAATACCAAAGAAGCCACACAACAATTACCAGAATAGGTCAATTTAGTAAGATCACAGTATACAAGGTCCATACATAAAACCAACTGCACTATTATGTAATGCTAACGAATAACTGAACATTAAGATATAAAACACTGAACATGAAGATATAAAAAAAGAACACCAGAACACATAACATATCAAGTAAATCTAACTAAATGCATTCAAGATTTCAAAGTTGGAATTTTTTAAGCACTATAAAGAAATCAAGAAACTAAATAAATTTAGATGGCTAGGTGTTGAATCTAATCAGAACCTATGGTTCCCACACTCAAAGAGGCTGAGATCCAGAGGATCACTGTTCAAAGCAGAAACCAGCAAAAGGCAGACCTAGGTGTGTAGAACACCAGCCAAGCCAGTGTAAGGCCTGATTGTTGAATAAGTAAATAAATAAAAGACACACTCGTTGAAGAATTGGATAGTTACAGTTTCAATTCTTTTCCCAAATTTATCTGCAATTCCAACCAATATCCTAGCAAAATTTCCTTGTACAAATAATCATTTCTATGACAGAATAATCAGGACAATTTTGCAAAGAGAGAACTCCTACTATCTAAAATATATTATAAAGCTAAATTTGAGACAGGGTACAGTTGAAAGACACAGGTAAATGAGAAGAGACTGTAGAAATGAAACCATATGCATGTGATCAATTACTTTTTGACACCAACGTAAAAGAAATTCAACAGAGAAAGAATAAGCTTTTCCACAAATGGTGCTGGATAATTGTCTATCTACAGTGAAAAATGGAAAGAGAGAAGATACAGGAGAAGTGAAGGAAGAGAGGAAGAATTTGAACCCTGTCTCATGTAATATGCAAAACTATTTCTTTACTTTGAGGCGGGGTTTTCCTATGTAGCCCAGGCTGGTCTTAAACTTATGATCCTCTGGGCTCTGCCTCCTGACCACTATGGTTGGCACAAAAATTAACTTGAAATTAATCATAGACTTAAATTATAAAATGCCTAAGAAAACAAAGATCTTTATGACCAAGATTAAAATAAAGGTCCCTTAGTTATGATATCATAAAACATAAAATAAAAAGGCACCAGTGGCTCCTGCCTGTAATCCCTGACTATTCAGGAGGCTAAGATCTGGAGGGTTATAGCCAAAGAAAAGTCTCTGAGACTCTATCTCCAAAATAATCAGCAAAAAGTTGGGCTGGAGTTGTGATTCAAATAGAATGCCAGCTGAACAAGCCTAAGGCCTTGAGTTCAAACACCAGTACTGAAAAGAAAGATAATAAACTAGACTCATCCAAATGTAAGACTTCTGCTCTCCTAGCGTCCATTTTAGAAAATGAAGAGGACTAATATTTTGTAAAACACATACAACAAAAATACTCATGAACAGAATATACAGAATTATCAAATTTCAATGTAAGAAAAGGACGGCAGATTTGATAATCACTTATTTACTTAATGCTCCGCACTATTACTTACTAAGAGAATGAGAGTATAAGTCACAATGAGCTAACTAGATGGTTTGAACAAGATAATATAGTAAGATGAGACTGCAGAGTGGATATAGTGTAGGTAGAAATGCAAAACATTTTAGCTACTTTGGAAGGCAGCCTGGTGGCTCTCTGTTAAAATACTACACCCTGGATATTTACTCAAAAGAAAAATTATATTCATTAAAACATCTGGCCAGGTACCAGTGGTTCACATCTCTAATCCTAGCTATTCAGGAGGCTAAAACCTTGAGGATCCAAGTTCAAAGCCAGATAAGGAAGAAAAGTCAGCTAAACTCTATCTCCAATTAACTAGCAAAATGCCAGCCTGGAGATATGGCACAGGACCTGAGTTTAAGCCACAGTACCAATACATACACAATATATACTGTCTCCACAGTATACAGCAATTTATTCACATTTTCACATTGCTAAAAAAAAAAAACAGAAACCATCCAAATGTCTACCCATAAGGAGTGAGTAAACTGACACATGTCAAAATGGAATATTACTCAGCAATGATATGTGGGCCAGAGCCATGACTTAACGATGAAAGGATCCAAAAAAATTTAGAGGGTTTATTACTAGCTACTACCTTGACTGTGGTAGCAGAATACAATTATATATACTTAATAGATTCATGTAATTTTAAGGAGGGTGAATTTTAACATTTTGCCTCAAACTTTAAAAATTCCAAGATGTTATGTTGAAAATAAACTATACTACTTGTGGGTGGGGATGGAAGGGAAAAACTGGAGAGAGTCCAAAAGAAATGTACTCATCACTTGACTATGAAACTGCAATCCCTTTGTATACCAACTTTAAAATAACAATTTTTAAAAGTAAAAAAAAAAAACCTGCAAGATAAAAATACAACAGAAACACTTAAATACCTTACAACTATGGCAACAGATTCCAACCGGGAAGTAATAAAGGCCTTGGTGATTTCAGGTGCGTAAGTATCTAGTAGGTGGGGTTCAGTTGATTTTACAAAAGGAACTGATGCTACCATCCTTTGCCACAGAGTTAATAAATAATGAACACTGTTGGGAGCAAACTCCCAATGCTGAAAAGAAATAGAACAAACATTATTTACAATGACATTATAGCTTTCTAGAAAATCAGAGCGAAATTACTAGATTCATTTTAAATTAACTTTTATTCTGATTACATAACTACTAAACATCTAATATAGCAAATTTTAAAAAGAATAAAGTAGAAATCAAAATCTCCCATTACTATACTAATCAAGAATGATCACTACACACAATGTTACAAGATTTCCTTTAGATCATGCCAAGAATGTTTTTCAGGCCCTATAGAAAATGTTTCTAAGGTACCCTCCAACTTGCAAATTTTGCAATAACACAATCTGTAAAAATATTCATTTATTTCTTCACATTTATTTTGCAACAGCTTCTAACAGCATCCTTCAATTATCAGACATTTAACAATCTTCTCAATTATTACTACTATAAATGTAGCAATGAACTTTTTACCTAAAAGCTTTGCAAAGACCATTTCAACAAGGTGCTCAGGAAATGTTAAAAGAGAGAAAAAAACTCAAGACCTTTACCAAGAAATTACTTTAAAACTATCTATAGATTTAACATCAGTTATCTACTTTTGCTTACCTGTAGGCTAGTAACAGTAAAATTAGCAATTAATCTGATAACTTCAGGATACTCCTTCACTGTAACCAATTCTCCCAGCTGATAGTTTGTTTTCAAACGAGCCAAAAATCGACAAAATTCATGATAATTTCCTGGATCAGACAAACCCTAAATTATGAGACAAGAAGAAAGGCTTTTATAACCAAGTAGCATATTCATGATAAAACCATAGTAACACATTGGTAATAAAATCAGTAAATTTTCAAAATATTTTATTTACTGTCACCTAAGTTTTCATGGGACAATGGTACTTTGTGTCAAGTGATTCCTTCTAAACTTACTATTGTTGTCAATTATTGATAGTAAGAAATTCAAAACAGAGTTTTAGAAAGAACTTTTGTTCCACAATGATAAAATGTGTTTGGGATCCTATGACACAAAAAACAAGTGTATGTATTTTTCAAGTCAACAATAAACTTGAAAAATATTTAAGATTTAAACACTGCTGAAATTCTGTAAAGAAACAATACACACTAGGTTTAAATGGCCTAAGTGTGCACATAAATAACAGATTTGTTCCTTTCTGGTTTTTTTTTCCTTTTTCTTTCCTGATGATACCAAGTAGACAGGCACTCTAGACACTTGAGCCATACTCCAACAATTTTTGGCTTTAGGTTGTTTTTCAGACAGGGTCTCAAGTTTTTTTTTGCCTGGGGCTGGGAAGGTGGCTCAGTGGTAGAGTGCTTGCCTTGCATGCATGAGGCTCTGGGTTCGATTCCTCAGCACCCATAAGAAAAAAGAAAAAAGCTGGAAGCGGCACTGTGGCTCAAGTGGTAGCCTTGAGCTGAAGAGCTGAGGGACAGCACCCAGGCCCAGAGTTCAGGCCCCACAACCGGACCAAAAAAAAAAAAAAAGTTTTTTTTGCCTGGACTGACCCTAAGACATCAGCCATTCTAACTAGGCCTCCCATGTATCTGGGATCACAGACATGCAACACCATACTCAAATATTATGATGATATAAGACCTGCTAAATTCTTGTTGGTTGGACTTGAGCCATAATCCTTCTGATTTCTCTTCTCAGTATCTGCGATTACAGGTGTGAGCCTTTAGAATTTTTTTAAATACAATTCTTACTGAGTATGTTCAGTTATTGAATCCTCAAATTAACTCAAGTTTTCAATTGAATAGTCAGTCAAACAAATTACTACATTCCAGGGAGCATTGCTAACAAAATACAAGATACATAGGTGACTTTGGGGGAATGTTAGAGAAAAAGAGAAGACCATGAGAGGTCTACCAGGCTGTGGGTGTGGAACAATCTCAAGTTTGCGCTTGCTTTGAAAGCTCAAACCCTAGGTTCAATTTCAAGCAACACACAAGCATACACATATGTACAAACACACTCTCAGGTACCTGCCTCCCCAGTGAGCTTTATAATTGCTACACTTGTACTGTACCTGGCATGAAATCAATTTTTTAAGTATCTGCTTAATACCTAAAGAATCTAAAGAAAGTTCACTAGCAGGAACTCCAGGAGTATCATCTAATAATCAAGACCAGACTCCAAAAAAATTTTGTAATTAAAAAATTTGTGACTAACATTTTTTACAGATGCTTATGATTCTAAAATTATATTAAACTTCAACAGTGAAACAAATGACTTGATATAACACTTTTCAAAATATTGCTCACGATAGTGAGCTTAACAAGTCAAATAAATTGGTGAAATCCAATTTATTCTTTTGCAACACAAGTAAATTTCACACCTGTACTAAATTGAAAAATTAAAACAGATCAATTACCCATAAGACTCCTAAAATTAACCTGTAAATATAATTTTTTTTTGTAGAACGTATACAAAGATACTATCTGATCCTCCAAGAAGGATTATTAGTGACCAAGAGAGTTAAATAAACCTCTTTAAGTGGTCATTTATCCTTTAAAAATCTATAATGAACAGATACTTTAAAACAAAGTAAAACATGAAACAAAACATTTATGTAGGCACCTCAATCACTCATTAACAATGGCTTTCCTATTCTTTAAAATGAACATTGACACTAATTCTCTGAAGTTAGTGCAGAATTGGTTTTCTAAATCTACAAACACTTATTTGTCCACAAGAGGGCAAAAAGACACTATTTCATAATTTAAATCCACTTATTTCAATATTAACATTCAGACTTATATTAAATCTCCTAGTTTAGAAGACAGACATAGCCTCTGAATTAGTTTAACAATAACCAAAAGAATAAAGCAAAGGCGGCAGCACAAGAAGAGATACAACCTCTATTCACAGTTGCTTATAAGAAAACATGAAAAGAAAACACAAGGCACACACAAAGCCCACCACAGAAATATTCACTTCCTAAACTGCTTACTGCTTTTATAAATGAGACCTATAGAAAAAGAGTAAGATACTAAATATGGTCTTCTAGAATTATAATAAATTCATGATGAGTTTATTGTGTGCCTTAAACAGAAATACTATTTATATATGCTAAATAGTAATTGTATTGCTTCATACATACCTGAGGGTTTTCAAGTATCCTTTTTACTCCACTAATTAAATTACCAAGGTACTTGGCCCGTTCAGGACTGCTAAATAAAGACCTTCTTGTAGAGGCAAACTGAACTAAGCATGAAAGAGCCTTAAAAAAAAACACACACACACACACACAAAAAAAAACTCATTTCAATTTTAAGTGTAGCTATGGTCACATGCAACAAATACTAGCCTTTACTGTAAAATGTAGTTCATTCTGTTAAAAATACAGAAGCATTCAAAGTTAAATATTAATCACTATGACTGCACGTAAGCCTTGTGCCCCACCACTTAGGCTTACTACCCGCGTATATTCCCCTCCAGTGTCTTCTCCTTCTTTAAGCTTGGCAGAGTAAGGCCTGTCTGACATGCCTAGGTTCAGAAAGCTCCCGCTACAGATAACACCATTTTGTTTGCAAATCAGTGAACTGTGTTTCTATCATAAAGAAAATTCCATTTTATGCTACAATATATTTGAGAGCTATTTGTAAACTATACATCTTGGTTCTTGCAAGGCAAGATTCTGTACCTCTGACTTAATCAAGTCAATCCCATATGTAATATTATCTTCAGCAACAATTTAGAAAGTACGGCTGGAATAAAAATTTTCTAAAAAATCCTAATAATTGGGACTGGGAAGATGGCTCAGTGGTAGAGTGCTTGCCTTGCATGCATGAGGCCCTGGGTTTGATTCCTCAGCATCACCTAAGCAAAAAGAAAAAAGCCAGAAGTGGCGCTGTGGCTCAAGGGGTAGAGCGCTAGCCTTGAGCTGAAGAGCTGAGGGACAGCGCCCAGGCCCAGAGTTCAGGCCCCACAACTGGACCCCCCCCCTCAAAAAAATCCTAAAAATTACTCATGGTCTATTTACTTTCCCACTTTACAATTTTACTACTGAATTCTAGTGATACTTAACTAGAGTCTATTTTCCAAAGTGAGAGGCCTCTAACTGAACTGTAAACCAAAACAGCTTATCTATGATGTTGATTTGTGTCCACATATTTGCTTGCCTAACTGTTGAGACTTACATATTTCATTATTAGATTTCATTCAAAGTGTCGGATTCTTTTTTTTTTTTTATGTTGGTCATGGGGCTTGAACTCAAAGCCTGGGTGCTGTCACTGAGCTTCTTTTGCTCCATGCTAGTGCTTTACCACTGAGCCACAGCACCACTTCAGGTTTTTCTGGTGGTTAACTGAAGATAAGAGTCTTGGGACGCTCCTGCCTAGGCTGGCTTTGAACCGCGATCCTCAGCTCTCAGCCTCCTGAGTAGCTAGGCTTACGGTCATGCCCACCATCACCTGGCTTGATTCTTTTTGAGGGAGCAAATAAGTACAAAAATCAGGTTATTCTCATTTTAGACATGCTCCACTAAGTCCCAACCCCTTGTTGTTAAATCCAAAAACCAAAATCTCTCACTAAGGACTCTGATGTACAAGCTTGGGTCCCACTCAGGGTTTGGGATAACAAAACTCTGGGTTCTGATGCCAGTGCTGCCCTGGCAGTCACTTAGCCACTCCAGGTCTGCTCTCTGTGTCCTGTGTCTACCTGGTGAGGACCACAGCAAACCTTATAGGGCCACAGTAAGGAGCGAGGTAAGCACCATACCATACCGAAGAGCATGTCCAACAAATGCTACTGCACAGAGCAAATGAAGGAACCTTTGTGTTTTATCCCAGAACAACCATGGGGCATGGGGCACAACCAAGAAACATGAACCCTCCGCGAAACCTAGTTTAATCTTAGATTCTAGATGTTCCTTCCTAGTGATAACATACCCAGACAAATGTACCAGTGACTTTAAATCTGACATCTTTCCTCAGGAAATAGTAATATTAGAATCCTTACTTTATTTTTTGAAACTTTTAACAATGCTAGATCCATTTTACAGGTATTTTTTCTGGTAGTAATGGGATTTGAACATTTGCCATGCAGGCATTCTTCCACTTGAGCCACACTACCAGCCTTCAGATCTATTTTAGAGTCCACCAACTTAGTGCCCAGAGTGTCAACATTCTATATAACAAGAGGTAACAAAAGTTTGGCATGCAATAAAATTTGATTAAAAATAAAGTACTAAGCAGAAAAATCAAGTGAGCAGATCCCCCTATATTGCTCATTCAGCAACGTCTGATGAAGGCTGCCTATCAAACGTAAGACAGGCAGGCTGGGGCGGGGGGGCAGTGGCTCTGATGAAGGAGCTGATTGATGCCTGGCCATGGACTGATGGGTGTTAGTTAGGAAGGAAGGAAGACATATTTAGAGGTTCCTACATTGTCCTGGCTCTACTGGTCTAGGCTCATACTTTATAAAATGGAATGAACTGCTGGCAAAATAAACAAAACCTGACCAATAGCTTAAGCAATATATACCCCAGCAGAGCCACAAGAAAAAGTAGAAAGGCCATCTGATCAAGTATAAAAGGAGACTTTTTTTTTTTCTTTTTGCTTATGTGGTGCTGAGGAATCGAACCCAGGGCCTCTGGCATGCAAGGCAAGCGCTCTACCACTGAGCCACCTTCCCAGCCCCAAAAGTAGACTTTTTAATGAGGCAATATATAACTTTTACTTACTAACTGAGAGAGTAGTGGTGGAAGGGAATGATACAAATTGAAAAAAAGATTCAATGTTTCTGGTTCCAGGAAAACTGAAAAACAGAAAAAGTATCTTCTAGTACCATTACTTTGAATACTGTGATCTTAGCAAAGTAGCTATTATCATGCAAACTGAGAACTCTAAGATCCATCTTTAGAACTGCAAACTATTATTATTAAAGGTACAGTTAATATATAAACAGGACAGTTTAAAACTATCAAAAAATAAACAGCACTAGAAGGCTTGTAATAAACAATACCTAAATCCGATACCATCCCAAGTACTTCTCAACATATTTACATGTTTCCAAAGAATAGTCCATACCACTAGTTCCTCATTTGATTATATTACTTTAGATAAAAGAAGGATTTTTATTTTAGAATATGATGCTTTACCTGCCTAACTCACTACAATCCATCCCTTCTTTCTTCTATGATCACCTTTTGTGATTAAATCAATCCTAAGAGTTTATGAGTATAATTATGAAAAGGATGTTAACAGCTGAGCCAGAGTATATTACAATCCTATCACATTTATACTGTTCTCTGTATCTAATCACAGCATCTTCTCGTGCTTAGTTATGTTTCTTTCCCATTGTTCTGATAGATCCACAAAATGTTTTTCATAACATTTTCCACACAATCAATAACATTAAATGACCCATCAACTTCTGTTCTCCTGCTCCTGACTCTTGTAGGCTTCCTTTTGACTGGCTGTCCTACCTTTATCATACAACTGACTCCTTTTCACATCTACTCATTGTCATTTTGTACTCGTGTCCTTTTTCCAAGTCTCTTTCTTTCACTTTTTTGGCTTGTATATGAAGTGGAGAACAAGGACATGAAAGCTAAATTTGGGGGAGGATTTCAATGTTTAAAAGCTCTTTATTCTATCTTACACTTGATAAGTCACCTCTGGTTTGACAATAACTTTCCCTCAGAAGTCTGAGTTATACTGTTAGCTTCCAGGGTGCTGAGAAACCTAACACCATTCTATCACAACCTTACTTTTGTCTTCCCTGGGACTTTTTCTTTTCTTTTTCTTTTGTATTTCCCTGGGACTTTTCCCCTTTATCTTTCCTATTCTAAAATGCCAAAATTGTAAAGCTTAGTCTTTTTTTTTTGCTGGTCCTGGGCTTAAACTCAGGGCCTGAGCGCTATCCCTGAGCCTCTGTGCTCAAGGCTAGCACTCTACTATTTGAGTCACAGCTCCACAATTCTGGCTTTTCCTGAGTAGTTTATGTTAGAGATAAGAGTCTCATGGCCTTCCTGCCTGGGCTGGCCTCGAACATTCAATACTTAGATCTCATCCCTGAGTAGCTAGGATTATAGGCATGAGCCAATGGCACCCGCTGTCTTTTTTTTAATCTTCAGGCAGGGTACCTGGTGGAACTTGAAATTAAAAACCTTATGTCTTTTAGTGTTGACAACTTTTGGAGGTATTACTACTGGTTTTCAAATTTCTGTTTCCTCTGTCCTCTCTTTGTAGAATACCTAACAGTCAAATGTCAATCATGTTAGATTCACTTGTAACTTTTTTATATTATTTTATTCAACATCTCCTTGCTTTTTTATTTTGTTTTCTTAATTTCAGTAACTGTCTATTCCAACTTTTCTACTGAAGGACTTATTGGCAACTGACTCTTAAATTTGTAACATATGTGAAACTTTCCTTTTCAAAACAATGTCTTTAGGAGTAGTATAAATAGGGAAGAGTATGGAGAAGTTTTTTGTTTTGTTTTCCAGAAAATGGTTTTTTTAGCCAAGTCCTCTACTCCAGGACATTTTTCTGGAATGTGGGGAAACAAATTGCTTCTTTAGTGAAGTTGTACCTTTACTATGCTACATTACTTACTCTAATGCATTCTCTGCTCACATCTCTTGCCAACCCTTAGGTCTTTTCCTATTGTTTATCTGCAAGCTCCCAAACAAAGCACTCAATTTTCACTCTTAAATCTGCTTTCCAAATGGTTCTAGCTCTCCTTCCCTATAGGTCTTTTTTTTTTTTTTCAAAATCCAAACCCAGCACTTACTATGATATGGATTGAGAAACATTTTAACCCTGGATATCAGCAGCTACTTTGGGCACAAACCCTCTTGAGCTTTCTTGTGACTGCAAAGGGTGAAACTAGACATACTATATGAGCAAGGATACCACTAACTCCGTGTATGCTAACCATCCCTTATGCTAAGCGTTCCTCTCACTTGTTCTCCATGATGTTGGGATCTGTACTGTGCAAAGATCATCAGCAGACTCATCTGCTGAACTGCCAATGAAGTCGAAGTTGAGGCAATTGAGGACCAGTTTCAAGACCTGCATCACCAGACTTTGTTGACTTTGATCCTGAAGATTTAAAGGTTTGGCCAACACCTAAAAAAAAGTTCAAAATAAAATAAAGCATTCTGAATCAACAGATGAATATTACCTACCTAAATTTAAATAATATCTCAATGCCAAATAAAAATAGTAAAAAATTATGAAATTATATTGTTCCAAATATTAGGGAAAATAGTAAAAATTATTCATTTTACACAAATTTCTATAATAGATTGAAATGTTTGTAAAATAAAAATTATTTCCATTTGACTACATATAGCAGGTCACTTTCTGATATTGTAAGAGGAAACATTATGACAAATAATTTACATAACAAAGTCTATCAGACTGTTAGAATGGAGGAGGATGCGCACATAATCCCAACCAGCATAATGATGTCCATTCTGACACTCAGAAAAGACCAAGCCTTTACAAGTACAGGAAGAAATGGTAGGAAGTGTGGGATTCCCCAAGAATCCCAATAATACAAGAAGAAATAAGTGGAAGTGCGGCTTAAGGGTTAAAGTGCCAGCCTTGAGTAAAAATGCTCAGTAAGAACATGAGACTCTGAGTTCAAGTCCCAGTACCAGCACAAAAAAAATTACTTTTCAAAGTAGAGATATGTCTCAAACAGTAGAGGGCTAGCCTTGAACAAAAAAGCCCCGAAAGAGTGCAGAGCCCATATGAAGGAGAGTCTTAATCTGACTTAGTGTGGCAAACCCTAATCCAAAAGTTGGTCATCCCTAATTCAGAATACCTTATATAATCCCCAAAACCTTATAATCCAAAAACCTTTTGGGTACCCAGGTGATGCTCAAAAAAGTTTTGTTGAAGTTCAGATTTTAGATTAATGGATTAGGAAAGCTCCACAAGTAAAGTCTACGCAAATATTCTAAAATCCAGAAGAACTTTAAAAGCTGAAACATTCTCATCCAAAGTATTGAAGATACCCTGTAATAGAGAAGTGAAATAAGCAGAAACTAGTGCTTAAGGAACATACTGTGAGAAATGATGTACTCAGCCAACTAACAAGCTGGAGCAGCAGTACAATTCTGAATCATATGCCAAGGGCAGTAGAAACAAATAAGAATTCTTATTTCCCAAAGATATGACTAAACTCAGGTCATTTAGAAAAACAATGAATAAATTTTGATAATTAGAAAAACTTACTCTCAGTTCATTTTTTCATGTGCCCCATCAAAATATGGACAAGCAGAAAAAGCGCAAAATCGAATTCCTTTCTATAGCTAAGAACTGGACAGTAGGAAGACATTAAAAACTATCTAAAGACACGTATTACATTTCCTTTGGGTTTTACCTTACAGAATCCAATGAGTAAAAGTGAAGTTTTTGAAACTTTTTCTAGATTAGTATGAATTTACTACACTTAATATATATAACAATGCTTTTAAAAGGAGAACTGGGGAAGGAAAAACCAATTTGAAATTATTTTCCAACTCTTAAAATTTCCTAAATACTTTAACTAGAAATTAAATTATTAAATAACTTACTTCTTTTAGAAGAGAGCATGCTAGTACTAATATGTCTTTGAGAGAAGTGTCACGAAATGAGGTAGCTATTTTCCTGTGTTTTGCTGAAGGTCTAGAATAATCAACCTAAAAAGACCAAGATGAGTGAGTAACCAAACCTACCAAAAGGAATAGCAAATCCTGGAAATAATTATTTAAAAAATCATAAAATACAGGTCTAAAACCTCCCCAATAAGTGACTTACTCATGGCTAATCAAAGAGCCAAGGCAGACTAGCTAACAACACAGGTTTCTAGACTGTTTCAATTCAGTGAGCTTCTCGCAGAACACACTGACCCAAAAATTAAAAGGCAGAGTTGATTGCACTTTCATAGACAATGTGAAATAAGCTGATCATAAACAACAGATACTATCAACTGTGAAAACAGTCACCCTAATTCATATTATGCAAGTAACAACTTTCCATTCCACAGATGCCCCTGTAAAATGAGAAATCTGTACAATACCCTTCAAATTCTAACATTCTAGAATTAGTCGGCTGAACTAGTTATAGAAAAATCCTTCCACAGGAAAGTGATATGCCTATCATTGGTTTATGTCTCTTAATATTCTAAAAATGCCATGTGAACTGGTATTCTGAAAAGTATAATCAGATAATTTATTATGTAATCAGCAGCTTCATCCTTCTGAATATCTTATTAACTAAAAGCATGTTTTTCTACCTTTGGCAGCGTCGGGGACTGGATTCAAGATTCTGTGCTTGGTAGGCAGGCACTCTACCTCTTGAACCATGCCTCTAGTCCCTTTTTGTCTTTGTTATTTATTTTCATTTTTTGTGCCACTGCTGGAGCTTCAACTCAGCCTGGGCACTGTCCTTGAGCTTTTGTGCTCAAGGCTAATACTTGTGCCACAGCTCCACTTCCGGCGTTTTAGTGGTTTATTGAAGATAAAGAGTTTCACAGGCTTTCCTACCTGGCTGACTTTAAAATGTGATCCTCAGATCTCAGCCTTCTGAGTAGCTAGGATGATAGGCATGACCCACTGGCACCTGGATTTCTCGTGGTTATTTTTTGAGATACGATCTCACTTTAAACCCAGACTAACCTGGGCTGCATTCTCCTTCTCCTGTTTGTCCTTGTCACTGGGATGACAGGCATGCACCATAGCATGAAGCCCTTGTGTTACCCAGGGCTAGATTAACAGGCATGTACCACAGCATCTAGCCAGTGGTAGAAATAGAGGTCTCTACAATTTCTTTTTGTCAAGGCTGGCTTCAAATCATGACCTCCAAATCTTCACCCTCCAAGTAGCCAGGATTTTAAGCTTGCGCTACTGTGGCCAGCTTAACAAAATATTTTTAAGAACTTACAAGCCTACAGCTTGAGTCATATAAAATGAAGTATGTTTAAAACTATACTGTTTTTGTGAATATAGCTCAGAGGTACAGTGCTATTTGCTAATGACTTCAAGATAGAACACACATATAAATGGTATGTTAGGCTGAAATTCCTTTGTATATTATTTGAAGATAGAAAAAAAAAACATTTCTAGCTATACCTACTGCTACAACAATGCTTTTCTCATCCAGCAGCTACACATATTGTCAGCTATGCCT
Source organism: Dipodomys ordii (assembly GCF_000151885.1). Classification (NCBI taxonomy): domain Eukaryota; kingdom Metazoa; phylum Chordata; class Mammalia; order Rodentia; family Heteromyidae; genus Dipodomys; species Dipodomys ordii. The sequence continues at coordinate 837,056 of NW_012267328.1, forward strand.
ACCTTATGCTCCCAGCCAGCTTGTCAGGTGGATTAAAGTATACGTTGGGATTGTGTGGAACTGTCTTATAATAAAGTGAATCGTAGAGTTTAAAAACTGTCATCATCTTGGTGTGTGTGTATATGTGAGAGAGACAGAGAAAGAGAGAGAAGAGACAGAGACAGAGAGAGAAAGAGACAGAGACAGAGAGAGAAAGAGACAGAGATAGAAAGAGAGAGAGAGAGAGAGAGAGAGAAGGGATGGACTATATATATATATATAAGTACAGGACCCCACAGTGCTGAGATCTATGCATGTTTGTTTAACAAAGTTGGATGCCCCAGCATTTGGCCAATAGATGTTAAGAATTATTATCTTGATATGGAGACTTCCCTTTACTAGTATGAAGTGACCTTCTTGGTCTCCTTCAATTAATTTTTATTTAGACTCCACTTTGTTGGTATGAATATGTCTACTCTTTGGGCCTGTTTTTGATGATTCCTTCTGAGTATCCATTGTTGAGAATCAATTCATGAAGTTGCTTGTCTTTTAGTTGTAAGTGAATAAAGGTTTCTCTTTTGCATATGACTTATCTCTTATGGTTCATTATAATTATATATGAGCACCAAAGAATATTGATCCACATGCTCATGGAGCAAGAACCATGCCGAATTCCCTGCTCTTCATCAAACATTGTACGTTGCTGGTAGCATGGAAGCATTCCTCTACCTCTCTATCCCACTAATAAAACAAGACATACACAAAAGACCTGATCAGAACACAGTCTGATGCCACACAGAAATACACTTAAACACACATAAGCAGCAAAGAAGCAACACCACATAAGCAAACTTCCTGTCCCATTAGATGGAAAAGCTTACCAAGTTCATTTCCTGAGTCAGCTCAGAAAGGATCATCACCCCTATTACGCAGTGCTCCACAGTTCCCTGTGGAGGAAAAGACAAAGTTAGCCTAAGTGGAAATACATGGTTGGTTCTTAATGTGTCAACTAACTTTAAAATACCAACAAAATACACAACAGTATCTCTCTTAAAATAGTTTAAAAAATCACTATGAGTTATATAAATAAAGGAATTTCAAGCTCAGTTTTTTAACAAAAAATTCAGACTCGAAGAAGAAAATACACACTTCTCTCTACATGATACTCTATAAAGTGTCTTCAACACCACGGATGCATAATAAACTAAGCTTCAGAATATGAGTTTAGTATTCTTTTAAAAGGCCATAAATAAGAATGAGCAAACAGTTGGTTTTAGTTCTTTCTATTTGTCTGAAGCCTACCTCCAAGAAAGCATTTAACTGGAGGGATCTGAATATATCAGATATTAACTAAAATAATTTTCTTGCAATTAGGATTATGTTCCTATGAAAAAGAACATGTATCTTTAAATATCTGAATCAACCCAAGGAAGAGGCACACAGGAGGCAAAAGCACATTTATGACTAGGCTATAGGACATACAATCACCATGTAGAATAGCAAGTGAAATTGCTGGAATATGTAGTGATCTATTGGGTTTGGGGGGGTTCTTCTTTTTGCCTTCTTTCTTTCAAGTATCTAAGTTAAATACACTAAACTAAATATTTAATATGTATATACTATGACTTCAATAAGTGAGATGAAAAAGATTCTTAAGATTATTGGGCAGTCAACTAAAAAACACAGGATTTGTCAAGAAGCTAACTATAGGCTTTAGTATATCGTTGAGTGACCTTGTATAAATTATTGAAGACTCAGTTTCCTTACTTACAAAATGAAGCTCATGTCACAGGGCTATACTGAGAATTAAATCAGATAACGCATAAAGTGCATTATGTGCATGCTTTGTGTGTATGCAGTATATACCCACATTACACAGGGCTATACTGAGAATTAAATCAGATAACGCATAAAGTGCGTTATGTGCATGCTTTGTGTGTATGCAGTATATACCCACATTATAAAGAACATTTTCTTTTTCTTCTGAAGTTAGAAATGTTTTGGCAGTTATAGAACAGTGTGAGTTTTTACTTACTGATAATAAACAATAAAGAAGCCAAAGATCAAATAAGTGGTCATTACTAAAGGCCTGGTAGATATGCTATAAACAATTCAAAACTAAAAATAAGTACTGATAGCTCTAATAATTTAACAATGCCTTCTTACCTGGAGAAATTTCTTCACATCAGCAATAATTTCTCTGAAGACAAACTGGTCTTTCTGAACCTCAAACCACCCCAACTTAGTAATTTTAGCAATAACTTGAATAAGAGCTTGAATGACAAAGGGAGCCAACTTAGGTTGTGATGCCACATAATTCAAAATATAGTTTCCTATAAAGAAAATATTTTATTATTGGACTTTTGAGAAACATAATATGACAATCAAGTGAAGAAAAAAAGAGGAGACATATAAGATATGCTTGCTGACAATGAGTTAATCCCTACTCTCAAGATAGGTATTTTATATAGTCAATTCTATGAAACTTGTTTTGAGGCAAATCTGTTCCATGGCATTTTGTTAAATTAAGGGATAATTTGAGTATAATATAAATATCACTTTCCCTTAATAATTCCATTTACAAATAATTGGTCGGTAAATACAGAAAGGTGCAAGGAAGCCAAAGGAACCAAACCTCAAACATCTACCCAAAACCTCATGTCACGCCCCGTGCAATCAGCCACGTCCGTCCTACATCAGAAGAGTCCTTCTATCACTTGGTAAAAACTCATACAGCCCTAATGAGGAGTTGCTGAGAGACAGGGGTGCAGCTCTGTGGTAAAGCAACCGCCTAGCAAGTGCAAGGCCAGAGTGCCATTCGAGAAAGGCAAAGGGAAATAAAGAGAAAACAAAAACTAATAAAGGAAGCTCATCAATTCTACTCTTTTCCCCCAAATTTCAATCATTCTTTAAGTTTGAAGCATAGATACTCTCCCCAGTTTATGAGGCAATATCCCAATAAATCCATTCTAAATTAACACTATCCTAGGTTGAAACTGCATTTTAGGCACCTAATCTATAGAACATCACAGGTAGCAAACCATGCTCTATGAAACAGTGCTATGTAAACACCCTCAAGGTCCCTGGTGACTGGCAACTGCAGCTCTCTGCCTCTAGCCAGCACCACAAGATGGCACACAGCACACATCCAAGTTCAAGTGTTGACATGAATTTTCCACTGGACGTGTACCACTTTTGCATCATAGTAAAGTAAAAACAAAACAGCATCCTAATTCAAATCTCTGTTAAGTCAAGGAACATCTGAATTCCTATTTCTAAAAATGTTTCCAGTTTAAAAATATAAGTCAAATAGACAATCTGAATTCATGTATAAAGAAATGTAATCAATAGTTAACAACATTCCAAAACACAAAGTACTAGGCCCAGATGGGTTGGTTCATCAGTTAATATTACAAAATACTTAGTAAGAAATTACACCAATTCTTTATAAAATACTCCAACAGATAGAAGGAATTGTTCTTAAGCCACTTAATCTATCTATCTATTTATCTATCTATCTATCTATCTATCTATCTATCTATCTATCTATCTATCTATCTATCTATTTTTAGTAGAACAGAGAATCAAACCTAGGGCCTCTTGCAAGGACTAAGCTTGTCTATGCAACATTATCTTAATACCCAGACCAATGACATCACAACAAAATTATAGACTAATATCGCTCATGAATACAGAACTTTAAGGTACATAAATAATGATAAATAAATAAATAAATAAATAAATAAATGATAAAGTGGGATTTGTATTAAGTATTCAAGGCTATTTAAACATTTGAAAATCATCAATACAGTAAAGCCTAAAAATCACATGATATCAACACATTCAGGAAAATCACTTAACTCTCAAGCCAACTCAGAAGAATTTCGTCAACTTGTAAATTAGTACAGCCACTATGGAAGTCAGTCTGGAGGTTCCATAAAATACTAAGAACTATTGTATGATTCTGCTGTTCCACTCTGGAGGAAGGTAAGTCTGAATACAACAGAGATGTCTGCATGCCATGTTTACTGCAACACTAGTTACAACAGCCAAGCTATAAAATCAGCATAGGTGCATATCATCAGATGAATGGATAAAGAAAATATAGTATCTGTACACCGTGATGTATAATTCAGCCAGGAAGCAGAATGAAATTAGGTCATCTACAGGAAAAATGGATGGATGTGGTTATCTGGCTTAGTGAAGTAAGTCCAACTCAGAAAGACAAATATGGTATGTCTTCTCTAATATGCAGAATCCTAATCCATTAAATAAAAACAAACACACAAACAAAAAGACATACACCAGCCACGCAATGGTGGCTCATGTCTGTAATCCTTTCTACTCAAGAGCCTGAGATCTGAGGATTGCAGCTCAAAACCAGCTGGGACAGGACATCCATGAGACTCTATCTCTAATAAGATACTCAAAAAAGATGGAAGTGGAGCTGTGGCTCAAGTGGTAGAATGTCTTGAGGATAAAAAGATCAGGGACAGTGCCCAAGCCCTATTCAAGCCCCAGGACTAGGGGACAGGAGGACAGGACAGGAGGACAGGAGGACAGGGAGACACGGAGACAGACAGACAGACACACACACACACACACACACACACACACACATACGCACGCACGCACGCACGCACTCACACACGCACCCCTAATTGGGAAACTATATGGTGTGAAGGGATAAAAGGGAGAGACAAGGAAGGGTAGTGGGGGGTGAATACAATCAAATTGTATGTATACCTGTGTGGAAATGTTATAAGGAAACCCAGTATTTTGCATAATTTTATAAATCACTTTTTAAAAACAGGAGGAACATATTAAAGAATCAATTACCTTGTAATATACTTTAAAATAATATGCAATAGATTCTAAAGCAAACAAATAAAGGAAAAAGGAAACAACAAAAAAGACAGAACCAAATAATTTGTAGACCTGCTAAGAGTACAGCATACCTAAAAGGAAAAGTTGATTTTTAAAGTGGTATTTGTTAAACAGTATATAAATCACTTACTGATATCTATCCTCTGTTCAACAGGCAAAGGGCTGATTCGACTAACAAGTTTTGAAAGACATGTTGCTGCAAGGAGCTGAGCATAGGATGTCTGTAAAAAATAATCATTTTTATTACCATTGAGAAAAAATAATCAAACATTAGGATCAGGACTTTTTCTAAGCAAAACAGAGAATTTGACTGACTTTCCAATAGGGCAGATTTATAGATAAAGCATACCTGAGACACATATATAGAGGTGTGAATAATGACCACGTATGCACATACAATCCCTTTTCAATGATCACTCGTCCATGCAGGGGTAGGTAGTCACCTCAACAAGTAATCAGCAAAAATAAACAATGACCAGTTTAAATAAAATACTCTTACTGGGGCCTACCATTATGTCATCATATTCATCTGGTTCACTCTTCATTATGTTGTGATGATCGCTCCTTACAAATCACTTCCCATGACCTCTGTGATCCTTCAGACTACATCCTGACTGTACTTTCTCCCATCACTAATTTTCTATAAATGTGGAACTACCTTCAAAATCCAGTTCAGTTATTTACTAGACACCCCTCACTCTGGAATTCCTTGCCAAGATAGCCCTTCTTTTTTTCTTTAGATCAGGCCTTGGCAAAAAAATAATCTGTGAATCCAATCAAGCATGCTTTTGCACACTTTGTGAACTAAAAATGGTTTTTTATGAGCAGTTGAAAAACAATTAAAATATATGAGATCCACAAAGTTTATTAAAACATACCCTCCTCATTTATTTACAGACTGTCTATGGCTACTGCGACATAATGGCAGAGCTGACTAGTTAGGACAGACCACACAGTCCTCACTCATGTCTACTAGTCAGGGAACCCTGAAGTTCAACGATGTAGTTATAACTCTGGTGTCTACATAACATGGCAGGCACCTTTCACCCTTACATCTACCATGAAAAAGCAAGGAAAACAAGAGAAAAGTGGGCTTTAAAAACCTGTATTTAGTTAATGGCAAAATAATAAGCTGTTTTTGCAATGGTACTATAGCTATCTTCAAACAATGTGTACTAACAGTACCAACCAAGTACTTACCACACTATTCCCAACTCAGAGAAAACAGATAGAAAAAGTAGAAAATTTAAGACAGAAAAATTTCTTTAAAAAACAAACAATAAAATGAGGCTGCAACCAAAGTGAAGTGTCAAATGGCTCCTGTCAGCCAGGCAAGGAAAGCCTCTTAGTATTGTTGAATCAGTGAAGTCAATGGTACTGCACTGTAGCAATGTTCACAGAGAAAATAAACTCGCAGTGAGAACAAATGCTCAGAGATGACCATACTGGAGCAATCCAAGGTGAAGACGACAAATGATTTCAGTGAGCAGATAACTGTTACTAAAATTACTCACACTGTTGTTGTCAATATTTACTAACACCCTAATCCAGATTTTCATACTTGGAATGAAGCAATTAAAAACTAAGCTTCTATGAAGTCTGTGTAACTACAGAATATTTTCAAAGAAGTTGAAGAAACATTAATTATATAACCTTAAATAGAATCTGCTGGACACTGATGATAAAAATATATGGAGCAGAAAAATACTTACTTGAATGTATAAACCATATATAAATATATATACATATATAAATATATATACACTAAAGTCCATGATTATGCATTATTAGATGTTCTGTAGTGAATTTCTAAGCCTATCATAAGTTAATCAGAGGAATTAGCAATGAACTTTTGTGAATTTATCTCCAATCCTTTGAATTTTAGTCACAGAAACTGAATAGTCTGTGTGTGTGTGTGTGCGCGCACGCGCGCTTCTGAGCTCAAGGATAGCACTCTAGCACTTGAGCCACAGCTCCACTTCTCACTTTTTTTGGTGTTAATTGGAGATAAGAGTCACACTGACTTTTTTGCCCCCCAACCCCCAGCCCCAATCCTCAGATCTCAGCCTCCTGAGAGCTGGGATTACAGGTGTGAGCCACCTATACTCAGCTGAATATTCTGATTTGCCCCACCACACAACAGTTTAATAGTTTATCATGTAAAGCTTTAGTAGCATATTATGTGAAGCTATAGTGTAACTTTTTTAAATTCAGGGCTAAGAATAAAATGTTCCTTGATAGAAAGACCAGGCTACTGTTGTCCAATTTAAAATTACCTTTTATTGTAAACATGGTAATGTCTTTTGATGTATTCAACCTAAAACTCACGAAAAGCAAACAATGCAGTACTTACGCAAAGGTGACTGCAATGACCAACAACAAAGCAGCCACTGCAACAGGAACTAACACTGTCTGAATCACAAGGAATGCTAACCTTATACATTTCCCTTAGTGCTTAAAGTTAAAACAAGGAGTGGTGAGATCTCTATTCCCAGATATATTTTCAAATTTCCAAACTACATCTCCAGCAGACCGATGAACCTTGATACAACCCTAAAGGAAATTTCCATATTTCAGAATCCATTTAGCTAAGTAACTGAGGGCTTTTACCTAATCCACAATTGGAAATGATTAATCTGCAATGAAATGACATGCTCAAAGGCAGTATCAAGAGAAGCTTTAATAGAATTCTATAAATGCTTTCTAACTGATAAATGTGCTTAATTAAAAACATATGCTTATGGACTGATATTAGTATCTGGCATTACCTATGCATCTGAAAAGGTATTTTCAAAGATGAAATAGTAACATTTCATTACAGATCAGCATGAACATATCAGCATCTGCCATCAACGCTGATGTGACAGGGACACCCACTCTGAACTCCAACTGACCCTTAAAAGAACTGTTGTATTCATTAATAGACATGTACTGAAAAACTGTATTTGAATATTGTAGCTTGGATTTCACCAATAAAAATTCGTGAACATTTGTTTTTCCTCTTGTTACAGACACACAGTAGATCCTTGGTTTCCATGGAGATATGGCCCCTAAAACCACAGTGCTCAGAATACAGAGCTGAGCATTGTACCGCAGATGCTTGACTCATTTTTCCCATAATGACCAATCTTTGCAGAAGACATGCTACCTTTCATCAAGCCTACAAACCTTCTCGCTTCTCACTCTACCGTGCTCTTGGCACTGTTTGCTTCCCAGAAGGCTTATTTTTACAAAGCTGATGGCAGGGAGACACTCAACAGACACAACAATTTAAACATGACTAATGATAACACAGGGTTAAGAGTGGAACTGCATCAACCAACGCCTAACGTTCATGCGGGAATCAGAAACTGCGTTTGAGAGTTTGCCTGTTGTTTTTTTGTTTTTGTTTTTGGTCGGTCGTGGGGCTTGAACTCTGGGCCTAGGCACTGTCCCTGAGTTCTCTAGCTCAAAACAAGCACTCTACCACTTAAGCCACCTCACCACTTCTGGTTTTCTGGTTGTTAGCTGGAGATAAGAGTCTCACATGGTTTCCTGCCCCAGCTGGCTTTGAACTGCAATCCTCGGATCTCAGCTTCCTGAGTAGCTAGAATGACAGGCATGAGCCACCAGGGCCTACCTTTTGTTGTTTTAATTAATTTACTTATCTTTGACCACACTTGGTCAAAAACCACATATAATAAATCTATAAGTAAGGCTGGCTTGCTTCCTGTTATTTCACAAAACCTCAAATCTACTGTATGTTCCTTTGCAGAGAATTTCTTCAACTCTGCTCTAAATTGTAGTCTCTCGCTTTGGTGCCCTCCATACCTTTGCTAGCTCTTATATATCTATACCCCAACCAATAAGCCACCTTAACTCATGTACATAACGCAAGTAAACAGTAGGGTGCTTGGTTTTACATTTAAGTATTAACTGAAATGCTGAATGAATAGTTATAAATATCTAGAAAGGAGACAGGCAACAGACAGGACTATTCTCAATAATCATTTCAGGTTTCAAAGTTATTACAACATAATTATATCACTTAAGATTTTTTTATTGTTTCTGAAGTGTATATTGCACTCAATAACCTTAGGAATCAAAAAACAATTTGTATTTATTCCTGGTTCCACTTCCTTGCTCTTCTCTAAGTTTGCTTCCCTGGTTTTCAGCTCTTTCCCTGATTAATCTGATAGTGAAATAAGCTATAATGCAACAACATGTGGCAAAAACTACCAATGTCATTGAATCTGACACACACACGTTCATTAACATTTCTCTTTCATAGTTAAACACTGGTATCACATACTTACTGTTCCTTGTTCTAGTAACAGCTGGCACTTGCTGAGACATTCTGGGCTGTCAATGAGCTCCAAGAGTGCTTTCTCAGCTTCTATCCTTTGCGTAAGATCAGACCCTATGTAGAGATGAGTACACAATGCTTCCAATTCAGCCAAACTCTTAAGGAAAAAAAGGTCACATTTTAGTTTATGATAAGGTAAATATATCCATGGAAAACAAGAGTTCAAAATTGTTAAAACAGGGATACTGGAGGACCCATTGCAACAATGAGATGTACAAGTCCTTATGTCGAAAAACAAACTTTACAACTTTGGGGGGGGAGGATGCGGGGGGGGTACGAAGGGATGGGAAGGGGAAACAAAGCAGGTGGCTACAATGCTTGCTAAGAAATGTGCTCATTATCTTACCCATGTAATTGTAACCCCTCTGTACAGTATTTTCACAATAAAAATATAAAAAAACAAGAGTTCAAATATCATGCCCGTATATACATTCATTCAATATATATTTAGTGAGCTGCAACTAAGTACTGAAGGACACAGCAGCGAGTTAACTAGGCACACCTCCTATTTCCCCAATTCCTTAGAAACTGATAGCAATGTAACAGAATTCTAAGAGAATATAAAGGGAAAGAAAACTTGCCTAATCCAAGGAATTAGAGAAGGTACACCTAAAGTAACATTTATACTGAACTGTTAAACCTGAAAGGGTAGTTCAAACATGAAAGACCAGAAGGTAGTCTAAGAAAACGAACAGTATTCACCAGAGTAGTTCAGCAATAGAAAGCTTACCTAACAAGTGTAAGGTCCCAACCAAATTCAACCTCCACTACCACAAAATAATAATAGCAATTAATTAATTAAAAAGTCATTGCGGCTAGTAAACAGCAAGGAAGAAATGCCAAATGAGGCCAGAAATAGGTAGGGGGAACAATCCAAATGGCAGATAACTCAATTTATATTAATTCTTTTAGGTTGGAAAGTTTTCCATTGTTTGCTTACTAAAAGAAGCAATTACAAATACCTACTGGTCTTTTGAATTCATAGTGACTCTATCATTTTTTGAACTGTCATTTTTTTGACTCCATGGTATTTATAACAAGGCAATAACTAATTATTTGCTAGCAACTGCCTTTTAAGATTAACTAATTCATTCTATTTACAAATATAATTTCATCTGAGAATATAGGACCAATGGAAACAGCCCGAATTTTTTTCCCCATGGTACTATGGTTTGAACTCAGGGCCTTATACTTGCTAGGCAGGAGTTCTATTAATGAACCACACCTCCAGCCCTATTTTTTGGGGGGGGGTCCAGTTGTGGGGCCTGAACTCTTGGCCTGGGTGCTGTCCCTCAGCTCTTCAGCTCAAGGCTAGCGCTCTACCACTTGAGCCACAGCACCACTTCCGGCTGCTTTTTTTTTCCTGCTTATGTGGTGCTGAGGAATCGAACGCAGGGCCTTAAGCATGCAAGGCAAGCACTCTACCACTGAGCCAACTTCCCAGCCCTCCAGCCCTATTTTTTTGCAGGTATTTTTAAGATATGATCTTTGCTCTCACATTACATATGCCTGGACCACAATCCACCTGTATATAGGTAGGTAGGTAGGTAGGTAGGTAGGTAGGTAGGTAGGTAGGTAGGTAGGTAGGTAGATAGGTACCTAGGTAGGTAGGTAGGTACATAGGTACATATATATGTATGCACGCATATATTTACTAGTACTGGGGCTTCGACTCAGGACCTCACACTTTCCCTTGGCTTTCATAGCTGTCACTCTTCCACCTGGAGCCACACCCCCACTTCTAGCTTTTTGCTGGATATTAGGAGGTAAAGAGTTCTGTGGATTTGTTGGCAGTGGCTACCTCCAAACCTCAATTCTCAGATGGTGCCCACTGTGATCTACCTGAGGCTTCCCATAGTCTCCAGGAGGACAGTATGGGCCTCCACGGGAGATGGTGATCTGGTGGAATTTTTGTACAGGCTGGCCTACAACCTCGATCTCCCCATTTTCAGCCTCTCAAAGCAAGCATCACAGGCAGGAGACACCAATGCCCAACTCAACCTCAAAGAACTTGAAAATTAGTTCAGAATTCCTTTTCACTTAAAAGAATTTTTGTTAAAGGCATTTTACTAACACAAATGACTTCACCTGAAACTTGAATTACAAATTTATCCTTGAGGACAAAAATACTGGCATACATTTCAAAATCATGTAGGCAAATGAAGGTAATGGGAAATCTGAAGAAATGCCAATTTTGGTCCTTCCTACACTGGATTTTCATGTGGCAGCCTTACACCTACACTACTCTACACAGTCCCTCAAATAATAAGAACAGACGAGTATCACTGAAATGGAGACTCCCGAGGCTCTCTACATTCTTTTCTCCTCACTCCTCCTTAACTCACCACAGCATTTTGCACTTCATTAACTACGTTGTAGCCTTGGGAATTTGCTGCTAGAATGGAAATAAAAGTTCTGAAGTGTTGAGTTGGTTAAGAGAAAGAACCACAATGGACTACATTTCAGACATTTCCCCACCTAGAATGAATTTATAAGACCAGATTACTACTATAAATTATTGTTTACCACACTAATATTCACAGAAAAGTTTTTGGTTCATAAACACATATGAATTAGCTTATTTTCCTTTTTTCTGTTTTTTATTTTTTCTTCACCAGTTCTGGGGCTTGAACTCAGGGCCTGGGCTAGCACTTTACCACTTGAGCTCCACAGTGCCACGTTTGGCTTTTTCTGAGTAGCTTATTGGAGATAGGAGTCTCACAGACTTTTCTCCCAAGCTGGCTTTGAACCATGATCCTCAGATCTCAGACTCCTGAGTAACTAGGATTATAGGCATGAGCCACCAACACCCAGCGAATTCTCTTATTTTCTCCAGGGTAAGAAACACAAAAATGAAAAGAGCTACCTTCTCTCTTATCATCAACCTCAGAAATTTTCCCTTTCAACTAAAAATCTGAAGATCCAAACTTTAAACTGATAATACCTAGCATATTATGATTCTACTGTTGTGCATTCTTATAGCCCCAAGATTCTATTTATTTACTTATGTATTTATTTACTGTGCAGGTGCCTCTCAAATTTCTGATGGCACTTTTTCTCTCTGGACTTTCTTATCAGTATATCTGAATGCTGGATTGACCTACTGTAAGTACACCTTCTAAATATTTCTATTTAGCAGAAATTGCCATAGTTATATTGCACAGATTTTGCTTTTTTTGAGACTGCCTTTTGCAAGCTACAACTTTAAATATACAAGCTTTTATTAAATAACTAACTGCCCATATGTCGTTCACTTTTTAAAGAAATTCAGTTTGCCCATTTGATTTAATGACACTCAAAACAGAAGCGGGGGTTGGAGGTGTGGCTCAGTTGGTAGAACACTAGCCAATGAGTGCAAATATCAGGCACTGAATTCTTTTTGGTCTTTGGTCCAAGACCAAAAAGAAAAAGACACAACAAGACTGTTGTGCAAATTAAATTGTATTTAAGTCAACAATGCTACCAATCAATTACTCTTTGTTCTAAAGATATTTCAAATTATAACCAAATGAAAAGTAGTACAAGGTTAAAAGGTCTGAACTCTTTCAAAAGACTACAAAAGGGAAATCAAATTTTCTTTCACCATAATGGTAACAAACACATGCTGATTACAGAAAACCTTTTTAGAAAAAACAGATACATACATAAAGACCTTACCTGGTGGAAAAGCATTATAACTATTCAAACTATCTGCTAATTAGCATATGACTTTCTCTTAAGAGTATTGACACTCGAGTACTGACAAAGTAACATAAGCTTCACACATTGATGTGTAAGAGTACGGTTACTATGACAATGCCTCTGAAACAGATGTCAGCTTATTGACATCGTGACAAGGTTTGGGCTATTGAAGTTTCTATAAGGTTAATAGCAACATAACCCATGTAAGTAACTAGTAAGTACAACCAGAACACCTGTACATATCTTTTCTATGAAGTAACTATCAAAGAGATAGTACTCAATTATCATACTCAATGATGTAATCTGACCTGCATCTAATAACTTGATTCTTGCCTCTGTATTTGACATAACTGTGTATCGTATACCAGCTCCCACATGTGTATCTATCAACAGATGAATGTGGAGTCAACTGCAGATGAAAACAGCTATGTTGTCTGGCTCCTCAGTAACAGAAAGCTGACATGGGTTTCCCAGCTGGACAGAGGGGGCAGCAGAACAGGAGAATAAAGGACAAGGGTAGCAAACAGGAAGGATGACAGAGGGGCTCAGAAACACAAGGAAAGTTGGGAGATTATGTATATTTCCATGACTTTGATTTCTGTGACAGCTTTACAAATGTATACACTTAATTGCAGTTTAAGCATATGCATTTTATAGTGAGTCAATTAGACTTCAATAAAGCTAAAGTAAGAAAGAATGAAGACTTTTGTCTCAGGAAAATAAATATTCCCTAATAATAAAAACATATAAACCACAAAATTCCCACTTCAATTAAATTGAAAGCTCTTTTCAATTACTTCCCTATATCTCTCTGCCTTCTGGAATTAAGCTTCTTGATTGCCCTTCATAGACACTATCTTCATTTTGGAGTAACTCATTTCCCCAAACTCTCTGCTTTCTTCTTCCTCTTACTACCAGTTCCTGAGCTCCCTAAAGGTTTATTCCTAGATGTCTTGGAACTCTTCTACTATAAATCAAATAATGCTTGCTTAAGTACTTCATCATTTACTGCAGTATCACTATCTGAAAAACAGACACCCCAAATCCATATAATTTCAATATTCCCATTTTACAGCTGAAGCTGACACACCATATATATGTGAGTGGTTAAAGTCTATGAAGTTCAACTTTACAACTGAATTTTAGGTCAATTAAGTCTATACAATCCAATTCTGCCGATGGATGTCCAGGCACCGTTGCCTCCTGAACCTGCTGTTCTGTCACCCTTCTCCTCTAGCTGCAGATGAGGCCCGGTTTACCCTACTTTCAACCACAACTGTTCTCCACCTTTGGAGGATCTACAAATGCCTTCCAGCGGAAGCTCGAGCAGCCTCAAATCTCAAAAAAGTAACAATATATTTCCCATAGATTTCAACTTCAAGTGTCTACTTTCAGGGGTTCCAGGTCTAGACCAGGATCCAAATTTTCAAGCTTGTTATTATTTTTTCCTTTTGTCTCTCCCTACTCTTCCCTGTTGAGTTCAAAACTTGACTTCACCCAGAAAGAAGTCTGTCATCTATCCTCAATCTCTGGGATGTAACCTATAAACAAGTAACCATTCTCAATCACATCTCGATCAAAGCTGGGAGCCTGACTTGAGGATTAAAACCCTCTTTCTGGAACCATCCTCAATTATTTCCTTTATTCTCTCTTAATTTTCAACAAGCAGTTGCATCTTGGCTCTTTCTTGGTGCCCACAGCTTACTTGTTAATTCTCTTTCCTTCCTCTCCTCCTCTCCTCATCCAGGTGGCTAACTTTAACTAGCCACCCAGTCCAGTAGTGGCAGTGGGATCTCACAGTGGAAAGAACAAGGAACTTATGGGTTGTTAGGCCTACTCTAGTTCTGCCACCTTGACCGGGCCACACCTGTTCTAAGACTCACTGTGTCCAGAAATTTAAAACATTCATATGCACACTCTCCAGAAATAAAGTGTACACACTATTCTCTGAGGGCTAGTGCTCAGTTCCCAAAAAGCACTGCAAAGCTTTACATGCCAGGTGCGGATTTTCACCGTTTCCAACGCTCCTGGGGTAAACTGGCACACCGAGCGGTACACAAGCCACAGGGAGTCCAACGACAAGCTTCAGGGTTCCGTTTTGCTTTCTGGAACCCAGATCCCACTCGGTCACATCCCCCTCTATTTTAGTTTGCGCAAGGACTGGGTCTTGAGACTCCAAGCCTCTTACTCTTGGCCTTCTCACCCCAAGACCTCACTAGAGCCAAGAAACGCCCCAGCCCAGAGGAGGGGCCGCCCGCCCGTCCGCCCGC
>NW_012267328.1:852858-853248 GCF_000151885.1 Dipodomys ordii
GCTCCGTGAAGCGCCCTGGGGAAGCCCGCCAGCGTGGCTGCCCTCCGGCCGGGCTCAGGTGCCCGCGGCCCAGCACGGTGGCGCTCTGGGGACGAGCCCAGGTGACCCGTGTGGCTGCGCAGGAGCCTCTCCTGACCCCTGACCCCTGACCCCTGCGCGGCCGTCTCCGCACGCCCCTTCCGCCGTCCAGGGCCTGTCCCAGGGCAGGGACCCCGGGGTCCTGCCTGCCCAGCGCGCGTGCGCTCCCCACGGACGCCGTGTGCGGGGGGGGGGCTCCCCACGGACGCCGTGTGCGGGGGGGGCTCCCCACGGACGCCGTGTGCGGGGAGGGGGGCTCCCCACGGACGCCGTGTGCGGGGAGGGGGGCTCCCCACGGACGCCGTGTGCGGG
>NW_012267328.1:855398-884287 GCF_000151885.1 Dipodomys ordii
GCTCCCGGGAGCTCCTCAGCCCCCACCGCGCGTGCGCGAACTCGGCGCGGCCGCTGCCTCTGGGACGAGCCTGCGTGTGTCACAGGCGAAACATGTGCCTACACACGCGGCTGCAGTGCAGCGAGCGCGCTCCCGAGACTGCCCGGCGCGTGCTACATGCGTGCAAACAGAGGTGCGTGTACAGATGCGTGCACACAGACACACAGATGCATAGATCTGTACATACAGATAGACACACCATAGATACACCGATCTACGTACATACAGATACACACACCATAGATACACCGATCTACGTACATACAGATAGACACACCGTAGATACACCGATCTACGTACATACAGATAGACACACCGTAGATACACAGATCTACGTACATACAGATAGACACACCATAGATACACAGATCTACGTACATACAGATACACACACCATAGATACACAGATCTACGTACATACAGATACACACACCATAGATACACAGATCCACGTACGTATAGATATACATACCGTAGATACACAGATCTACATACATACAGATATACATATCCATAGATACACATATCTGTGTACATATAGATACACATATCCATAGATACACAGATCCATGTACGTACAGATATACATACACATAAATACACAGAACTACGTATATACAGATATACATATCCATCTATACACAGATCTGTGTACGTACAGATATACATACCATAGATATACAGATATGCACAGACACATAGATATACAGATGTATGTACATAGATATGCCAGATACCTAGTTATATACAGATCTATGTACATAAAAATATAGATATACATAGATATGCACAGATACATAGATATACAGATCTATGTACATACAGATATACATACACATAGATATACAGATATATAGATATACAGATTTATGCACATACAGATATAGATATACACAGATACATAGATATACAGATCTATGTACATACAGATACACATATATACATAGAGATGTATATACAGATGTATATGCATACAGGTATACATAGATATACACAGATACAGAGATATACAGATCTATACACAGATATAGATATATATACATATATATACACAGCGATACATACAAATAAACAGCTATACAGAGATAGAGATACATATAGATATACAGAGATACATATACAAAGATACATACATACATACATATAGATAAACATATACAGATATATACATATACAGATATATATAGATATGCAGATACAGATATATACATATACATGTAGATATATATACATCTCTACATGTATAGATACATAAAGATATATACATAAAGATATATATACACATAGATATACATAGATATACAGCTATGCATATACACATACAGATATACATAGATATGTCAATATACATATATACACGTATACATGTATATACAGATATAGATATACATGTGTAGATATACATATCTACATATAAATGTATACATATAGATACACATAGATGTACAGATATATATACATATACACACATTGATATACATATATATATGTATATATATATGTATATATATATATATATACTATATTATGACCAGGCCGTTTTCTTTTTTTTTTTTTTTTTTGACTTGAATTCTGGGCCTGGGCGCTGTCCCTCAGCTCTTCAGCTCAAGGCGAGTGCTCTACCACTTGAGCTACAGTGCCACTTCGGGTTTTCTGGTGGTTTATCGGAGATAGGAGTCTCATGGTCTTTCCTGCCTGGGCTGGCTTTGAACCACGATCCTCAGATCTCAGCCTCCTGAGTAGCTAGGATTACAGGCGTGAGCCACCAGCGCCCGGCAGACCAGACCATTTTCCACTTCAGTTCTTGACCCTCAATCTTCATAATCTATCCACAGCCTAGCCAAGAATCTTCATCTTCACAACTGTACTCCTAATCCTTAACGTTTTTTCCTGTATCTCAAAAGTTAGACTCCTCCCTGACTGGAGCTGGTACTGAGACTTGAACTTGAGACCTCGAGCTTTTCCTCAGCTTTTCTTCCTCCCCACCCCCCATACCTGGTACTCTGCCACTTGAGCCACTGCTCCACTTCTAATCTTTTGCTGTTTCACTGGAGATGTGTCTTAGAAATCTGTCTCACTGGGTTGGCTTTGAATTGAAATTCTCGTATCTCAGCCTCCTGAGCAGCTAGGATCATAAGCATGAGCTGCCTGCACCCAGATGTGTAAATACTTTTGGTGTCCAATCTCAGCTATGACTCCCGCCCTCCAACACCTCCCAAAGCACCATCAATGTTTGCTGACCACACCACATCTTCTCTGTAAGACCATCATAACTCCCTGCTGCCTTTGCCTGACTTCTGTATGTTTGAAAGTTGCACTTCAGCTAGAATTTCAGGTCCCAATGAAAGGAACAGGTGCTTAATTTTTGGACATGTGACTTCTTTTTCTCCTCTAAAACACCTTTGGTACAAATACAGGCTTGGACCTTGTGGAGGATGTTGACCCTTGTGTGTTCACCAGGGAATCCTAGAAGCAAGAGGCCAGCTGCTCTTCCTTGTAAATTGGAGTGACTGCTGTCTCAAGATCTGTCCCAGTTAGCCCTCTCTTCTGTGATTATCTATCAACAAAGTATGCATTTACCTCTGTGTCGTAAGATAATAAATTTAAGATGGAATTATGTCACGACAGCTATTAAAATTAGCACAGAAGGTGCTCCAGGGTGTCAAAGAATTCATTTCTATCACAAAATTAAAGAAAGGACATTAGAGCCCTTAGGAATTACAGAATTATCTTTCTTTGTAGCAACTAGCCTTCAAAAAAAAAAAGATCTTTGATATTTGTGGTTCTTTTTTCAGGGATTTCAAATAACTTGTCGTTTTGGTACCCTAGAATATTTGTCTAATGTCTCTGAGTCTGATTTGTTATTTCTAAGATCAAGATGACGATAAATCTATAATTCAAGGAACTTATAAACAGTAAAATGAGTTGAGAACATACTTTGAGGTCAAATACTCTGAAATACGTATTCTGAGGTCAGATAATTTGGATAGATTTGAATGCCAGTCACAATGCTTACTAGCTGATAAACGAAGTAAAATCATTGAATTTGTCTGTGCCTTTTTTCATCTGTGCAATGGACATATAATTGTATGTATACATATATACTTATGTATGAGCTGGGTACAATCCTTGCTACTCAGGAGGCTGAGATCTGAGGATCACGGGTCAAAGCCAGCCACGGCAAGAAAGTTCGTGAGACTCTCATCTCCTTAACCATCAGAAAACACAATGGAGCTGTGGCTCAAAGTGGTAGAGCCCTAGGCTTGGGTGAAAAAGCTCAGAGACAGGGGCTGGGAAGGTGGCTCAGTGGTAGAGTGCTTGCCTTGCATGCATGAGGCCCTGGGTTCGATTCCTCAGCACCACATAAGCAGAAAAGGCTGGAAGTGGTGCTGTGGCTCAAGTGGTAGAGCGCTGGCCTTGAGCTGAAGAGCTGAGGGACAGCACCCAGACCCAGACAGCACCCTAGTGTCCTAATGTCTCTTATATTCAGAACAAATGTGCTACTAAGTAAACGAGGATAGGTTTTACATTTTAAGTGTTGCAGTTCTAGCTATGTCATGAAAACATGAAATAGACTGTCACATGTTTCCATGACATATAATTTTATTGAAACTCCATAAGTCATGTAAGGCTTTTTTTGTACAATAAGAAAAGAAAACAAAAGCAACAACAGGGGAAAAAACATCTTCTTTCCAATTCCTGGAGTTTATGTTGATAAGTGTTATTTTATATGATCAGAGGTGGGACATTGCTTCTTTAACAATCCAGCGCAAAACCAAAGAAACAAGAACAACATGTTTTTCCACTGCCAACATGAGTATGAATTACATGAGCACAGTGTACAGGCGGGAAGCTAAGGTGGCACGCATTATCTCAGAACCATGAGCACGGTGCACAGGCGGGGAGCTAAGGTGGCACGCATTATCTCAGAACCATGAGCACAGTGCACAGGCGGGGAGCTAAGGTGGCACGCATTATCTCAGAACCATGAGCACAGTGCACAGGCGGGGAGCTAAGGTGGCACGCATTATCTCAGAACCATGAGCACGGTGCACAGGCGGGGAGCTAAGGTGGCACACATTATCTCACAACCATGAGCACAGTGCACAGGCGGGGAGCTAAGGTGGCACGCATTATCTCAGAACCATGAGCACAGTGCACAGGCGGGGAGCTAAGGTGGCACGCATTATCTCAGAACCATGAGCACGGTGCACAGGCGGGAAGCTAAGGTGGCACGCACCTTCACTCCTTGGTGCTACACTCACAGCACAGTGGTGATTACTAGTAAAGGCCTGTTGCTATGCTCTGATAATGGCAGCTCTTCCCACACCCGCACCGACCCCTTGGGGCATGTTCAGAGAGGCGCCTTGCTTCCATGTCTGGTAACCCCACTGTACTTCCTAAACCCAGCCCTGGCGGCCCCTTGGAGGCCGGTGTTGGCTGGAACTGCAGGCCTCGTCCCTCCAGTGTGCTGCTCCCCCCCATCTGCCCACGCACCCTTCAGAAGAGCTCTGAGGCTTCCGAATGGATAGATGGTGCCAGAGAGGTGGTGCATTTTGTGAAGTAGTCACAAAAATCCACGCGTTGCACAGTTGTGCTGGTGTGAAACACGCATGTGCTTGTCTGTTTTCCATTGCTAGTTATAGGGAGAAGCTGTGTGTGAGCTCCCTGCTCTGTAGGCTGGAAGTCCAAGGTTGGCTGACACCATTGAGGATGCCTCTGATCGAGGCTCTTTTCTTGGTCAAGCATGGCAGATGGCATCTGGATGGGACTCATGATTCCAAACCCTCCCAGTTCCAAAGATGAAGACCTGCAGAAACGGAATGCACGCTAGTGGATGCTCAGTGCTGGGCAGCATTGGAGGCCAGCAGGGTGATGGTTAATGAGAGTAAGTTTCTTTGGGGAATAATACAAAATATGTTAAAAATCAATTTGTGGTGATGGATGCACAGTCCTGTGAATATACTTGAAGTCATTCAGATTTAGGCTTTAATGGTCAGTGCACAGCACATGAATTATGTCATGAAAGCTATTACCAAGGCAGTACCGGTGGCTCCTGCCTATAATTCTAGCTACTCAGGAAGCTGAGATCTGAGAAGTTAGGTTCAAAGTCTTCCTAGACTGACAAATCTGAGAGAATCTTATCTCCAATTAACCATCAAAAAGCTAGACATGGTAGTCTGGCCCAAATGGTAAAGCACCAGCCATGAGCTGGGGGAGAGCTGGAGGACTGGAGCTCAAGCCCCAGTGCAGATGGCTCCCAGGGCCAGTACAAAACAAAAGCAAACAAACAGTAATTCTATGAACAAGAAAAGGACTATATTAAAAAAACTAAAAGATTTTTTACAGTATAAGATAGGGGACAAATACAGTCATTATTTTAGGTTTACATTTTCACTGTGTGGAAAAAAGAAAAATACCCTTTGAGTTCTCATGCATCAGCTTGTGCGGCTCTCCCAGGGTCAGCTGGCCGGGTGGGCATTTTCCAATGGGCAGGGACTCAGAGAACTTAAGAACTCTGCCTCAGGTCAATTGTACCTGATGTAGCAGAGCCCAGATTTTAAACAAGATTTGTCTGTCTACAAAGGAAATATTTTCCAATTACACCATTTGGTCTTTGTGTTATAACTAGTTCCATAATTTCATTTCAATAATGGGACTAAATCTAAAGCAGATGCTTCATTTGGAAATGAGATATAACCAAAAACATAGCAAATTCTATTTCAGTGCTGTGTTTTTACTTTTAAAAGTACCCTAGACATCTACCAGTTGTCTTGGAACACTTTTTTAAAAATCTATTTAGAGGATAAATTTCAAAATGCATGCATATGAACATATTTAATTAATGTTTAATTATAGGTACTAAAATGTTTCTGAAAATAATGTAATATCATCATAGCTCAATATTATCTTGAATGATATTATGAACATTGGTTTGGCTTTGTTACGGCCTTTACTTAAACAGTAAACCTTATTTAATCAAACCATGTGAATCGTGTTGCCCTCTTATTTAAACTGTTTCTTGCCCTCTATATAGCAATTAACCCAAGCTGATGTTGTATCATTACTTCATGGCTGATATGATCCTATAAAGGTAGGTAGCTTTTTTAAATTTTATATTACATAGCTTCTACTTCTTGATCTGAAGTGTTTTATCATTAGTAATCTCAGGAAATCACAGTGGGCCATCAGCCAATCTAAGACTAACACAATCTTTCTTTTGCCCTAGAAAAGCAGGAGTGATCAAAGTTTACACTTGAACCATTTTATGAGTGTGCAGGCAAAGGGTGCCAGGTTAGGACAAAAAGCCAGAAATGAAGGCAGGTGTGAGCGGGGCCCACCTGCAAGTGCAGCTGCGCGGGAGGCTGAGATCTGAGGGTGGAGGTTTCAAGCAGCCCAGACAAGAAAGTCCGCGAGACTCTTACCTCCAATGAAACACCAAAAAGCCAGAAGTGGAGCAAAGCTAAGGACAGAGCCCAGGGTCAGAGTTCAGGCCCCAAGAGCAGTGCGCGCGCGCACACACACACACACACAGCGCCACCAATCACAGAAACTCCTCTCTTCAAAGGCTATATGCCTGTGCATAGAGCATCTGGCAGTTTCTGGGTCCCAGGCTGTCTTTGTGCACTGGTTCTGTGACTCGGGAGGGAAGGATTGTGCTTGTCATAGTCTGCTGCCACGGATGGGCGATAGCTTGAACATGTGGATCTTAGCCAAAGCATGTTTGCTTTGTCTGCATCTGGGACTCAAACTTGGTATCTGACGCCTTTGCTCACTGCTGATGCTCTACTACCTGAGTCACACATCCAACCCGCAAAGTATCCTTCTTGCCAAAGTCTGTACCGGCCAAGAATGTTGGCCCCAGAGCGGCGGCCGTGTGAGCCTCCTGGGCTGCATGTGCTAGTACGAGCTGTGTTTGGCATGGTGGGCATCTCACAGTGGGGACATTGCAGGGAGCCCCTCTCGCTCTGAGAAGCTGCCTTTGCCAGCATATGTACAAGGGCGGTAGTGGTGGCATTCCCGTACTCGGGCAACAAACAGATATTCACCCCTCCCATCACCTGGTCACCTGACTCCCCTTCCCGAACAGCTTCAACAGGCTTTATTGTTCTCTTTGTTCACACAGATACATCACTCCACCCTCCTTTGCCCTCAACCCAGGCTCTCCTCTCTTGGGCTGACACTCCGAACAATAGAATCTGTTCTGCATTGCGTTATGCGTGTCCCTCGACACCCCATTCCTCTATTATTCAACAGATTTTAGTGAGTTTCCTTAAGCCCTCTTCATGCAGAGACACAATGCGTGTTCACTTGTTCACATTCATTACCGCTCACCTCCAGCTCTGTATTCTGAAGTGTTTAGTAAGCAGTCTAGACCTTCATAGAACATGTGTTAGGACACTGAAAATGCTATCAGAAACTGCAGTGACTTGATTTTGGAAAATGAACCCTATGAATGCAGGTTATAAACTTCTGTGCGAGTTTCTGTGGTGATGGGTTTCGTTCCCTTCCTTCATCTTCCCTAATTAGTGTAGAAGTCTTATGTCTACATTGGCTTCTTTGTCCTATCAAGGAATTCGATCTTAAGAGAGCTATGTTTTTTTCTTAAGATATAGGAAGTCTCTTCCACTGATCGAGTAATATAGATGGTTCATTTCATATGTGCATAGTTCTTTCAAAGGATACAAGTTTTCAACTTACATCAAAGTAAAATTTCATCCGATTGATTATGGATCATGTCCATTTCTTCCTCTTCTTCTTCTTCTCCTTCTCCTCCTCCTTCTCCTTCTTCTCCTTCTCCTCCTTCTCCTTCTTCTTCTCCTTCTTCCTTCTTCTTCTTCTTCTTCTTTGGCTTAAAATCAGGGCCTTCACCTCTTGCACAGCTTTTTTGCTCGTGGCTGGTGCTCTACCATTTGAGCTCCCAAGACAGTGGCAAGTGCACCTGTGCTGATCAGAGGAATAATGGCTCTTGCATTCTTGTGTCTATCTCTTGAGTATTGTATCCTGGATGAAGATTGCATGAGGAAACTCACCAACAGTTGTTGAATAATAGAGAGATGAGAAGTTGGGCGGAGAGCAGCAGAGAGGGGCTGTATAACTAGATTATAATATATGTGTGTGTGACTAGCACATACCCCCATTCCAAGCTGTGGCCACATAGATCCAAAACAATCCCAGACAGGGAGTTTACAGGCCAGGCACAGAGTTCTGCGTTGCACTCCCGTAGCCACTGCTGCAGCCAAGTCATCTAAGCTGGGCGCATGGCGAAGTGGAGACCGGTGAGCATGTGTCCAGCGCTGTGTACCCAGGTCGCAGACGCCACCGTGTGCCCGGAAAGAGGGCAGGCCAGCCTTGAATCGCAAGAGTAAGAAAGGCCCCTCGGCTTGTTTCTCGCTTTGCCCTCCGAAGCGTGCACAGAACTACCACCATATTGTTAAGCCAACATTGACACCAGATTCCAACTCCAGAGAAGATAAATAGGATGTTTTAAATGCACAAACGCTCTTCTGGGATGCAGTTTTTATAAGGACAGCTTTGGGGTTTAAAGCAGACTCTTGACAGTAGAATTGTAATTTTTGCCTCCTGGGTGGTTTGGAGAGCCAAATCCCGAGGCAGTTATTGTGTGAAAATAGAAATGTTTTATACTGCCTAATAGTGAAGCTGAAGAAGTATTAATGAAGAAAAAGTATGCAAAGTAGGAAGTTTATTACATGTTTGATTAAAAATTCTTTTAGGGAATGACTTTCCTCCCTCTGTCTCTCCCCCTCCCTCCCTCCCCCCTTTCCCCCCTGTCCCTTCCTTCCATCCTTTCCCCTTCCTCCCTCCCCCTTTCTCTTCCTCCTCCCTTTCTTCCTCCTTCCCTCCCATCTTGGCCATCAGACTGACGTGTACAACACACACACACCGCCGTGTTTTGGAGGTGTTGCTGGCCAGCCTGGGCACTCATGATTCTCTTTCTCTGATGATGGTGTGAGGCTCTGGGATAAACAGTGATGAGATGTAAGAACTCTCTAGACGTGGTACAGGTCCTCACATGCGCTCCCAATCTCTCCCAAAATCCACTCACTGAGAGAGACAGAAGTAATTGCAAAAAACACAAACAGGACAGTGTTTCATCAGAAATGAGGGAACTTGGCCAATGTCTGGGAGCTGGAAATGAACAGGTAGTAACTGACACAGACAGACAGACAGACAGACAGAGAATAGATGTCTATGTAGGAGGTGTCAGGAGAATAGCCATGTTGCCCTGCAGAAATTCAGAATGTTGAGACAGAGTTATGAAATGGGGCTGAAGCCAGAGGAGGCTTTGAAATGACTTCATGGCAAAGCGAGAGCCCAAAAAGAAAGAAAGAAAAGGGAAGAAACGGAGGAGGTGGAGGAGGAGGGGGAGGGGGAGGAAGAGGAGGAGCAGGAGGGGCAGGAGCAGGGGGAGGAGGAGGAGGAGAAGGGGAGGAGGAAGAGGCGAGGAGGAGGAGGAGAGATAAACTTAATGTCTGTAGGACTGACTTAGCTGTGCCAAGCACACGATACTATAGCAGAAGTCACATCACTGTCATGACTGAGCATGCTGAACAGAGGGACCTCAGGCCTATTTTCCTCTGAGCTCCCAGAGTCTGATGGCCTGGTTGATCTACCCAACAAGAACTTGGGGAGGCGAAGCCTCGGATTGTTCTTGGCCAGGCATCCGCTGTAAACTGGAAGTCACAGTAACGAAACAGACCATCAATTACGGCTGACTCCGTTCTGCCTGCCTCTGGTAACCCTGGGAAATCTCACCAACTTGGTCATTGATTCTTTCCCCTTAAAACTAGGAAACGTATTGCAGAATTGCGGTGAAGGTGAAATGTGTTATGTATGTAAATGCATCTAAGGGAGATTTTAAAAAACATTTAATAAATAGCAGGTTCTTTTTTCATTATTTCCTGGAGATCAATAATTATAGTAAAAGTAAGCCCTCTTGGAATAATTAACTTACTCTGGCACGGCGACCTTTGGCCGAAATTACTCGGAGAAGAATATTATATTGGCTTGCTTTAGACTCTTGCTAAGTGGCCTGGCTGTTGCCAGAGAAACAGGGCTTTACACTAGACATATGGATTTCTGTCTAAGTATGACAGATGGAAGACACCAGAAGGAAGAGGGGAGCTAAGGAATGGGGGCTGTGGGGGGGGGATTGATTTTGTTTTCATCCAAGAGCTGGTGTCATTTTTCTTAGATTTGTCATCACGTCTTATTTGATCACTTGAAAATCTAGATGTCTAACACCTCTGCCTACTTTACCAGAGCAGCAGATTTGATGGAGGAATTCCGGGGGGGGAGGCCTGGGGGGGCTGCTTCACACCGTATCCCTTGGTGTCGGGGGGCTGGGGGGGCTGCTTCACACCGTATCCCTTGGTGTCGGGGGGCTGGGGGGGCTGCTTCTCACCGTATCCCTTGGTGTCGGGGGGCTGGGGGGGCTGCTTCACACCGCATCCCTGGGCTCCGTGTCCTGGCTACTCACTTTGCTCTGAACCCTCGAAACCCCAATTTTAACCCAGATAGCTAAGCTCATGGTGCAGTTGTTTACACCTCTAATTTGACAAAATAAGAAAATGTAAGCGAAGAGGCTAAATAATTTGCCCAAGATTGAATTCTTCGCAGAGCCAGGATTTGTACTCCAGTGAATCTTGTTTCCAAGTCCATCTACTTCTTTCATCCGATCATTCTCTCTTTCCCCAGACATGACTCATTTTTATGAAATAAGTGCATGCAAGTCCTTTGTAAGGCATAATGGGGTGCATAAATCCAAGGCATTTTAGGTATTATTTAAGATTTGAAAAGCCAAAGACACCAGAACATCAGAGCAGCCGTGATGGCCTGGCGCATTTAGTTTGCTTTCTGCGTGTGGAAGAGTTTGGAAAAGGAATGATCATGAGGTTGAAATGCAGAAGCGGAGACAAATGAAGCGTAATGAGTGTCAGTATTTCAAGAGAAGACGACGATTATTTCATGGAACTAGCGATTGCTGAGTTGAATCCTTTGCTCCCTATATTATGAAGTTATGCAAGTAGGGTATGATTTTTCTGGGTTAAAAAAACACAGAGGAGTTATTTCAAGACCGATCCACCCAAATTTGGACGCTAGCCCCTTAATGAACGACTCAGGGGACCCGCCTTTGACCCCAGCTTCCTCGGTGATGTGTGTGCCTTGACCATCACATCCAGGTTCAAAGCCAGATGGGGCAGGAAACTCCGTGAGACTCTCATTTCCAATTATCCAGCAAAATGCTGGCAGTGGCAGAGGGAAAAGGCTGGTGAGAGGCAGGGCCTGGATTCGGGGCTGGCACCAGGGCAGGCCTTGTGCATGCACACACAGAGAAGGAATAGGCCACTAGTCCGCACACATCCGTGCTTTGTGAACAGCTCTGTGCCAGATAGCTTGCGTAAGCCCCTTCGGGAGGCCAGGGCACCCTACTAGGACACCACCTGGGTTTAGGGCCTGAAAATAGCCAAGGATGCCCAGAGCCTGCAGAGAGAAGCCGGGTTTCCTATTTGAGAGGCCAACAGGCAGCTCGTTAGCAAATCAGCAAAGGTGGAACTAAAACCCAGCTGTTCTATTGCTAAATCTCACAGGGAAGAATAACTCAAGTGGTGGCGGTGGAGGTGGCAGGGATGGTGACGTGTAATGGGTGGTGATGGTGGTGGTGGTGGTGATGATGATGATGGTGATGGTGATGGTGGTGGTGGTGATGGTGGTGGTGATGGTGATGGTGATGGTGATGATGGTGGTGGTGATGGTGATGATGGTGGTGATGATGATGATGGTGATGGTGATGGTGGTGGTGGTGGTGATGGTGATGGTGATGATGATGATGGTGATGGTGATGATGGTGATGATGGTGATGATGGTGATGGTGGTGGTGGTGGTGATGGTGATGATGGTGATGGTGATGGTGATGATGATGATGGTGATGATGATGGTGATGATGGTGATGATGGTGATGGTGATGATGATGGTGATGGTGATGATGGTGATGATGATGATGGTGATGATGGTGATGGTGATGGTGATGATGATGATGGTGATGATGGTGATGATGGTGATGGTGATGGTGATGATGATGGTGATGGTGATGATGGTGATGGTGATGGTGATGGTGGTGGTGATGATGGTGATGGTGATGATGGTGATGATGGTGATGGTGATGATGGTGGTGGTGGTGGTGATGGTGATGGTGGTGGTGGTGGTGATGGTGATGTGTAATTGGTGGTGATGATGAGGCCTGATAAGGATGATGGTAGAGATGATGGTGATCGTGGTGATTGTGGAGATGATGATGATGATGATGATGATGATGGTGATGGTGATGACAGGTACTGGTGGCGGTGATGATGGTAAACAATGAACATGCTGCTATTCTTTCTGTTAGTGTTGTTTGCTCTGGCTGACGGAGACAGTGAGTGGATCAGAGCATTCCCCAGTGATCACAGTACATAGTGCACCGAGGACGTGTGAGTGGAGATCACAGCACATGCATGTGAGTGGAGATCACAACACATGCATGTCAGTGGAGATCACAGCACATGCATGTCAGTGGCGATCACAGCACATGCATGTCAGTGGCGATCACAGCACATGCATGTCAGTGGAGATCACAGCACATGCATGTCAGTGGAGATCACAGCACATGCATGTCAGTGGAGATCACAGCACATGCATGTCAGTGGCGATCACAGCACATGCATGTCAGTGGAGATCATGGTATGTATGGAGAACATGGAGCACAGGTAAGTGAAGAGCCCCCACTGTGACTCAACCAAGTCTAAAACCCGGGAGCTTCCCTGACTGCACGTGGCAAGTGTTTCCTCTTCCCTTAAAGAAAATAAATTCCCTTAATAAAGCCCAGGGAGGGCGGGTGGGCGGGGCGTGAGGGTGTGTGTGATGGATGACAGGCAGGATCCCGTCTTGATGCCTCTGAACCCCCCTTTGGAACTGCTAGCTCTGAACCCAACTTGCACATTGGCTGCTCTTTTTGTGCCAATCTTACATTTTTAAAGAAATATAACTTTTATGAATATCATCATTAGTGCTATAAGCACAGGGAAGTATAAGTTAATTCTACAGTAAAGTGATTATTAAATCCATTAGTCATATACAGGGAATCCATAATTAACTTATTCTCCAGCATCAAGTAAATGATTCTACTGTGTGCTTTAAGAAAGCAATTGTTCACTAATATGCAAAATACAGCAGAACTATTAGATCATAAAGCTATGCAATCTTATAATTAAATTATAAATTTTACATATTTTAATAATGTGCTTTATATACTTTAATTGTTTTCTACACAAGATTAAAAGGAGGTGCCATGGTTTTTCCCAGACATATTACATCTTGACCTGAGCTGTGCAGTCCTTAATCATGGCTGATGAGTGTCTACCTGGATGGCTGCGGTCCTTCAGCCACAGCAGATATGTCTTTGGATCATTGTACAGGACACGTTAGTCTTAAGTGACATTGCCCTGCACCCTGGGCTTTGTTGTTTTTTTTTCCTTTTGCTGTTATAATAACAGCCATAGTTAGCCACACACTGTCTTTGTGGGCTGGTGAATGGACAGGCCTTCTTCCTGGTACCTCGGGCATGTGTGCGTGTGTGCGTGTGCGTGTGTGTGTGTGTGTGCGTGTGTGTGTGCGCGCGTGTGTATAAAGGCACCACACACAGTACAGTCTCTGCAGGGGGCCTGTGCAGCCATGCGAGCAATCTATTGCTGTTATTGTACTTTGGATTAAATAATGATGCCATTATTTTCCACGTGCAGAATTAAATGTGTTTGGAAGAGCCCGGAGATATCACCGATCTCCGTGAAGGGGGCTGCCTCCCTCCCGGCTGCTGATGCTTCCAAATGGCGATGGCTTCAGAGGAAGCTGTGGTGCTGGTGTCTTTCTCTCTTCCTGTCCTGGGACAGTTCTGCTGTTCTGGCCTGCTCTCCAGCTCCAGAAGCAGCTCAGCCTGCAAGACACCCTCTGCCAGCCAGCGGGGACAGTCCATTCCCCCCTCTGAGGGCTTACTGCGCACTGAGCCCTGTGATCAACACAGGGGCGCAGAGATGAAGACCAGGAAGCCATTGACTTGGGCCCACAAAGTGCAGAATCCCCCGGGCGTTTCGGGGATGGTAGGTGCGGCCTCAGCTAGCTCTCCACCGCTGGGGGGCTCCGAGCACAGGGATTGATTTTCCCTCAGCCCTGGAGGATGAAGGTGCTGGTGGGATTTCCCCGGAGGCTTCCTGACTTGCCCCGGGATCCCGAAGCCCCTCCGGCCGCTGAGCAGCCGCCTGCCAGCTGCCCCCAGGCCTCACCGCTCACCTTGAAGTGAGGGCGGTGACGGCCCCGCCTCTCAGGCTAAATAATAACGTAAGACAAATTACTCCAATAGTACCGGGCACATCACGGAAGTGCGACCAGCGTTATGAAGCACCCTTCTATGTGGAGAAGGGGAGTCGGGCCCGCTGGGGCCTGTCAGGTCCTCCTGGGCAGGCCCTCCTCACCCTGGCTCTCCTTCCGGTCATTGCAGGAACCTCCTGTCCACTGGGAGCAGAGCACGCCAGACGATGATGACAGGGGTGGGTGCTTCCATTGCTACAGCAGGTTGTCAGCTTGTGGCCATCTTCCTGGTTCTCCACGTACAGGAAGAACAGCGCATTCGGGCTCGGGGAGGCCCGTGGTGCCCAGCAGGGGTGACGTTTGAAATCAAAGCCATGGCATGTCTCTACTAGAACACCGTCCCTTCGAGACAAAGAATGGCAATTACCACGCTCTCGTCTCTCTCTGTCTCTGTCTCTCTCTGTCTCTGTCTGTCTGTCTGTCTGTCTCTCTCTCTCTCTCTCTCTCTCTCTTGCAATGACAGCTGAGTCCCAGGCCCAGGAACAGGAGCTGTGGGAAGGTAAGGAGCAAGGAGTGATGCTCTTAGTGGTGCAGCCGCACTGTGTGTGTGCTCATCAGGAGCTCAGCCCCCCCCCGCCGTCCCCTGCCACTTTATTTGGGCCACGCGCCGCTCCCCAGCATTGACAGAAGGGGGGGCTTGTTTAACCCTCAGCACGGACACCGAACCTGGCTCTGTGTCCGCTCTGACGCTGGCTCCGAGGAGACGGAGCCCCGTCCTGTTTATATAACAGAAGCTGATAGATAGTGACTTCACAGTTGGATATTTATGAGAGGTTTCATTTCAAATAATATAGCTCTGGCCCGTGGCAATGCTAAGGTGCGGTGCACACCTTATTACTCAGAAGCTAAATCTTTAGGATATTGTGGCCGTGACTGCAGGGTCTGTGTGATCTACCCGGAAGATCTAAAATGTTAATATTCTTTTCAAAGCAATGGAAGTTTTATTATAAAAAGTCTCATTAGGAGGTGATCTGTCCCTGAGACACATAGGCTCTCAGCAGGTCAGGCCGACTTCAGACAACGAAAAGCCGCTTTTCATACTCCCTTGTCACCCTGCGACTTCGCCACATGACAAGGTAATTAAGAAGGAGACAAGGTCTCTTAGGAGGTCAGATGCCAGCACCTGGCCTTGACCTCCAGACGGGACCCAGCTCTGGTGGGGCCCGTTCCTCACTGTCCTGTAACGCTGGCCCTGGCTGTGTGCGGGGTCAGTTCCCTGCGGACGCAGTGCCAAGGCCTTGGCCCCCAGGTAGCCCCACCGGGAGCTGTGTGGTCTCCCCTGGTCCTGCGTCCGTTGGGAGATCTGCAGCCAGAGAAGTGGCTGGATCTGGGAAGACAGGGCCGGTACTCCCGGTACTCCGGGGACCCCGGGAATGGTGCTGGAGCTCCAGGGGGGCACCACGTCTCCGGGGACCCCAGGAATGGTGCTGGAGCTCCAGGGGTCACCACGTCTCCGGGGACCCCAGGAATGGTGCTGGAGCTCCAGGGGGCACCACGTCTCCTGGGACCCCGGGAATGGTGCTGGAGCTCCAGGGGGCACCACGTCTCCGGGGACCCCGGGAATGGTGCTGGAGCTCCAGGGGGGCACCACGTCTCCGGGGACGCCGGGAATGGTGCTGGAGCTCCAGGGGGGCACCACGTCTCCGGGGACCCCGGGAATGGTGCTGGAGCTCCAGGGGGACACCACGTCCCTGTGTCGCTCCCCCTGGAAGAGGAAGGGGACACCGGGCCACCGGCACTCGGGCGCTGGGATTGCCCACACAGGTTGTGACTTTCAGTGTGGAAGTCTCCTCCTGGGCTGGACACCGGCCCAGCAGCCCCAGCTCCCCTCCCCCTCCCGGCCAGTGTCTCCGTCCCTCGTCTGTGCCCCGGTGACCCTGTGAAGGTGTGCATGTGGTGTACCGTGTCCCCAGAGGCTGGGGGGGGCTGGGTGTTCAGTGGGGGGTAGGAGGTGAAGTGTCCGAGCCACTGAGCTGGGTAGAGAGGGGCAGGTCCTGGGGTCAGCCAGGGTTGCGCTCTCGGAGGGGCTGAGCCAGCTCTGGGGAGACAGACTTTCCCAGACGGAGCCGCTCTCCTGCTCCTGTCCTCTCAGAGGGGCCTTGGCGGAGTCAGTCAGAGCCCGGATGAAGTGCACCCCGGGTCTCTTAACGCTAGCTGCTCCCGCTGTGATGTAACGCAACGGAAGGAGAGGGCATGGCAGAGCTGCTTTTTGTCTGAAGGGGCTACCTGCGTTTCCTCTGCATTCAGCCACAAGCAAGAAGCCTGGATTTCCAATCGAGCATCCCCTCGGGCAGAAGACCGGCCCGGAGGTGATCTTCCACTATTTGCACTATCTTCCCACTATTTTGTTTTAGTAATCCTATTTAACACGCTTTTGTTTTTAATAAGAGTTTGGGAATGGAGCATAAGAGGGTTAAAACTTCATTATGTAAAAATAAGGAAGTGTAGGATGTGCAGGTTAGGGACTGACATATTAATTAGAGCTTCTAGGAACTCTTTGCATTCTTAGCAGCAGTAATTTACTACTTAAAGTGCCAGGAGAAAGCTAACGGGTTTTATTTTGGGCTGTCAGACTAGATTTCACTGTGTGCTGAGCTTTAAAAACAAAAAGAGCATCTGGTTTGGAAAATGGAAACCCAGCCCTGGACAACCCCAGAGCCGTTCTTTGTTTTTAAGGCTCTCTTAAATCAAGAGGTGGAGAGCCATCAGGAGCCAACAAACCCAGTTAAACCAGAAACTGTGAGTTCTGGGTGTTTATTTATTTATTTTACTAAGTATTGGTCTTTTATTTTTATATTGCAACCTCCCATCCAGTTCCAATAAAAAGAGATAACGTTTATTGAGCATGAAACAGTGTGCAAGGAGCTGTGTCAAGGGTATGCACACTCTGTACTGTTGTGTTAACCAGGTCACAGCGTGGCACACACAGAGCCGGGTTCACTCCCCAGGGGCTCAGGGCAGGCCGGGACCACACAACTCCCCTCTCACCCCGCCATCCCTACAGCTGCATGCTTCTGGGCAGCGTGAGGGTCTCCGGCTCTGCTGCCGGGTGGTTCAGTGAGGTTTCTGAGGTGGGAAGGGGAGGGAGGGGTAAACTCATTATTACTCGCTTTAATTTCCTTCCTAGAATCGGAAGCTTCCAACCTCTTGTGACAGTGATGTGGGCAGCGTGGTGTAGAGGAAGCAGGGGTCCTGAGAACAAACACGCCCACTTTCCAAGCCCAGCTCTGCCACCCCCCAGCTCTCTCCTCTTCCGCCTGCGGCCGGCCGCGCCACCTCCACAAGCCCCACGAGTCACGGCCGGGAGGCGAGGCTGGGAGGTGCCGCTGGCGGTTGGCACCCAGTGCGCCGCACAGTTCTCTGGCTCTAGTGCATCACGAGCCCCTCCTCTTTTATGACTCCTGTCGTCGAGTCTATCTAAAATACCCAGGAAGCCGGGCACCGGTGGCTCACGCCTGTCACCCCAGCTACTCAGGAGGCTGAGATCTGAGGATCGCCATCTGAAACCAGCCCAGGTGGGAAAGTCCATAAGACTCTTATCTCCAAGAAACAACTTAGAAAAAGCCAGAAATGGTGCTGTGGCTCACGTGATAGAGCGCTAGCCTTGAGCATAAAGAGGCTCAGGGACAGCGCCCAGGCCCTGAGTTCAGGCCCCAGGACCAGCAAAATAAATAAATAAAATATAAGGGAAGATGCAAATGAGCAGACATCTGCGTGGCAGTGTTTGCTCTTAGCGTTCTCCCCAGAGGACTGCACACAAGCTATTTTACGCCTGTGTTCTACTTGGAGAACATTATAAAAATTTGAACAAACAGTGCACAAGAGCCCAGTGCATGCTGATGCACGGTGAGCTTTCCTGATGAAGCGGAACCTTCCTGCCCTTTATATCCTCTCTTGGTTGGTAGAGTGAGCAAACAAGATAATTTGAAATACTTTTACCGCCATTTGGAGTGTCAGAACATACAACTTACCTTTAAATATGCAAACGGCGCGTGCCATGAAAGGCACTGTGTGTCCACACAAACCGTCTTCAAGCAGTCTCCCGGGGTCCTGCGCCTCTGGCCTTCCTCCTCACCCCGATGGGGGAACGTCCCAGCCAGAGCTTGTGCTTGGAGCAGCGGTCCGGGCAAAGCCCGTGGGCCGCGGCCGGTCTTCGTGTCTGCCTCTGCAGGGGACTGTACTTAGAAAGGGCGAAGACTCTGGGTCCTTTGGACTGAAAGAATTTTATGTTACTAGCTGTGAAAGTCCGGCACTTGGCGCTGAGTGGGTGACTGTGAACCTGGGACTCATAGCAAGGGCCTGCCGAAAAAGAAAAAGGAAAAAGGTCCTTTTGGAGCCGGGCGCCCGTGGCTCACGCCTGTCATCCTAGCTACTCGGGAGGCTGAGATCTGAGGATTGCGGTTCAAAGCCAGCCTGGACAGGAACGTCTGTGAGACTCTTATCTCCAATAAACCACCAGAAAACCGGAAGTGATGTTGTGGCTCAAGAGGTAGAGCGCTCGCCTCGAGCTGAAGAGCTGAGGGACAGCGCCCAGGCCCAGAGTTCAAGCCCCACAACTGACCTCACCCCCCAAAAAAAAAGCCCTTTTGGAGGAAGAAGGAGAGATATATCTGATTTGGTAGTAAAAAGAATAAAAATACATCTAAAGATGCCTCTGGCTGGAGCTCTGGGGTTGACCAGTCCCAGCAGAGGAAGAGGCCAAGGCGGCCGTGGAGGCCCAGCCGCGGAGGCCCAGCCGCAGAGGCTGCTGGGCACCAGTGTGTGTCGGGGGACACAGTCTGGCCACACGGGGGGGGGGAGGGGGGTGAGCGTGCGGGCTGCTCCTGCCCGGGCTGGGCCGCACCGCACCGCACAGTCACAGGGGTGATTGCTGGAGAGCGCACGCGATCCGCACAGGAGAGCGCACGCGATCCGTGATTGCTGGAGAGCGCACGTGATCCGCACAGGAGAGCGCACGCGATCCGCACAGGAGAGCACAGGCAATCCGTGATTGCTGGAGAGCGCACGCGATCCGCACAGGAGAGCGCACGCGATCCGCACAGAAGGCTGGAGCAGTGGTCTCCAGGCCTGGTCTGGCGCGATCCGCACAGGAGGCTGGAGCAGCGGTCTCCAGGCCTGGTCTGGCGCGATCCGCACAGGAGGCTGGAGCAGCGGTCGGTCTCCAGGCCTGGTCTGGCGCAATCTGCACAGGAGGCTGGGGCAGCGGTCGGTCTCCAGGCCTGGTCTGGGAAGCGCCTGAGCGGCCTCTCTGACTTTCACCTGCTAACATGTCTCATAAGCTGGTTGAGCTTCGTGAGGTCCACTCTGGGGGTGCGTGCGTGATTACGTATCTAATTAATTAGCACCCATTTGTATGAATTACCATCGCATTTCCAAATGTTTTCATATTTATGACCTCATTTAATCCGCTTTTACAATCTCACAGACCTATGAGCTACGAAGGGTGAATATTTTTGTCCCACTTGATCTATAGGAAGCCCAGGCAAATGGAGATTAAGCTAATGGCAGAGTGAGGGTCTCCTGACTCTCATTTCCGGGTCCCTCCACTAAATTAAACTGGATTAGTCTTTTGGGATGAGTGTGAAAGGGTATACGACTGGATTCTTTGCGGGGGGAAAAACCCTGATAAATTATATTAAATTACTACAGGAGTAGATAAAAAGCAGATTTCTATTTCCCATGCTGTGAATTTGCCTTTGAGCCCCACTGTGAAGTGGGCTAGAATGTTCTGGCAGTACACAAGCCCGGAAAAGGTACATCTCATACTCTTCTAAATGGATAATTTCTCCCGGGACTTCTTTACATTCTGAAATTTTACTTTATTATTGCATCCTAAGGTTTGTGGCTCCAAATGCCACAGCGCAGGAGTCTGACTTTCATTGGTGATATTTGTGGTTATCACTTTCCTTTGTCATCCCCTTCCACTCCCTTTGTTTTGCTCTGTAGACACGGTTTGATTTATGAATGAGGGCTTTTTGATTCTTTGAGATATATTTTGGAGAATTGGTTCAATAACGTGTTATTGAAAAGCGAAATCCATTGGGGACAGATCTTCCTCTACAAAGAAATTTCTCATCAAGACCAGCTGTTTATTCATCTGTCACGCCACATTTTTGTATTTTATGTGGACGTATCCACATGCTTCGTTTGTTAAATATGTCCATGAAGCTGTTCACTCCCACGGCCAGCGTGGAGACTTCTGTGGTCTGGAGCTGAAGTGGTCTTATTCCAGCGCCTAGGAGGAGGAAGGCCTGTGGGAGGGAATCCGTGGGATGAGAACGGAGTCTCGCGTGTGGATGCTCCTCTTGGGCACAACTCTGAAGGGCTCCACGCCTCTTCACCACTGAGCACTGTAGTGAGACTTGGAGTTGTACCCTTGACTTCAAGAGCTGTCTGGGAGCCAGCTTCCCCTCCCACCACCGCACAGGCCAGACGCTGGTTGTGCGCAGTCTTGGCTTTTTGCTAACCTGGGTGGTTTCTCTGAGTTCGTTTGCGTGCCTCCGGGTGTGATGTCCCGCACAAACACTGGCCTTGATCCTGAAGTGCTCATTTGTCATTACCTGTCTTCTTGTTCTCTCACAGCTGAGTCAGAAATACACATTTGCCTGATCTTTCTTGGCACCAACGTGGGAGATTCAACGAGACAGAGGGAGAGTTTGCTGTTCATTCTGCGTGTTCAATCATCACGTCCAGTTGGACTCTTTCCTTCCAGGTGGCACACACAGCGGTGGATGTCCTCAACGATCATGGAGACAGCGGTGCATGTCCTCAAAGATCATGGAGACAGCGGTGCATGTCCTCAAAGATCATGGAGACATGGGTGCAAGTCCTCAAAGATCATGGAGACATGGGTGCAAGTCCTCAAGGAGCAAAGAGACAGCGGTGCATGTCCTCAAAGATGCTGGAGACACTGGATGAACCTGCAGCTATTCACTTACTTTCTATGTTTTACTACCTTTTTCCATTTTTCCCCTGAGGAATTTCTTTTGTCTTAATTTCTAGAAATACACATTATAAGTAATAAGACCGATGGCCAGGGCTGGCAGCAGCGAGTCCAACTCTGGGAACCACAGACCTGAAGAAATCAGTCTGAAGGTCCGTCTCTGGAGTTGTGAGGGTGCTTTTCAGCACCCTCCTCGCTGTTGGCAGCACTTTGCCTGACCCCTCGATTTTCTTCAGCCAGAGGCACCTTCCTGCACACACAGCCGCCCGAGGGTATCTGAAAGGACGGCCATCTGCTCTTAGCAGGTGACTGGCAACGTCACAATGGTGTGTTCTCCTGGGAGATTCCCAGACGGAGAATCTGAGAGTTCACGATTGGGCGTGTGCACATTCTACTCCTTCTGAACAATTAGACTTTCTCTTGAGCTCATTGATGCGATTCACTTGTGTTCAGCTCATTGGCTCAGGAGAATAGTGGAACAGTGTGTCCCTGGTCCAAACCCTTCTTGATGATCGTTACTACTCAGGCTTGCATTTCAGGGGCCAAAAACTCACACCGCGGGTGTTTCCTGTGAGTTCAATCCTCTCTCGCTTTTCTCTTGCCACACAGGCATATCTTTATGAGGTGTGGGCCGGTGCTGAACTTAATGTCTTTCAGCTCAAATACACCGTGAGCTGACGTACACCTACATTCTCTGCAAAAAGTATTAAAACAAACCTGTTGAAAATTGCATGTAATAGTATATGTATACAACTAAAAGGCAGGTGAAGCACGGTCATTTTTTCTTTCTGTGACACATGAATTACAGTGATCACGTTCTCTGTATGTGGGAGGTCACATCTCCTCCTCTTGGAACCCACCCATTCTCATTAAAAAACATCTTGTTAACCATCAGGTGATGGAATCTGGAGACACTGAGCTGTGAGAAGAGCGACTCAGGGCACGGGCCTAAGGCTCCAGAAGCACGGCGTGTGTCGGGTGGGGGTGGGGGCAGCCACAGTTCCCACGCAAGCCCGTGGCTGAGCCGGACGCGGTGCCGCGCTTTGCACAGGGCCTGGCCCAGAAGCCCGGGGAGGGAGCGGCGCGGCCCGGCCCAGTGTGTCAGGTGATCGAAGCAGGCAGCCGCCGTTCCCCCAGCACTCAGGGGTCAGGACGCACCCACCCCAGCTCACAGGAGCGGCTACGCCAGACTTTCCAGACGGAAGGATCCGGAAGGGAGCAGAGCAAGTCCACCAGAGCCAAGTCCCTGTGCCGGGGAGGTACAACTGCCTGTCAGCAGACGTCCCCCTCCCCACGGGAGCACGGGGATGGGGACTCCTCCCTCCCCACGGGAGCACGGGGATGGGGACTCCTCCCTCCCCACGGGAGCACGGGGATGGGGACTCCTCCCTCCCCACGGGAGCATGGGGATGGGGACTCCTCCCTCCCCACGGGAGCACGGGGATGGGGACTCCTCCCTCCCTCCCTCCCCACGGGAGCATGAAGATGGGGACTCCTCCTTCCCCACGGGAGCACGGGGATGGGGACTCCTCCCTCCTCACGGGAGCACGGGGATGGGGACTCCTCCCTCCCCACGGGAGCACAGGGATGGGGACTCCTCCCTCCCCACGGGAGCACGGGGATGGGGACTCCTCCCTCCTCACGGGAGCACGGGGATGGGAGCCCTTTGGGGAAGGACTCCAGGACTGTCACGGGTATTTTGTATCAGAGAGACTGGAAGGACAGATGGATGCAGGACGCCCTGCCCTTCGGCTCCGCCCACGGCAAGCGTAAGCACAGAGGGACCCAGGAAGTGACCAGAAGCCGCTTCATAGCCACAGTCTCGTCCGACTCCGGGAATTATGGGAACGCTCGGGGCATTTGCAAGGATGTGCATGTCATCCTCAGACCAAAGCGGCTGGATGGGTGTGCGGGAGGACTCTGCTCATTATGTCTGAGGAACAGGAGATTTATGTGATTTATGTGGATCACTGATCCACTGCCTTATATTCGCTTACATTTGATTTTCAATGATGTGACTTATTGGAATTTAGGGACCATTCTGTGGTATTAAATATACTCATCATTAAAAACTCCTCTTGGCCGGGCGCCGGTGGCTCACGCCTGTCCTAGCTTCTCAGGAGGCTGAGATCTGAGGATCACGGTTCAAAGCCAGCCCATGCAGGACCGTCTGTGAGACTCTTACAATACACTAACCCCTCCCCCCACAGTCTCAAAAACACAAAAACAAAAACAAAGGTGGAAGTGTGCCATGGCTCAAGTGGTAGAGCGCTACCCTCGAGCAGAACAGGCTCAGGCCCTGAGGTCAAGCCCCAGGACTGGCAACAAAGAAAAAAAAATACATGTGTTAGAGCAGCGAGTACAAATAAATTGACTTGAGTCACATTTCATTTTAATTAAAAACAAATACTATAAAATGCTGGTCCCTAAATCGGCAACCAGGTATTTCCTAAGCCATCTTCCATAAGAGGCAGAGATTTAGTGAGTGACCCCTGATACCGAGGGGTGAGGGCTCCTTCCCTCCCCAGGCTCCTCCGGTGGTAAACACAGACAGGCAGCCACGGTGAGCAGCTCCGGGTGCCCCTGGACTTCCTTCACGGAGTTCAGTGAGGTTTCTGTTGCAAGGCCCTGTCGTGCTGGGCTCACATCGGCGGCCCTAGAGTAGCTGGACCTCACGGTACCCTCCTGAACGCCCGTGACAGGTAAAAAGCTGCACGATCTCAAAAATACATGTAGTACGCCCAGTAAAACACATTGGCCAGCATAAAAATCAAAGGGAATAGGAGCTTCGAATAGCGATCCACGTTGCTGGGGTTCCGAATGGTGAAGCAATCTGCAATCCTGCCGACTTTCTCCCGGAAGATGACCTTGAACTTGTCGCTGGCCTTCATGGTCAGGTCGCTGTAGTCGATGTTGTCACCAGAAATCTCGATGCTGGCAAAGCTGATCTTCCCCTTGAAGCTGGAGATGGAGCTGTTGATGATGTTGGTGATGTTGACTTCCTCCACCTCCTTCTCCGCCCCCTGCGTCACAGACAGCAAAGTTAGCTTGGAAGGAAGCCAAGAATGAGGAGAGGTGTAGAACCCTAGCTACCCAACGATGAGGCTGGATCGAGCACGGGTTTGAGCACCGGCAGGAATGGCTGCTCTCCCGTGGCTCCAGGGAGCCCCCATTCTCCAGTGGCCAGGCCAAACGGGAGTGTAATCCAATTGGAAAAGGTGTGGCTGGATATTTTGGCCGGCCGTGTACTCTCTGGGCGTCGGGTCTGGGATGCGTCAACCGGCCTCGTTGAGTGGTAGATCTCTCAACCCTGAAATAAGGATAACCACGGTGCTCTTTGGCTTGGGCTGTTGGATGGACTGGGGGCTGGAGTTGGCGGAGGTCTGGGCCACCGCAGGCCTTCCCGGGGGCCCCTGCAGATGAAGGGCATTCTGCTCCCGCGGTTCGACTCCTACACGTTCTCCAACCCCTTTCCCTGATCTAGCAAACCTAGAGTTTGGGGGGAGGCCTATAATCGAACCTCCTTTCCCTTCTGAGAGCCAACAGGGAGTAGAACAAGCAAATTTACACTCTTCTTAGTCTGGCTGCTCTGGTTAGAGTCCCGGGCATTTCCTGAGGTAGGTGCCTGTCACCGTCTTGTCTGCAAGCCTAGGCTTCCATACGCCAGTGTCTACCCAGCATGGCTTCCCAGGACTGCAGGGTTCCACGTGGCCGTAAAGGCTGCGTCAGCCGTGTGAGCCGAGCCGAGGCTCGGAGGTGGCAGGATTCCAGGCCACACAGCCACGGCTAAGTCTCAGCTGCCCTTGCTCTGTCTGTGTCTCTGGGTCGGCCACTACCCTGCTTAGTCTTCAGATTCCACAACTGTGGAAATGGAGCTGGCTCTCACGGGACTGTTACACGCGTCTGAAATGGCATAATGTCGCAGAAGGCTCTACTGCGTCTGGCTCACAAACACGCTCAATAACTTATCATCATCGTCTTTATTATTCATCAGAGACTGGGCCTCGGCCTTTCACGCTAAATAAAATGACTGCTTCTCTGTGAATCTCCTGATGAGCAGGAAAAATGTGCTAATCAAGAAAATTCTTATGATTTAATGTCTTCCTGTCCTTTGTAAATGAGTAGTTATATAATTCAAGCGCACAAGGATGTATCAGAAGAATTAAATAGTAATTAAAATATTAACCTGAAATTTGCAAACCACTGATCACATTTGGTTTGATATTGGAGTTTTCTACCGATGCTGGTTCTTGCAGTCATAATGTTGTATTGCATATGCAAAACAATTACTTTCTGCCAAGGAATTGAATGTGTTGGTATCTCATTGTACATGGAGAAGAGAAACCTCCCTGCCTCTCTCCTCCTCCTCCTCCTCCTCCTCCTCCTCCTCCTCCTTTTTGTACCATGGGTTTGAACTCAAGGCCTGGGTACTATCCTGGAGCTTTTTCACTCAAGGCTAGCACTCTACCCCTTGAGCCATAGCTCCACTTCTGTCTTGTTTGCTGGTTAACCTGGGGGTAAGAGTCTCACAGACTTTTCTGCCAGTCTGACTTTGAACTGCGTTTCTCAGACCTCAGCCACAGGAGCAGCTGGGGTGCCCATGAGCCCCCGGTTCTCAGCTGAGAACCCTTTCTAAAGGGCCCAAGGGCCCACGGCGGACACTGGCTCTGGGTCGAGACTCACGAGCAAGTGAGCCAGCAGGCAAGCAGCCCGGCTCACGTCCGGACAGCGTGCGGAGCGGTGATGGATCGCAGACAGCAAGCCCTCACCCTGTCTTTGGCTGCCACCTGCTGTAAGGAGCTGTAGTGCGCAACGGCATACTCCACCAGGGCTCCGAACACGAAGCTGAAGCAGATGCCCAGGTACACGTCGATGGCCTTGATGAAGCAGTTGGTGTTGGGCAGGGACGTGCGGGAGCCGATCATCAGCGTGGTCATGGACAGCACTGTGGTCACCCCTGGGAAAAGAGGGGGCGCGTTGGTGCCGGAGCCGGAGCCGGAGCCGCGAGCCCTCCCCGGGCTGGGCGCCCATCGGGACCCGTGGGTTGGGCACAGAACCCTTCTGGGGACGGGTGACTGATCTGTCTACGCTGCACGGACAGAGCACGCGGCTCTGCCCTCCCTGTGGGGGTGGCGACACAGAACATGATTGACAACTGACCCTCCAATCACATTCCCTGCATTTGTCACTGCAAGACAGAAACCTAACTATAAGAAAAAAAAATCCAGCACCTTCCCCAAAGTTGTCTTTCTCTGTCTCAGTCTCCTTCTCTCTCTCTCTCTCTCTCTCTGCAGAGGAGTTTCTCAAGAGATCAGTTCTTGATGGATAAGAACCACGGTGGAGTCGGGGGTGGGGAGTAACTGATCAAACTGGTTCTTAAAATCACCTATTGATCCAGGACATACAGGATATTCTTGGGGGAGGAACACAAGGGCCCAAGCCTACCTCTGATAATAGAAAATGATATTGACTGAGATGAACCCCAGGAAACAAACAAACAAACAAACAAAAAAGCCCATTGGACAGCTGGGAGGCGTGGCTCAGCGATAGAGCACCCATCCAGCAAGTACAAGGCTCTGAGTTCAAACCTCACTACTGACTGACCAAACACCCCCTTCCCCCCAAAAAAGAGCCCCCACAAAGACCCATTAGCTGCTTACCGATGCAGGTTCTTGCAGGAACAGAGTCGAGGGAGATCCAGAAGGAGACCCAGGACAGCACCACCAGGAAAGTGGAGGGGACGTAGGTTTCCAGGATGAAGTACAACACGTTTCTCCGCAGTTCAAACTGCAAGACCAGCCGCGTGTAATTTCCTGACGGGAGAGGAGAGACACGGAGTTGCATCTGAAGTGCTCGCTTCCCGGGGGCCAGGCTTCCCGGGGCGGGGGGGAGGTGGGTGAGCGCATCCGTTCCGTCTAAGCTCAGGGACCCAGGCGCTGTCTGTATGGTGTCACCCATGCCCTGGTGGCATGGAGTGGGATTTATGGTGGCACTGTTGTAAAAGGACAGTAACATTACCGGGAAAATGCACAATACATCAAATAAGAATGTGTACTTCCTGAGCCTATGGGACCCTAGAGATCATTTATTATTTTGCTTCCTGGTGGAGGGCTGAAGACACCGAGAGTTGTGGTGACAGTAAGGTCCCACGGTGGATGCTGGACAAACAGATCTTTTGCTCTGTGGTCCCAATACGTGCAGCTCGTCTACATGGTCTGTATCGCCCCTTGGTTTGGAAAGCCAACCTTAAAACAAAGACCAAAACAGCCCCATTTGGCTGCACGGTGGCCTAGTTATATATCTAAGGTGATTCCTAGATTTTCATGGAGAAAACTAAAGGCTTTCTTTCTCTCATGAATCCAAATTAAGAATTCAGATTGGAAACGATGGCGGCACAAGCCTAAACTAAAGACTTGTCTGCTCCTCCTTAAATAAGAGTTCATTCACGCACCCGTTCTAAAAGTAATGCCAACAGAGAGAGAAACTGCTTCCCGTTCCATTCCCTTCCCTCCGCACCAACCCGCCGTGCGTTTCCACGCATTTCCGTGCGTTTCCGTGCGTTTCCGCGCGTTTCCGTGCGTTTCCACGCGTTTCCGCGCGGGCTCAGCTATGACACATAGTGATCTTGTAGGGTGGAAACATGGGTGACCAGGAAGGAAGTGCGG
Organism: Dipodomys ordii; assembly: GCF_000151885.1. Taxonomy (NCBI): domain Eukaryota; kingdom Metazoa; phylum Chordata; class Mammalia; order Rodentia; family Heteromyidae; genus Dipodomys; species Dipodomys ordii. Next base: position 883,467 of record NW_012267328.1, read on the forward strand.
CTGCTGGTGGGTGCGTCTGCCCCGCGTGGAGCCCGCGCCACGTCCCCCCATGGCCAGGGAGGGCTGCCGTGCCTTGGTCCCTGTCCCCGGGCTCTTCCGTTATTTGTGCTCTGTTTCCTTCCTCAGCAGCAAAGAGCAAGCCCTCCCCCCAAGGCACCAGCCCTCCCCCCGTCCCCCCCCCCTGAGGAAAGCCGGCCCCTTTCAGTCCCCCCCGCCCCTCCGGGACCCACGGCGAGCGGGAGTTACCGGTCTCCTGCTGGGACGTGGCGACCGAGGTGAAGTAGCGCTGCACCGTGTACTGGGCCAGCCGCAGGTTCTCCAGGCCGCGCACAGAATCGTTACCCCGGAGCCAGGTGAACTCCACGTCGCTCCCATCGTAGCCCCCTGAGAGAGGCGGGTGGGGTCAGAGCGTGGGCGTGGGGCGCAGGGTGCGGGTCAGACGTGGGCGTGGGTGTGGGTTATGGGGTGTGGGTCAGACGAGGGTGTGGGGTATAGGCGTGGGTGTGGGGCGTGGGGTGCGGGTCAGAGCGTGGGCGTGGGTTATGGGGTGTGGGTCAGACGAGGGTGTGGGGTGTGGGGTGCGGGTCAGACGTAGGTGTGGGTTATGGGGTGTGGGTCAGACATGGGTGTGGGGCATGGGGTGCAGGTCAGAGCGTGGGTGTGGGTATAGGCGTGGGTGTGGGTTATGGAGTGTGGGTCAGACATGGGTGTGGGTGTGGGGCGTGGGGTGTGGGTCAGACGAGGGTGTGGGTCAGACGAGGGTGTGGGTGTGGGGTGTGGGGTGTGGGTCAGACGTGGGTGTGGGTGTGGGGCGTGGGGTG
>NW_012267328.1:888421-892121 GCF_000151885.1 Dipodomys ordii
GCCCATTCACCACGCAGGAGCCCCGGATCACCACGCAGGAGCCCATTCACCACGCAGGCGCACTGGCATGCTCATTTCACACTTGACTGAGATCAGCTGACGGCGCTGGGTTTGAACTCAGACTCCTGAGGCCGGCTCTCTTACCCTTGAAGCACACCTTCCGTCCTTTTCTGCACAGGTTCCTGTTCAGATAGGGTCCCGTTTCCTCCCAGGCCTGTGGCTGGGCCACAGTACACAATAATCCTAATTTTTTTTTCTATTGTAGTTGAGATGACCGGGGCACACCACTGTGTCCAGCTATCAACTGAGAAAGCGTCTCAGGAGTTTTGTTTTGTTTTTTTAACCGGGACTAGCCATGAACCATGATCCTCCCAATATCGGCCTTGCAGACGTGAGCCACCGGCTTCTTTCTTTGCGTCAGGTATTTTCTTACATGTTGGTGGTACGTGTGTGTGTGCGTGCCTCTGTGTGTGTGTGTGTGTGTGTGTGTGTGTGTGGTTGAGGGTCTGACAGACTAGGCCCTGGCACATGGTAGATAAGGCCCCACCACTGGGTGGCGCCCTTGCTCCCCGCTGCCCTCTCTGACCTTTGTTACGTTCTTGCTCGCTCGTGTGTAGCAGATTCTGTGTCCTACTCTTCGTCCCTGAGTCAGTTTTGACCTCGTTTCCCCGGGGACAGGGAGTCCAGCACCCAGGCTCCCGTGGTACACCTGCCTGCTCTGCCATGCGGTCGGCCCTGCGCCTGGGGTTGGTGTTAGAATCCTCGGAGGCTGGAGCATCCTTTCTGTCTGCCGCCCTGGGCCTCGCTCGGTGGTTTGCTCCTGAGTGAGGCCGTTGGCTGGCCCCCACCCCGCCGTGCAGGCTGGCCGGGGCCTCCGAGGGAAAGTGTGGAACTGAGACAGGAGGACGAGCCAACACGTCCTCGGACACAGGCAAGGAAAGCTGGCCGTGGCCCTGAGTGACTCGCGGGAGACGTTTGGGGAACCGATGACCACGCCATCGCCCGTGTAACACCTGTGGGCTGGGGTGAGCGCCGTGGGGCCTCAGTTTGGGGAAGATAAGGATGCTAAACAGGCACCAGAGACACTGGCGAGGAGCTGTGAAAAGCTTCTCCCCATCCCCACATTGCTATTTAACATCACTTTACGGCCTGCTCGGGGAAAACGCAGAACTCTGATCACGTGTGAGCCGCTGGAACAAGGTTTTGGGGCGCCTCTGGCTGGGTTAGGAGTCCTCAAACCCCACCTCCACCCCAGCGTGGCTCAACCAGCCTCTGTCTGTAACCACAGAGGGGCGACGGGACTTATCTCACTGGGATTTTGGAAGGTGTCTAGCAGGGCCTGGCACATGGGCACCGTGGCGTTTGCCGGAGAAGAGCTTCTCTGTTCTTGTTGTTGATATGGGGTGGGGGGGGCTGTTTGGGCAGAGACAGCAGAGCCATGCAAGTTGGGCTCATCGCGCTCTGCATTTCCTGCCTGAGGTCCCCTCCCCCCGCCCCCATCCTCACAGGGCATATGGGGTTTTCTAGCAGCTGTGGTGATTTTTGCGCTAGAAAAGCATTGAGGCTTTATGGAATTCAAGGCATAGCTCTGGGTGGTTGGCGAAGAGCTACAGCCAGGTCTGGCGGCTGTCGTGGCGGGCAGGACTGGCGCTCTGAGGGTGAGCAGCCAAAGGTGGCACGCGGAAGGGCTCACGGCTAAGCAGCAGGTGCTGTCACCGCTGCTGCCACCGAGACGGCGTCTACCACCCGGGGCTCTCACTGAGGAGGCTGCCGGCTGCGAGAGTCTGGGAGAAGGATTTCACAGAGACTGGACTTTTGGAGGCGCCGGAAGCCCCACAGGGAAGGGGAATGGTGTGTTTTCTGGGCTGTGCAATCTGTCGCAGGTGCTGAGCTTTGTGGTTCGGGGAGATGGCCGCCGTGGACGTGTGAGCGAGTGTGCACCGCTGTGCACCAGGCCACATCACTAGTCCAACGGCGAAAGGCCGGGGCGACGGGGCGGCTTGTGGGGCGACGGGGCCGCTCGCGGGGTGACGGGGCGGCTCGCAGGGCGACGGGGCGGCTGGTGGGGTGACGGGGCCGCTCACCGGGTAGGGTGTGGAGCCTCATCGGAGCCTTGCCTCCACTCGGCTGTCTACTAGACGGCGCGAACACACACACGGTCCTTCCCCAGGGCACCTGTTAGCCAGCTTTTCTCTAAGAACCCCAGGCTACGTCAGGAGTGCTGCGAGGGTTGGGGGCGCTTACTTCAGCCCAGTGCAGCCTCCTGCCTCGGCCCGCACCTCTGCCGCCGCACTGCGTCCCCGTGTGAGCGCTCTAACTAATTCACATTAGACAGAGCCGAGCCAGCCCGGCCGCGGTGTGTACTCACAACTCTCCAGCTGCAGCTTGCAGGTCTGTGTGTCCATGGGGTATTTGGACAGATCCATGTTACAGGTAACAGTGGTTGTGATTCTAAGAGAAGAAAGACTGAGCGTCAGCCAAGGGGTCTGGGGTCACAGGCGTGCTGGGGACAGAGGAGGACTCGAATCCTGACCGTCCAGACTCCCAAGCCAAGCTGCTGGCCGTCCCGGCCCTTCAGAATGGCACACAGACCAGGCGACACGCTGAAATTCAGGCAGCCGCACAGGCACGCACGCAGACACGCATGCACGTATGAACAGTATGCACACAAGCACATATGTGCTGTGGGATCACGGGGGACGGGAACAGGAGCACGGTGGGGGCTGGGAGAGGCCCCTAAGGAGAAGCTGAGCTGTGGCACTCTGGGAGGGTGGAGAGCTGCAGAGGAGGGCCTAGAAACTTCCATGATGGCCGGTTAGCACGTGGCTTGTTGATGGAAGTACGCACTGGTCACGTTCACGTTGGGCTCGGGTCCCCAGGCCTCTGAGGGGTGGGGCACACCCGTCCTGGCCCTGGCAGGGCCCTGCGGGGAGCGTCAGCCAGCCGCTCACCCGAGCGCACACAGTGACCACTCACGCACCAGTGGAGCGCACACAGAGCTGCGGAGCCAGGAACCACTCACCTGAGGGCATACAGGACCGTGCCGTTGGAGAAGAGGCGGACGAGCCTGTTCCCCACGGTGACCTCGTGCAGGAAGGACTTCTTGGACTCCACAATGTACGTGTCGGGCACCCAGAGGAACTCCACCAGGCGGGCGTCCAGGGTGAAGCTCTTGTTGCCTTCAAATACCAGCCGTGGGTCTGTCCAGCGCTGGCGGAGGTAGATGGTGGCCGTGTAGTCCTGAGGAGGCCGAGGGAAAGGCCAGAATTGGAAGGGAAGGGGTCACATTCCGCCCAGGGGAACAGACACAGTGGCTGTTCCCCCCGACAACCCCAGTGCGGACGGAGCGGTGCAGGCCCTTCAGCCGTGGGGTGTAGGCTCACAGGGCAGACACGAGGAAGGTCTTCCTACCGGTGCCGATCGCCGGCCTCCACGATTCCCCGGAGTGCATAGCAGAAGGCACCAGAAGACTGCCTTTAGTGTGGCCTCGTGTGTGTGAGTGTGTGTGTGTGTGTGTGCGTGCACATGCACGTGTATGTGTGTGTGCGTGTGCGTGCGTGCGTGTGTGTGCGTGTGTATGTGTGTGCATGCGTGTGTGTATGTGTGTGTGTGTGCGTGTGTGTTCTCTAAGGAATGTGACTAGATTGAGTAACTCTCATTGGCTCTTCTCCCTCCCTGCTGGACGGCTCTCATTGGCTCG
>NW_012267328.1:899287-899585 GCF_000151885.1 Dipodomys ordii
CACACAGGGAGGTGTTCACACACAGGGAGGTGTTCACACACAGGGAGGTGTTCACACAGGGAGGTGCTCACACACAGGGAGGTGTTCACACACAGGGAGGTGCTCACACAGGGGGGTGCTCACACAGGGATGTGCTCACACAGGGATGTGCTCACACAGGGAGGTGTTCACACAGGGAAGTGCTCACACAGGGAGGTGCTCACACAGGGGGGTGCTCACACAGGGAGGTGCTCACACAGGGAGGTGTTCACACAGGGAGGTGTTCACACACAGGGAGGTGCTCACACACAGGGAGGTG
>NW_012267328.1:899954-904185 GCF_000151885.1 Dipodomys ordii
GTTCACACACAGGGAGGTGCTCACACACAGGGAGGTGTTCACACACAGGGAGGTGTTCACACAGGGAGGTGTTCACACAGGGAGGTGTTCACACATAGGGAGGTGCTCACACAGGGAGGTGTTCACACACAGGGAGGTGCTCACACACAAGGAGGTGTTCACACACAGGGAGGTGTTCACACAGGGAGGTGTTCACACAGGGAGGTGTTCACACAGGGAGGTGCTCACACACAGGGAGATGCTCACATAGGGAGGTGTTCACACAAAGGGAGGTGTTCACACAGGGAGGTGTTCACACACAGGGAGGTGTTCACACACAGGGAGGTGCTCACACAGGGAGGTGCTCACACAGGGAGGTGCTCACACACAGGGAGGTGCTCACACAGGGAGGTGTTCACGCACAGGGAAGTGCTCACACAGGGAGGTGTTCACACAGGGAGGTGTTCACGCACAGGGAAGTGCTCACACAGGGAGGTGCTCACACAGGGAGGTGCTCACCATGTTGCTCTCTGAAATGCTGGAGATGCTGGCAATGTCCAGAGTCAGTGCGATCTGAACCGGAGCTCCTGGAAATGAAGAAACAGAGACTAACGCCGCAGCCCAGCCCCGGGCGCCCTCCCCACACCCGCCACCCCTCCCCTGAGGCCGAGGTCCGGCCAGCCCCACCGCCGTGGAACCAGAAACGCTGAGCAGCACAGAGCGCTCACTTCTTGGAAAAACTGAGATCATACAGAGCTGTCAAATGTAAAGTCAATGTGTCTTCCTCTTCTCAGGAGCCAGCCTGGTACATATATACTTCCTTTTTGTATGAAAACTAAGTTCCAGCATACATGTGTGTGTGTGTTGTGTGTATGTGTTTGTGTGTGTGTTGTGTGTGTATGTTTGTGTGTGTGCATGTGTGTATGTGTATGTATGTGTATGTGTGTATGTGTCTGTGTGTGTGTGCACGCTAGCTGGGGCTTGAATTCAGGGCCTCCCTCTCTGTTTCCTTTCTCTCTCTCTCTGTCTCTCTGTCTCTTTCTGTCTCTGTCTCTGTTTCTCTCTCTCTCTGTCTCTCTGTGTCTCTCTGTCTCTCTGTGTCTCTCTGTCTGACTCTGACTCTCTGTCTCTGACTCTGTCTCTGTCTGTCTCTCTCTGTCTCTGTCTCTCTGTCTCTGTCTCTCTCTGTCTCTCTCTGTTTCTCTCTGTCTCTCTGTCACTCTCTCTGTCTCTGACTCTGACTCTGTCTCTGTCTGTCTCTCTGTCTCTGTCTCTCTTTCTCTCTCTGTCTGTCTCTCTGTCTGTCTTTGTCTGTCTCTCTGTCTCTCTCTCTCACTGGGCATGCTTGCACAGTGATATTCCACTGTTGAACCACACTCCATGCTGGCATTTTGCTGGCTAGTTGGAGATGGGGCCTCACAGACTTCTCCACCCACCGGGTCAGGTTGCCAGAGCTCTTCCCTGGTCTGCAGTGGGGAAAGGGGGTGCAGTCACCCCAAAAGTGGGTAGCAAAGCTTTCTCCAGGATGGCCCTCCTCCTCCGCCCTTCCCAGGCCTTAACTCGGCTGCGGATGGGAGCCAGCGTCGGCCAGCCGAGCCCTTGGACGCACGCTGTCTGCTCCCACCCATTTGAAATTAACCTCCTGGTTGCGAAGGTAACCTACCACCAAAATTGGGCCTGAGAAATTTGTTGTAGCCGGCCGTGAGGTTGTCAAAGCCAGGCAGGGAGAGCTTGTCGCTCCTGCCCACCTCCGTGCGGAGCTGGCCCCCCTGGACACGCACCCTGGAAGATAAAACGGGTTGTGTTGCCTGTGCTGCTCCGGTGGAGGGGCCGGGGCTCCTGAGCCCCAAGGCCAGCCTTGGCTTCCCTACTGCCCCCGCGTTGGCCCTCCTTCCCGCTATCCGCTGCCCCCGCGTTGGCCCTCCTTCCCGCTCCCCGCTCGCCCTCTATCAAAGGCCTCCCAGCAGCTGTCAACATCCCAGGGCTGCCACTTCAAACACATTTGTTCTCTTGGAGAATTAATGGCAATTTTTTTAAGAGTGTGTTTAAGGTGTGCGACCAGGAAGGGAGGGACAGCTCCGGCCTTGCTCTGCACCGTGGCGCCTGCCTCCCCCTCCCACAACACAGACACCCACAGGAAAGTCAGCCCCTGGGCAGCAGAACCCACCTCTGGGAGAGGACACCGAGGCATGCGAAGGCCAAGAGGAGTCCGGAGCTCATGGTGAGGCCGTTCAGACAGCGGGGGCCGAAGAGCAATCGCCTGGGGAGACAGGGCCAGGTGAGGGCGTCCGGGCTCCCTGCCCAGCCCAGCGCCTGGCGGGAGACACGGGTACTGACTCAGCAAGGCAGCTTTCTCCTGCCCTCCGGCCTTCCTTCTCCCTCACTCCTTCTCTCTTGTCTTCCTTCCTTCCTTCTCTCTCTCCCTCCACCCCCCCCCCTTTCTTGGGCTAGTGTTTGAAGTCAGGGCCAGGGCACGGCCCCTTTACTTTTCCACTAAAGGCTATGCACTACCACCTGAGCCACGTCCCCATCCTGAATTTTTGCCAGTTATTTTGGAGATGGCATCTCACGGAGTTCCCTGCCCAGGCTGTCTTTGAATCATAATCCTCTAGATCTCAACCTAGGATTACAGGTGGGAGCTACGGTGCTGGACTCGCCCCCCGCCTCATTTCTTTTCTCTGGTCTCAGACCTCAGAGGTACCAATTGCTTTACCCACACATAAGCACATATTTCTACATAAAGAAAAATAAAGTAGCATTGGGATGTGAGGCTGTGTTTTGGGTTTTTTTGGTGAATACATTGTGCATGCTTGAGATAAAGTGCTAGCTATGATTCTCACTGTGTAGGGAGAGAACTCAGTCTCGGAGGAGGGCATGCTCTGGAGGCCGTGCTGAGTCGGAGGCCAGCTGGGGCGCTGACCGGCGTCCTCTTGGCCACCCCCCCCCACGCCTGTTCCACAGCTTTCCTTGTCCACACCCCGCTCCGCAGGCCTGCAGGCTGGCCGTCCCCTGCCATTCGGTGCCAGTTACATAGCCCATCCTGGCTGGGGATCCGAAATGGTTTCTGCAGATGTGCTGTAACCAAATCAGCCACAACATCCTGGGGCATAACCACTCTCACAGCTCTCGGGGTGTCTTCCCCTTCATCCCCTGTACCCCACCCTCCCCTGGCCCCAGCTCCGGCCTGGCCCCAGCCACCCCTGCGTGGCTGAACAAGATCCTCCTCCAGGCCCCGCCTCGAGGGGGCGGGGGGGGCTGCACGGCCATCCTCCCCCAGGCCCCGCCTCGAGGGGCCGGGGGGGGGACTGCACGGCCAACTCCACCTGGGGAGGAGGAGAAACCGCAGACCCCGTCTGCGTCTGAAGAGGGCCCAGCACTGGACGTCTAGAAGGGCCGACGGGCCTGGAGCATTGCTGAAGAGCTGGAGGCCTGTCCCTCCACTCTCCCTCCCGCCTCGCCCCTGCTCTGCGCTCGGGTTCATCTGGGGCATGCTCTTCCATCTAGCCCCTGCAGGCCCCGCGGGGTGTGACCTGCTCACCGTGCGGCTGCGTGGACACAGCTTGAACTTTTGTTCTCCAAGTCCCTGCTCTTTGCCCTGTGCTGAGGAAGAGCGTCCTGGGTCCTAAACCAGTGGTGACGGTCCCCGACTCTGCCCTGGGTCCCAGGGTGGAGTGCTGTTCCACGGTACCGAGCAAGCCTGGGCCAGTGACCCCTGGGCAGAGACGCCAGTCACTCGCGAGTTTTCCCTGCGCCAATCTGGCTGGAAGCCAGGCCTTCCCTCGGGACGCAGGCCTCACAGATGGTATCAGTGGAGGCCTGAGCTATGGGGGTGGCATCCTGGAAGCCACCTCCAGCTGGCTGGCCACTCTGGCCTCTGCTGGGCCCGAGGACATTCACTGGAGGCTCATCTCCACTGGCAGAAGAAGATCTGACTGCACTTTGACGCCAAGTCTAACCTGGCTGTGCGGCCTTTCACACAGGGAGGTGTTCACACATAGGGAGGTGCTCACACAGGGAGGTGTTCACACAGGGAGGTGCTCACACAGGGAGGTGTTCACACAGGGAGGTGCTCACACACAGGGAGGTGCTCACACAGGGAGGTGCTCACACAGGGAGGTGCTCACACAGGGAGGTGCTCACACAGGGGGGTGCTCACACAGCCGGGCGTCCAGGGTGAAGCTCTTGTTGCCTTCAAATACCAGCCGTGGGTCTGTCCAGCGCTGGCGGAGGTAGATGGTGGCCGTGTAGTCCT
>NW_012267328.1:904954-913394 GCF_000151885.1 Dipodomys ordii
TGGGGACGGGGCAGGCTGGGGACAGGGCAGGGGATGGGGACAGGGCAGGTGGGGGACGGGGCAGGTTGGGGCTGGGCCAGGCCGGGGTGTCCCTGCTGCCTGGGGACTGAGGCCCTGCTCCGTGTGTGAAACGCAGCGGTGGTCGCAGCAGGTGTGGGTTTGTGCCCGCACTCCCGACTCCGCCACACAGGCTTTGTGAAGCCCTCGCGGGCCACGCCCTGGCCTCCCCCCCCACGAGGCCGATTCCCATGGCAGCCACCCTGGGGCGCGGGCGTGGGTCTGAATTGGGCTGAGGATGGCACTGGAGCTGTGGGCCTCTGCGGACGGGACCGGGGGGTGGTGACTGGATGCCAGGACAGGGGTGAGGGGGACCAGGGTGAGGGGGGCCGGGGTGAGGGGTCAGGACAGGGGTGAGGGGTCAGGACAGGGGTGAGGGGGGCCGGGGTGCTCCGGTCTGAGGGCCGGGCAGGCGGCCTCCGGTCAGGTTGTTACTGGCTCTGAGTGGTGTTAAGGTCTCCAGGGCCTTACTCTCCTCCCCTTTAAGAGGGGGAATGGTAGTATGGTAAAACCCAGGCAGGGAGAAAACTCAGCAACTTCTAGGCACCGTCCCCTCCTCCCCTCCTCCCCTCCTTCCCTCTGGGGTGCACAGGGCCAGCGTGGAGCTCTTCCTTACCGGGAGCAGCGGGAGCCGGTCAGCACAGGGGCTGGGGGCCTCCAGGCAGGGCTTCCAGGCAGCACATTCCCTTCCCGGGTTCTCTTGGAGGGTGCCACAGCCGCTCTGAGGGCGGGAAGCCGGTGGGGCTGACCCAGGGGCAGGGGGGGTGGAGCCCCGCAGCTCCTCCCTGGGTGGGGCCGGCAAGCCCAGGTGCCCTGGGAATCCCGACTGGGGGGACGGTGAGGGGGAAGTCCCACCCCCATGGGGGGCCAGTGAGGAAGCCCCACCCCCATGGGGGGCCAGTGAGGGGGAAGTCCCACCCCCATGGGGGGCCAGTGAGGGGGAAGCCCCACCCCCATGGGAGGGGGCCAGTGAGGAAGCCCCACCCCCATGGGGGGCCAGTGAGGAAGCCCCACCCCCATGGGGGGCCAGTGAGGAAGCCCCACCCCCATGGGGGTCCAGCGAGGGGAGCCCCACCCTCCATGCCAGGTTGCACCCTTGGAGGATCAGCCCGGGCTGGCACCCAGGATGGCCTCCCAGCCAGAAACCAAGAGCATGCTCACTTCTCAAACACGGATCCTGGTCGTGCGTCCTCAGGACCAGCAGAAAGATGGCAAGAGACCAGCTTTCCAGACTGGCAATTTCAGAGTGAGCTGCAGAGTCAGGAAGGGAGGGGCAGAGCGGCTCTGTGGGGCGACCCCGGGAGGGTCACCCGCACCCAGCACGCTGCTCCTTCCTGCGCCCCCTGTGCCCCCCTGCGGCCCCCGGTGTCCAGGCCCCCCAGAGAATCCCCACCAACCCCCAGCCCACCCCCACTGCGGCCAGCGGGGCCTCTGGCGGAGGAGCTGCGGTTATTTCCCCCTCACCCCTTGCGACCAGTGGCCCCGAAATTCACTCTTGGCTCCAGTCTGAGGGGCAGAATTCCCTGGAGCTCTGGCCTGCACCCTGAGAGCCAGGGAGGCCCACAGGCTGAGGGCCAGGGGAGGGGTCAGGCTGTGGCCCAAGGCCCAGAGGCCCCTGCCCTGAGCACGCCCCCAGGAGAACTGGGGAGTGGGAAGCCGGAGACGGGCGGGAGGAGCCGGCGTCTGGCTCTCCGTCAGAGCCCCGCAGCCCCAGCATTGTGCTGGCTGTCCGGGAGTGGACGCTGGCAGAGGACATCTCCTAGGTGTGTGAGCCGCGAGACCCGGCCTTCACCTGGGGACTCTCGGTGAAAGTTCTCCTACAAGACAAAGGCTCAGGGTAACAAAGGCAGCTCAGAGCTGGGGCGGCCGCTGGGCAGAGACAAGGGGTGTGGCCGCTCACGGCACTGGTCGGGTGCTGGATGCTTCTGGGTCTTTCTTGGCCCTTCGGCAGTGTCACTGCAGAAGGCAGCTGGGTCGGGACGCGGCCAGGGCGTCGGCATGGCGTTCCCGGCTGTGTGGGTGCTCCATGGCTGATTCTTCTCCCCCAGTCACATCTTCACCTGCTCGCACTTAGGAATCCAACCTTGTATTTTCCCCTTTACCTCTACGGGGCGTTTCTCTGTGGGTATTTAGAGATGTGCGTTTCTATGAGTGCGTCTCTGTCATTCATATCTGTCAATCGTCTGTCTGTCTGTCTACACATCCACTTATCCACCTTATATCTGATCTCGCAGTCGCTATCCGGGCTCATTTCCGTGTAGATAATCAGTGAATCTGTTCCTAGATGGATAACACTCGTGGGGATTCTCTAACTCTTCACCTGGAAAACCAGATGAGCAGTTGATAAAAACAGGAGAATTACAAGTGCTCTGTTCCGGTTCAGACCGTGGGTCAGCCCAGTCGGCTCGTCCGAGGACTTCCGGGAATGGCAGGCCTGTCCGTGCTCGGGAAGTCTTGTCCGTGCTCGGGAAGTCCTGTCGGCCTCCGCCGTCCAGGCAGCCTGGTTCCCGCCATGACCTCTGGTTTCGGGATAGGTGAGGTCACCGGGATGTCAGGGTGTTGAGCTCTGCAGGCTCACCCCTCCTCCACGCCGCCACACGCCCTTCTGGACGGTGTCCCAGAAACACAGGAGGGAGCGTGAGTCAGTCCCGTCACCACGCAGGCAGGATGCCAGTGGGTCGTGGCACTGTGCACACGCTCAGCCTCTGTGCTGGCTGCGTCCTGGGAGGACACCAGCAGACCTTATTTTTCATTCTGCAGATGGAGAATCTACAGACGCTCGGCAGAGGGACAGCACAGGCTGGAGCCGGGCCTGAGGGTTTAGAGTCAGGTGCATCATGAGGTGGAATTCAGCCGCGTGGACTGGCTGACCTCGCGTCTGAGCAGAGGGCTGAGGGCAGGGCTCTGACGTAGGATCTGCGATTCTGTAACACGCAGTCAGGCCCCGACCACAAGGGTCCTCCCTCAGCAAGCCCCCGAGCCCTAGAATGACGCCCTGTGCACGCCTTTCTGCACGTGATGAGCAACAGCACTCAGGTGCAGGACGCCTGGCCACAGCAGTGTTACTACTTACTTATATCTGCCTCCCGCCCGCCCTCCCCTCCCTCCCCCAGCAATGCTTGAGCCAGCCAGGCAAGCCCTCAGCCACCCATGGTGACTGCCCCACACCCACTTTTAGTTTCTCCCTCCCAGTGCTGCGGTTTGAGTTCAGCGTCTTCGTGTGCCAGGCAGGTGTTCCATCGCTAGAGCCAAGCCTCTGGCCCGGCTGATTTTTAATAATGAGTGTGTATGCTTCCTGTAAGCCCCTCCGGTAAGTTCCAGCCTCTAGGAGGTGAGAAGCCACGCTCACAGGGCAGGGGCCGGGCCAGAGGGGCTGCGGTCAGCAAGAGCCCCAGGGTACGGCTGAACTCACATTTCACGTTTTATTCACTGCCCGGGTGAGGGGTCTCAGAGAGACCGGCTCCTTCCCCACTCAGGACTCCGCTGACAGATTTCCGAATGCCGGCTCTGTGCTCCACGGCGGGCCGTGTCTAGGTGAAAAGCAGCTTTTCAGGCCAAGCTTTTCAGGCACCCACCAGAGGCCTGGCCGGCGGGCGGGGTAGAGACCCAGAGAGGCTCCACTGGGGCGTTGGGCTGGGTCCTGAGGGATGGGAGGGGGACTGGGGGCAGAACTCACCCAGGTGGCCCAGGACACCTTGTGGGAAAGGCCCCTGGCCTAGGCCCATATCCCAACCAGAGGGAAGGGGCGGCCTGCCTCCTGTCTCTTCCGCCTGAGCTTTCCTCTCTCCAGCTATCTGAACGCCCAGTGTCCACAGTCACAGAACCCCTCCCCCATGCCAGGGCTCCCCTCCCGCACACCGGGAATGCTCCCCATCCCCTGGGGTCAGCCGGATGCACGGCTGTCAGAACCCTGGCAGCCAGATCCCCATGGACCCCCGCGCCCTGAGTGGCCCATGGACCTCCATGCCCCGCGTGGCCCATGGACCCCCGATGCCCTGCGTGGCCCATGGACCCCCACGCCCTGCGTGGCCCATGGACCTCCACGCCCTGCGTGGCCCATGGACCTCCACGCCCTGCGTGGCCCATGGACCTCCACGCCCTGCGTGGCCCGTGGACCCCCGCACCCTGGGTGGCCCGTGGACCCCCTGGGTGGCCCGTGGACCCCCTGGGTGGCCCGTGGACCCCCTGGGTGGCCCGTGGACCCCTCCGCCCTGCATGGTCTCCACCCACTCTTCCCACCCTGGTGCTTTGCTTCGTGTCCTCCACCAGGAGCTCTGTTCTCTTCCAAGCTGCACGGCCACCGGCACTTTTAGAAACTTCCAGAGCGTAGGAGTCCTCCATCTCTGCATCAGAGCCACAGGCCAGGGGGTTGAGCTGGGAGGGCCACGGTGCCGTCCCGGGCTCCCTGGAAGCCGTTCTGGGGGAGAGAACCCCACAGGAGGGCTGGATGCACACGGTACAGCAGCAGAACGAAGACCAGCCAGGGTGAGCTCTACCACGTACCAAGTAGATAGGAACCGCTCCACACACAAACAGGCAGGGCAGTCCAGGCTTGCTGGCCGGCGACCCCTCCTGTCTGGTCAGCCCGAGGCCCTGGCTCCACGCTCGTGTGGGGGAGGGAAGAGCCCGTCGCCGCAGACAAGCGCTCTTCTCCCAGTGGAGGGGTGGCGGTCCGGCTCTCTGCCCTCCGGTGGCGGTCCGGCTCTCTGCCCTCCGGTCCTCCCTGAAGCCCCGCGCCAGGGCCCTGCCTTTACTTCCACCCTTTGTTCTTAAGCTCTTTTCTACTGGAAGAACATGACTCATTCATCCAGTCGCATGCATGTTCAAAAGTCGCTCGCCGGTGGCTCTCATGTTCAAGTGCAAGACAGACAGGTCCCAGTGAGCTTCCAGGTCAACCAAGATTTTCAGAGAAGGCCAGGCAGCGTTTCCAGCTTTGGGGCCACAGGTCTCTTTCACGACCTCTCGAGTCTGCACAGACGATCGGGAGGAACAAGCCCGGCGTGTCCCCAGAGGGCTGACGAAGCCGGGCCGGGGCCACGGTTTCCAGCTCAGGTCCTGGCAGCTTCGCTTGGCCCTGTGCTGTCTAGAGCCGGCGCCTGTGAAGCAGTTGAGCTCAGGACGCCTCCGGCTGGGACGGCGCCCAGGCTGGCAGCAGGGAGCTGGGAGCCGGGTGGCAGCTGTGGGGGCGACAGGGCGCCGCGGTGTGCATAGGAGCCCGCCAGGGATGTCCGCAGAAGAGGGGGGTCTGAGGAAAACCCTAAGGTCTGAGCGGGTGCCCTGTGGGGTGCCAACTGAGGGAGGTCAGCGGTTGGCGCTGCTCGAGCAAGGCCAGGGGCCGGCAGGGGACTTGGGGTGGCCGCCGGGTTCCACGCCCAGGAGTTTGAGCCTCAGCCGGGCACTGGGGAGTTAGGGCCGTGGGGGGCACAGGAGCGCACTTGGCACTGGAGAGATGAACGGCCAGGGCTCAGCGGGAAGCCGGGCAGCGCCCTGGCTGTGCTGGAGGAAGGAAGGGGGCCTTGGCCTCCACGGCCCTCGCCTGTGTTGGGAAGAGATGCTGGATTCGGTGATGGGCTTGTTTGCTTTTCCCAGGCCCCCGGCTGGGGGCGTGGAGGGGTGGGGAGGAGGCGGTGTGAAGTTGGCCAAGATTCCAGGAGCCGAGTAGCCAGCGCCGGTGCTTGAGCACGGCACTGCGCGCAAACCTCAGCCAGTTCAGTTCTGCGCGCAAACCTCAGCCAGTTCAGTTCTGGGCCGGGCCTCTGCATCTGGCTGGGCCCCGTGGTCTGGTGTAGAAAACAAACTCGGGAAATCCAATCCTTTCCAAACTCTTTTGTCTCCCTTGCAACTTGATCCTAGCTCTGAAGCTGCCAAACAGAGAGGACTTGACCCAAGTACCTCCCCCACCCACTCGTCTCCATTTTCACGTCCCACAAAGATGCCGGGTGTGGGAGGGGGCAGGAAGCGGCCTTCCACATGGCCGCCCAGAGGCTAGGATCCCACTTCACATCCCCAAAGTGGAGCCGGTCCGCAGGGCATCTTCACTGCGCCCCCGGCCTGGAGCAGCTGTGTAGGCCCCCCGCCCCAGCTTGCTAACCCCCGGCCGGCCAGGGTGCAGAGAGCTTTTCAGCATGGCTAACCCCCGGCCGGCCAGGGTGCAGTCAGCTTTTCAGCAGCTCACACAGAACCAGGTCTCATTTCTCTCCCAACTCAGCTCGGTGGAGTGGCCATCCTTATCAGTAAGAAACATCTTGAGTTCCTGAATGGCACTTCCAGACGCGTCCACCGTTTCCTAGTCAGGTTCCAGCCTTGCTTAATTTGATGCTTGTCTGAAATTTAAATGTACCGGGTTTCCTGTGACAGTGTGCGTCCCAGGAAGGGGGCCTCTCTGCCAGGACGGCCAGAGCTTACTGTGCCGCAGGGCTGGAAACCAGTTCAAACAATGGGTCAAATACACCTGCGCCCCAGGCCGGCGTCTGCAGGGCTGAGGAATGTGGGAACCGAGACACTCCCGGTGCTGTCTCCGGAGGCTCCTGGCGCTGTCTCCGGAGGCTCCCGGTGCTGTCTCCGGAGGCTCCCGGCGCTGTCTCCGGAGGCTCCCGGTGCTGTCTCCGGAGGCTCCCGGCGCTGTCTCCGGAGGCTCCCGGTGCTGTCTCCGGAGGCTCCCGGTGCTGTCTCCGGAGGCTCCCGGCGCTGTCTCCCAAGGCTCCGGCGCTGTCTCCCGAGGCTCCGGCGCTGTCTCCCGAGGCTCCGGCCCTTCTCCCCGGCTGAGTGGCGGGTGGGGTCTGTAGGGAGCAGCGGCTGCTGCCTCCCCCCAGTCCAGCATGAAGCACCGTCACTTTCCCTGCTTGAAACCATTACGGTTAATGTGTAATTAAACTCTGGAAAACACCTGCTTGAGGCCAGCGCCGGTAATTTACTCTGAGCCAGGAAATAGACTGCTCCCAGCAGAGAGGGCCGCTCCGTTAGAACACAGCTAGGCCTCCGCACGCTACAGAACCAAATTCAGACAGAGTGACCGGCAGGAATTGTGTTCAGGTGTTATCCAAGAGGGGTGCAGTGCTCTTGGGAAAGCCCCAAACTCGGTCACGGTGACCCCTCTGCCCCCGAGTAGGAGGGGGGGAGAGGCCAGGTGAGGTTGAGTCTCCTTCCTCCCTCCTTCCTCCCTCCTTCCTCCCTCCCTCCCTCCTCCCTCCCTCCCTCCCTCCCTCCCTCCTCTGCTGCAACCCCCTCCTTTCTGTTCTCATTCTTTTCTTTATCTTGCTCAGAATTTGAACTCAGGGCCTTGGGCTCTCACTTAGCTTGCTTGTTCACAAGCTGGCGTTCTTGCTACTTGAGCCATGCCTCCAGTCCAGCATTTTGCTGGTTAATTGGAGATGGAATCTCATGGGCTTTGAACTGTGATTCTCTGGATCTCAGCTTCTTGAGTCGCTAGGGTTACCAGCCCGGCGTGCTCAGCTGCCTGCCCTCTTACTGTAGCTGTGTCTCTCAGACTAAGTTTGCTGAGGGTTGATTTGGGCTCCTACGTGAGCCTGGTGGCCTTCATCATCCCCCTCAAAATCGGGTCAGCTTCCAGGCTGCTGACTGACCGCTGGGCGCCAGGCCTCAGCCAAGTCCTGCCCGAGGGCAGAGCCCAGCGTTGCCTGGCACTGTTTCTGAGCCCATGGGCAAGCATTCAGTCCAGCCTCTGCTTCACTTCTGTGAGCTCTGCCCGTCTCTCCCCAGAGCCTTTAATCCTGGAATAGAATTTTGTAGACTAACACTAATCCCCTTCGGTGTGCAGGGGGGATAAATACAGAGGAATCCAGGAGCACTAGGCTTCCCGTGGCAGACAGGATCTACTTAAATTCGCCCCTTCCAAAACACGAGCAGCGGTGCCCAGCCCCGCCGCCGGGAGGGGAGAGAGCACAGCTCCGTCCCGGTCGCTCGCACACTCGCCGCGGGCACACGCGTAGGGCCACCTGTCCTTCTGTCCATGCGGGGCGCACACTCAGACGGGCCTCTGCGGCCCGCCTGCGGGCTGTGGGCTGTGTGGGAGCGCAGCCGGACGGAGCGCGGCCAGGGTGGTTGTTCTGGGTCCCAGACGGCCGTGCATCGCCGGTCAGCCTGGCCCTGGGAAGGGCCGGTCATTCTGGTCGCCGTGCTGCCAGTGGTCCACCCCAGGGCTGTTAAGAGCTGGGGGTGCCCCGGGCCTGCTGGAGACCCCTGTGGGCTGGGGCCGCTCTGAGGAGACTGGCTCTCCCAGGGGGCCTCCCAACCCGGTGGCCTGGGTTTGGGCACTGACCGCCACCACTGAGGGCCACGGCCGAGTCGGGGAGTTCCCGCTGGCTTGACCACACTTGCCATGCTGACTTCCTTCCTCGAAGGAAAAGGAGGCTGCCCTGCAGGG
>NW_012267328.1:919815-920386 GCF_000151885.1 Dipodomys ordii
CCTGCTCCTCACACACACACAGACCCTGCTCCTCACACAGACCCTGCTCCTCCATGCGCAGCCCTCTGGGCACAGATCGGCCTTGTCTCGGCACAGCAGGGTGTTCTGCTGTTGAGGGTTGAGCTCTCCATCTTCATGCTGGGGCTTGGCCCTCTCCTGGGGAGGTGTGTTGGGGTCTCACGAGGGCCGTGGACATGGACATGCACCCCAGGGGCCGCCGTGACCCCGCGTGTTGGGAAGTGTGGGAACGTGGGGCCTGAGCCCCTGAGCCCCTGAGCCCCTGCGGCCCCAGCGGTCGGCGCCATCTTGTGGTGAGAACTTGCCCTGCAGGCGATGGGGCCCGGGAGTCCCTGCCACCACCCGCCCTGTCCCCTCTCCTCCACGCCCTCCCTCCTCCCTTTCCCGTGTCCTTCCTCCTCCCCGAGGTCCCAGATCCTCCTAGGTGAGCCAGCCTGACGGGCTTGGGGCAGTGCGGCCCCCGAGCCAGGAGAAGGACAGCCCAGGGCTCAGAACCGCCTGCTGTCCTCCTCCTCCTCCTCCTGCTCCTGCTCCTGCTGCTCCTGCTCCTCCT
>NW_012267328.1:920587-920973 GCF_000151885.1 Dipodomys ordii
CTCTCCCTCCCCCTCCCTCCCTCCCCCTCCCCCTGTCCTAGTCAGGACTGGAAGGCCCGACCCTAGCCTAGGGGACCAAAACCATCGGAAGGAAGCATCTGGTCAGCTTCAAAGACACACTTCCTGCCCCCTTTGTGTGAGGACTTTCTAGCCAAGAAGGCAGGAAGGGACCAAGTACTGGCTATGCAGGTCAGCTGTCCCTGCCCGGCCCTGCACAGGTGCTGACCACGCAGGTCAGCCGTCCATGCCCAGCCCTGCGCAGTTGCTGGCCACGCAGGTCAGCCGTCCATGCCCAGCCCTGCGCAGTTGCTGGCCACACAGGTCAGCTGTCCATGCCCAGCCCTGCAAGGTGCTGGCCACGTAGGTCAGCCATCCATGCCCAGCCC
>NW_012267328.1:922124-923643 GCF_000151885.1 Dipodomys ordii
CACGCACACACACACACACACACACAGGAGGCCCACTGTGGTACTGGAGCAGATAAAGGCATCCTTCAGAGGGCTGTCTGAGGCCCGTCTTCCCACGGTGGCCTCTGCGGGCCTCCCTGTCTGTTTTGAGCGTCCCCATTCATCCCGGACACTCAGCACGGCAGGAATGCTGGCCCCAGGGCTTGGAGGCGCCAGGTCTCTCTGGGGTTCGGGTGGGTGGACATCAGGGTGGACCGGCTCTGGTCCTGGGAAGACTCCATAGCCAACAGCAGCCAGCCACCTCCAGCCTGCCTCCACCTCTCCAGGAGGGTAACCGTACGGAACATCTGCGAACTTGAGAGTTCACGTGCTCCCCGCTGCGTTTTCAGATGAGAAGACCAAGGCTCTGGTGATCAAACTGCTAACAAACAACAGGGCTGGTCTCTGCTCCGTGTTCTTCTTGATTCTTTAGACGTGAGAAGCTCAGAGAGGTAGAGTCACCTCCCAGGTGACCCTCAGTGGGGTGTCTCCGGGCCCCCCCGACTCCAGAGGCCCAGGAAGCCCTCTGTCCAGATGCAGCCCAGGGGTGGCTCGGGGTCAGGCTGCCGTGACTTCGGCCCCCAGAGCGAGCGTGGAGCTGGGCCTGGGAAGCAGAGGCTGCTCGCGGCCATCTAGCGTGGAGGCCCTGTGGTCAGCACCGCGTCGTTGGGCCGCGCGAGGTGGGTGACACACGTTTCCTGACACTTCTCACTTCACAGCGTGAGTTCCTACAAGACGGCTCCGCCGCACGCCCCGGCCCGTCCCCTCCTGCTGGTGTCCTTCCCGTGGCCCCCCGTGTATCTTTGGGTCTCTCTGCCTTTCAGAGTCTGCCTTATTTTGCTTTACACCCCCCGCTCTGCAGGTGTCACAGTTCTTTGCTAAGTGATAGAATGACACACTATTGCGTAGGTTTGCCAGCTTTCTTTATTCACTGCGTGACGGGCCTCTGCTGCGGTCAGCGGTGTCACGGTCATCTTGCCTGTGGCCAGCCCTGCTCCACCTCGCCCAGCCCCGCCCGGCCCAAGGCAGCTCTGCGCGGCCCGTCCGGCCGGTTGGACCACATTTCTCCCACAGCCCTCTCACTCTCTGGTGACCTCTGAGTCAGACTCCCCCATCCGAGCCCTGACCCCAGGGAAGATTCCAGAGAGGACAAGCTTCCATCTTTGTGACAAAACCCACGCTCCAGTAAAGAACATTTACCCAGCGCCAGGCGCTGGCCAGGCGCCGTGAACAACCCCCCTCCCCAGCCCTTCCTGTGTCAGCCCTGAGAGGTTTATCTTCCCTTCATTTTTGATGCACACCAGGCTCCCAGAGACACCTGTGGGCGGGCAGGGCCGGATGCCCGGCTGATACCCGGCCTTTCCTCCAGCCATGCTGGGCCCACAGCCCTGCGGCCAGGAAAGCCAGCGGGGTTGGGGCACACAGACCCCTGCTCCTCACACTGACCCTGCTCCTCACACACACACAGACCCTGCTCCTCACACACACAGACCCTGCTCCT
>NW_012267328.1:927465-931763 GCF_000151885.1 Dipodomys ordii
CTACTGTTCCTCCTCCTACTCCTCCACCTGCTACTGCTCCTCCTCCTGCTCCTCCACCTGCTACTGCTCCTCCTCCTGCTCCTCCTCTTCCTCCTGCTCCCCCTCTTCCTCCTGCTCCTCCTCTTCCTCCTCCTTGTCCTCCTCCTCCTCCTCCTCTTCCTGCTCCTCCACCTGCTCCTCCCCCTCCTCCTCCCCCTCCTCCTGCTCTTCCCCCTCCTCCTCCTCCTCTTCCTCCTCCCTGTCCTCCTCCTCCTGCTCCTCCTCCTCCTCCTTGTCCTCCTCCTCTTCCCCCTCCTCCTCCTCTTCCTCCTCCCTCTCCTCCTCCTCTTCCTTGTCCTCCTCTTCCTCCTCCTGCTCTTCCTGCTCCTCTCCTTCCTCCTCCTCCTCCTCCTCCTGCTCCTCCTCCTCCCCCTCCTCCTCCTCCTGCTCCTCCTCCTCTTCCTCCTCCTGCTCTTCCTGCTCCTCCCCCTCCTCCTCTTCCTCCTCCTCCTTCTTGTCCTCCTCCTCCTCCTCCTTCCCCATCGGGGCCTTAGAGAGGGCTGTGTCCTCCCCCTCCCCCCCAGCTAGGACTCAGGGTAGCGACCCCCACACCCTCCTCCGCTGTGCAGATCAGTGATCGATAGCGTTGAACGTGTCGCTTTTGTCCCTGAGAATTATTTTCGATGCTGTTTGTGAGGGCTGTTGTGCCTTATTTCAATTTCTGTGTTTGGAGGTGTTGAGATGAGGATCGCTTATTTAATCACAAACCACAATCAGGAGGGCGCCGTAGGCTGGCCAGGAGCGCCAGCTTCAGGCGTGAGGAGACACCGCCGTTGAGTTTCTGGGTGTGGAGTGGATCTCACCGCCCGCGCTCCTGTTCAGCTCTCCTGTTTCTGGGTGTGAAGTGGATCTCACCGCCCGCGCTCCCGCTCAGCTCTCCCGTAAGCGGTCGGTGTTTGTTGCTGGACCCCATCACACTTTCCACAGCCTTGGTCTGACTCCATCCTCCGAATTCGGGTGCCTTTTACTTCCTGCTTGTGCCAGACGGCACGGGCGTGGGGCGCAGCCCTGCTGGGCGGCCCGGGGGGCGTGGAGTCCGGGGCAGGGGACAGAGGCGGGGTGGAGTTCCCGCAGTCTCCCTCCCTCCCCAGTCTCCCGCCGGCAGGGATGGCTCCCTTGCCCTCCTCCGTGGGCAGCACGTAGCATGCAGGACTCGCGGGGGGACGTGGAGGGTCTCCTGCGAAGGTGAGCTTGCGCGTGGTCTCCGCGTGTGCCCGTGATGCGGTGCGGGCCCGGGGGGGGCGGAGCCTGCACAGCCTGGGTGCCAACAGCGGACGGAGGCCGGTGAACGGACCCGCCTCTCATCCAGTGCGGTCATGGAAGGAACAACGGACACATAAGAAATAAGTGTATTTATTGGATAGAACATGGTATAAAATTACAGCATTTTGCAGGCATGAGGACCTCCTGGCGGGGCATGCAGCCTAGGGGAGGGCGGGGATGGGGAGGAGGCCGGGGAGGAGGGATGGATGGATGGGGACGGGAAGGGACTCGCACACCGGGCCCAGATGCTAGAATGGGAGCATTACTGGTCTTGACCTCTGCAGACGAATGACGTGGGCCGTGGGTGGTCGGGTAGCGCCGTGCGTGATCATCGGTCTATCCTACCTGTGTCCAGTCCGAGCCCTGGGTTCGACTGTTCCCACAGCGCTCCCTCGCCCCCCCGCGGGAAGAGCAACAGGCATATTGGTTTGGAGGCCCTCAGAGGACGTGTGTGTCTGGCTCGTGTCTGGCTCAGGCCTCTGGCTGCCGGCTTCGCAGGGTCTGCCCGGCGCGGCGGCGGCGGCCGGGGTGTGGAAGCGAGCTGGGCACTACGGTGCAAGCGTGAGCAGGGGCCTCCCGCAGGGCAGCGGGAAGAGACGGCATGCTTCCAGAACAAACTCAAATCTCAGCGTGTCTCTCTCAAGACGGGAGGAGAAGGTGGCGGCGAGGGGCCACGGGACACCGGGTTTCCTAGAAAGTTGTCCAAAGTGTAAAAGGTGTTTTCTGTCCCAAGAGTCGGTGTGTAAAATCGGAACAAGGGGGTTTGGTAGTGTCTCTGAGGGCCGGGCGCTGACTGCCCAGTCACATGACGTTTTGGAACAACTGGAGAGACCTCATGATGTTGTCGTCCTGGGAAGAGAGGAGGGAGAGCCGCTGGTTAGAGCCCCGGGTCCCCCTGGGGGCCCCCGCGCGCCCCGTGCCTGCCTGGGTGCCCCCCCCCCGCCCAGCCAGGCAGGAAGCTCCTCTCAGGCCGTCAGAGAGATCGGAAGACAAGCCCCGCGTCCACGCCACCGAATCGCATTCTATCAGCCGGCTAAGCCTTTGTTTTTTGGAAAACTCTTGTTTCCATTTCCTGGAATTCATTTCAATAAATATCATTTTATATCATCAGAGGCACACATGTATGGCGCCTCTCTGCTCCTCCCTCAGTCTCCTCCTTCGGCGCTCCGTGTGCGAATGCTTAGACATAATTTATCGTGTCCTGGTGTGTTTTAGATCTAGCTTCCACATATGAGAGAAAACATGCACTGTTTGTGTCTCTGAGCTGGGCTTAAATCAGTGAACACGAGTTGTTCTAGGTCCATCCATTTCCCCACAAATGACACTGTTCCTTCGAATGGCCGTGTGCAATCTCAATGTGTGCAGGGACCACATTTTTGGGGTCCCTTCATCGGTTGGGGGCGTCTGGATCGTTTCCATTTCTTGGCTGTTGTGCACAGGGGTGTAAAGGTGTCTATCGTATCCTGCCCATGATGAGACCCTGTCTCAAAACCAGAATTGAGCGGAAGGGCGGGGGCATGGCGCGGGTGCGAAGGGCGGGGGCATGGCGCGGGTGCGAAGCACTTGCCTAGCGTGCTGGAAGCCCTGGGCTCCACCCGGACGCACATCCGGTTTGAGCGCTCGCTCGGCGTAGATTTGGGTTTTCCAGCTGTTCCCTTGGGGTCTGACAAGAGGGAGCAGGAGGTCGCACAGCCAGGGGCAGGCGGGAGCCGCCCCTGGGAAGCCGCTTTGTCTCCTGGATCTGTACCTCAATGGATCTGTACCTCCCAACAGACTTGGACTTGGCCGTCTGCTCAGCCCTGCTGGGAGCTTGTCAGCCACGGGCCGGCGGGGAGCGGAGGTGGCCGGGCCTGTGGCGTGTGAGGGCGGTGTCCGGCAGGCCTTCCTTCCCAGACTTTGGGGTGCTGTGCCCGGTCCCCCCTTACCTCCTGACAGGACTCCAGACTTTGGGGTGCCGTGCCCGGTTCCCCCTTACCTCCTGACAGGACTCCAGATTTTGGGGTGCTGTGCCCGGTCCCCCCTTACCTCCTGACAGGACTCCAGACTTTGGGGTGCCATGCCCGGTCCCCCCTTAACTCCTGACAGGACTCCAGACTTTGGGGTGCCGTGCCCGGCCCCCCCTTACCTCCTGACAGGACTCCAGACTTTGGGGTGCTGTGCCCGGTCCCCCCTTACCTCCTGACAGGACTCCAGACTTTGGGGTGCTGTGCCCGGTCCCCCCTTACCTCCTGACAGGACTCCAGGAATTCATCTAAAGTCACAATGCCGTCCTTATTTTTGTCCATTTTCTGAAAGACACAAAAGGAAGCGTGGAAAGAACGGGGTCTGCAGGCGGCGCCTGCCGCGGGTCCCGAGCACGAGGCTGCTCCGGCCCGCACGCACATCCTCAGCCAAACCAGACCAGCAAACGGGCCGGTTCTCGCCGCACGGCAGCCCACGCTTCCCGCACCCCGTGCTTTGTGTTGGCCTGTTTCCTGCTTTGGCAACAAAGTGCACAAGGCTGGTCGTTGGTAAGGAAAAGGAGCTGGCTGAGCTCACGGTTCGCAGCTGCAGGCCGGGAGCCTGGTGCTGCCCTCTGTGGGCCCCAGCGGGGCTGTGGGGTGCGGGCGAGGGGGGAGGCGTGCGGGGGGGGGCAGGCCTGCTCCCTGCACCGCTCACCCTCAGCAGGGCACAGCCTGGGGAGGGGGGGGGGGAGGCGTGCGGGGGGGGGCAGGCCTGCTCCCTGCACCGCTCACCCTCAGCAGGGCACAGCCTCGACCCAGCACCCCAGGACTGTCCCCGCCACCTGATCCCCCCACCCGGCCGCCTCCAAAGATCCCCTCACTGCTCCCAGGGCCCGCGAGGGCCGCGGTGTCCGGGGGGCCCGCATGGAGGGCGCCGGCGGCGAGGCTCGACTCTGTCGCTGCCTGGGCAGCTTTGGGGGCTGCGCGGTGGGAGGCGCCGCTCTGCCATTCCCACCCGCCCTCACTCCCGCCCCCTGCGGGCTCCTCCGCAGC
>NW_012267328.1:932113-936931 GCF_000151885.1 Dipodomys ordii
CCCCGTGCGTGGCCCCGTACATGGCCCCTGGGTGTGGCCCCATGCGTGGCCCCTGTGCGTGGCCCCGTGCGTGGCCCCGTGCATGGCTCACCTGGAAGAAGACGTCCACGTGCCTCCGGGGCGTGTCCTCCTTGAGCACGGGGTAGGTGTACTTCCCCATCATGTCGTAGATGGCCTTGACGATGTCCATCATCTCCTGGGACACACGGAGGGCGCGTGAGGTGACCGCGTGGCGCCCCGTCCCCTCGCCGGGCCCAGCAGGTGGAAGGGTCAGACAGCTGCCCCAACCCGGCCGCCTGCGGGGGGGGACCCCAGGGGGCCCCAGGGAGTGCTGTGCGGGGCGAGGGGACACACGCGCCCCCCACCCCCACGAGGGGGCAGGTCAAACACTCCTCAGAATCAGAGGAGCGAAGGTTCTGACGGATTAAACCTCCACGGGTGCCGCGCGGATTTCAGTCGGGAAGCGGGGCCGACAGTCAGGACTGCCAGCGCCCTGGCGATCTCGCTCCGCCTCTGTGAGTAATTCTAGGCTTTCAGAGAAGTTCCAGCAATCGCAGAGTGTGCCCATGCCTGCTTCCCACCCTGCTTCCTCCGCGACCCAGAGGAAAGTGGCCGACACTGAGATCGACGTGGCTGCAGCAGCACTGGCCCAACTCCCGGCCACGGCCACCGTCTGTGGCCTCCTTCCTTCTCTCGGGTTGGCTCTCGCTGGGCCATCCCACGCACCGTGATCTCTGTTGATCTACTGAGCTGTGCGGGCACCTCCTCGCCAACCATCCTGTCAGGGGCACATGCAGGGGTGGAATAAGGGGAGTTCAGCCCCGCCCCCGTGTCCTGCGTGTGTGCCCTGGCCACTGTGGGCTCTTGGCACGGGCACACGCATTTCAGGTCAAGCTGCAGAAGCCTGGAGGGACTTGGGGCGTGGCTGCTGTGACCCTAGGCGGTGAGTTTGGTCCTTGCGCTGTGTCCTCCGCCCCGTGTGCACGACGTCTTCCATGTGTGTCTCGCCCACTTTACTGAATCTGCCACAAGCTATTTTGAAGCTATTTTAAGGGAATTTTTTCAGTTATTTTTTCAATTGTTTTGTTAATTACGTAGGTAGAACTGTGAGTTTTGTAAATAGAATTCGTGTACTGTTACTTTCTTAAGGTCATCTGTGCTTTCTAGTTTCTTTGTAGACTGTTTAGAATGTTCTGTGCATACAGACCTATCTTTACAGATAAAGAGAGCTTTAATCCTCCATTCCCACTCTAGCCCATGGATTCCATTTGCTTTTCCTGGTCTCAGATTCCTGGTTTCAACCCTGACTTCTTCCACCATTGCGTGGATGCTGGTGGCTAGGCCAGGGAAGATGTCCCTGATCAGACTGGAAAGCCCCTTGAGTCCCAGACTGCTGGCTGCTGACTGGCACAGGGGCCGGCTTTTTGCCAAGGAAGTGTGCGTTTACTGCTCTAACGTCTCGTCTGCCTTGACATTCTGGTGACTCGGTGACTTACAGTGACGTCTTTGTTAAACCAGCTCTGCATCCCCCAAATAACAGCCCCCGCTTGGCCGTGGATAGATTCCAGCTCTTTCTATATCACTGTGATTAACTTGCATCCGGTTGGCTGAAGCGAATCGTGTCTCCTCTCATGAGAAAGAGTGGCTTATCGTTTTCTTCTAAGCACTTTTTCCTGGTTTGATTATTAAGGTATTTCTGGATTTATAAACCGAGTTGGGAGGTACTGACTTCTCTGTCACATCTATCTATATCACAGTAATAATCATTACTAGAATCTGCCAGAGAGCCTTCTGGGTGGGCTAACACGTCTCTGGTGGAAAGACTTTAAATTGTGAATCCAACTTCTCTAAGTGATAGAGACGTTCGGGTGTTGTCACCGTCTTGGAGTCAGTTTTAGCGTTAGTGCCTTAGAGAAATGGCGTCCGTGTGGTCACTGGCCAGGCGCGGGCAGGTCCTCCACGGCGGCTCTGTCTGTCTGCGTCGCACGCAGCACCTCCCCTCGGCGGCTCTCCTCCCACACGGACCCTTCCCATGGCGCAACGCCTTCCAGAGCCCCTGGGTGGACGCACCGTGGTCTGGCTGTCTATGCTGCCCCGCACCAGGCCTGGCCTGATGCCCTCCCCTGTCTCCTGTACCCGGGACAGGGAAGAAGCCCTCAGTCTGCACAGAGCAGACACAGGGCTGCGGGAACAAGGCCTGGGGCTGGCTGTGCGCTCTGAGTGTCAGCTGTGGACCAGAGCGGACGCTGGCAGTGCTGAGGTCAGGTCTGGAGGGCAGAAGCCCAGCGCGTGGCTCTCACACTCATGAGACACGGCCATGTCTAGGCGGGACCGGAGCTAGATGCACACGGGCCGCCCCGTCCACGCCCGTGGGGTCCAGCGTGGAGGTCCGCGGCGGCTCAGGGCGGTTCCTGGAAGGATGGCGGCACCCCCGTCTTCCCATTCTGGGGCAGAGTGTGGCAGCCAGCGAGGGCCCAGGGTGCTCTTGTCTTCCCTGGGAACTGCTTCCTCGGGTGCTGCCTGCCGTGGGTCCTGCGCCCTGACCTGCGGTGGGTCCTCCCGCGTGCACCCCGCGTCCCCGCCCTGGGCCTGAGCCGGGGGCTGGCAGCTCCTGGGGGAGGGGCTCGCTGTCTGGCCACGCCCCCAGGGGAGGAACTCGCTGTGTGGCCACACCCCCGGGGAGGAGCTCGCTGTGTGGCCACGCCCCCGGGGGAGGGGCTCGTGGTGTGGCCACACCCCCGGGGAGGAGCTCGCTGTGTGGCCACGCCCCCGGGGGAGGGGCTCGCTGTGTGGCCCAGCCCCTTCGTGGCTCACCTCCTTGTTTATGTATCCGTCTTTGTTGATGTCGTACAGGTTAAACGTCCACCTTAGTTTCTCGTGGACAGTTCCTCTCAGCAAAATGGACAGTGCAGTGACAAAGTCCTGAGAAGCAGAAAAGGCCAGAGGGCTGTTAACCACGGGACACGGCGGGGGGGGGGTGTCTCTGAGCCAGCCTGGGGCATGCTCACACGAAGACCCCACCCTGCCAGCTTGGGCACCGGTCCCGGTCTGCAGGCAGGGAGACGCAGCTGCTGCGGCTCAGCTGCCGCGGTGGCGGTTGCTTGCGACAGTGTGGCCGTCTCCTCTAATAGCTGTAAGCATGAGCTGCGGGAGCATCCCGAGTTCAAGCCCGTCCCCGACCCCTCCCCAGTATTCTGGACTCAATCTGCCTGCCTGCTCTAATGCAGTGGTAAATCCTAAAGCCCAGCTGGCAGGTGGCCGGGCGGTGAAAGGGGTTAGTGCGAAGCGCAGGTCCACAGAGCAGGACGCTCTTGCTTCCCTGGGGGCAGGGAAGTTTCCTCTTCCACCTGCTGTCTTCTTGGGACACTGGTCAAGAGTGATTCTCGGACTTGACTGAGAACATCTGGGAGCCCAGCCCTCCCCCCAGGGGCTCCCAGGGTGGACCGGGGATGCCCGTACCTCAAACTTCACGGAGCCTGCCTGGGTGGTGTCGAAGGCGTTGAAGAGGTAGTGCGCGTAGGTGCTCGCGTCTACAAGACAAGGAGGGGAGAGGGGTGAAGGCTGGAGGCCCCAGAGAGGAGGCGGAGAGAAGAGAGGCTGGGAGCAGGGGCGGGAGGCTGTTTTGGAGGCGGAGGTGAGGAGCGTTGTGGTTTGAGGTGAGGAGGAGCGGGGTCTGGCCAGCCCAGGCTGCAATGGCTAGAGAGGTGGCAGAGCACCTGCCTGGCAAGCTGGAAGCCCAGTCCAAACTGCAGCGTCTGGGGGAGGGGAGAGAGGGGGTAACGCCCGAGAGAGGACCCTGTGTCCCGGCCCATCCTCAGAGCGCCTTTCCACTGAGGTTCCGGAGAGCTCTGACGCGCGCCCACCTCTTCCAGTGCCCCCCTCCCCCGCCCCGTGGTCCGGAGGCACGGTGGACGGAGGACCAGACGGCTGCGGGCTGGAGGCCTGGGCACTCACCTCCGTGGGGGAAGAACTGAGCGTAGATCTGCTTGAATGTCTCCTCGTTGACCACGCCGCTGGGGCACTCCTGCGGAGGGGAGGAGGGTCAGGGGTGCCTGGGCTGGCGTTCTACAACTGTGCGCGTGGGAAATCCCTGTGGCGGGTGGATAGTTGCACGCACACGCACGCACACGCACGCACGCCCCGCCCCCGGCGTGTGTGGCCATCCCCGCCTCCCTGGGTCTCCTGCTTCTAGGTGCGTCTTACGTTTTTGAAGCCTCGGTAAAGGACCTGGAGCTCCCTCTTGGTGAAGTTGGTCTGGGCTTCGAGCTGCTCCAGGCCCTCGGGCCGGTGGCAGACCACGGTCATCTCCAGCTCATCCTCGATCTTATCTGGAACCAGAGCGTGGCCCTGTAGCGTGTCACACCAGACTCCCGGGGGGAGGGGCAGGGGCCTCACGCGCCCCGCCTCGTCCCCTCTCCTCCCCGTCACTAACTGCCCTGACACCTCCTGGGCACATCCTCCCTTCCAACACATCCTCTTGCACGCTCAAATCGCCACCTGGCACCTCCTGAAGGTGCAGGCGTGGGGGGCATTAGAAGCACCCCTCCAACAGCAAAGGGAGCCCATGGTCTCAGAGAGGCAGAGTGAGCTGTCTCCATGAACTCAGCGTGAAGCTCAGGTGAGGACACACTAAATACTGCTTTGTGGGATCTGTGCGTGCCCGTGAAGAGCCAGGAAGATGACTCACAAGGGAACTGCTTTGTAGAGACAGCAGCTTCTCAGGCGTTTGAAGGGTGCTCAGGTGTGGAGAGCGGAGGTGGAACCGTCCCCCGCCCCGCAGTGCAGGGGTTAGGGAGTGTCCTTAAACAAGAAGCTGCC
>NW_012267328.1:936981-946460 GCF_000151885.1 Dipodomys ordii
GGGGAGGAGCTCGCTGTGTGGCTGCCAGCTCCCGGGGGAGGAGCTCGCTGTGTGGCCACGCCCCCGGGGGAGGGGCTCACGGTGTGGCCCAGCTCCTGGGGGAGGAGCTCGCTGTGGCCACGCCCCCGGGGGAGGAGCTTGCTGTGTGGCCACGCCCCCGGGGGAGGAGCTCGCTGTGTACCTGCCAGCTCTGGGGAGGAGCTCGCTGTGTGGCCACGCCCCCGGGGGAGGGGCTCGCGGTGTGGCCACACCCGGGGAGGAGCTTGCTGTGTGGCCACGCCCCCGGGGGAGGGGCTCGTGGTGTGGCCACACCCCCGGGGAGGAGCTCGCTGTGTGGCCACGCCCCCGGGGGAGGGGCTCGCTGTGTGGCCCAGCCCCTTCGTGGCTCACCTCCTTGTTTATGTATCCGTCTTTGTTGATGTCGTACAGGTTAAACGTCCACCTTAGTTTCTCGTGGACAGTTCCTCTCAGCAAAATGGACAGTGCAGTGACAAAGTCCTGAGAAGCAGAAAAGGCCAGAGGGCTGTTAACCACGGGACACGGCGGGGGGGGGGTGTCTCTGAGCCAGCCTGGGGCATGCTCACACGAAGACCCCACCCTGCCAGCTTGGGCACCGGTCCCGGTCTGCAGGCAGGGAGACGCAGCTGCTGCGGCTCAGCTGCCGCGGTGGCGGTTGCTTGCGACAGTGTGGCCGTCTCCTCTAATAGCTGTAAGCATGAGCTGCGGGAGCATCCCGAGTTCAAGCCCGTCCCCGACCCCTCCCCAGTATTCTGGACTCAATCTGCCTGCCTGCTCTAATGCAGTGGTAAATCCTAAAGCCCAGCTGGCAGGTGGCCGGGCGGTGAAAGGGGTTAGTGCGAAGCGCAGGTCCACAGAGCAGGACGCTCTTGCTTCCCTGGGGGCAGGGAAGTTTCCTCTTCCACCTGCTGTCTTCTTGGGACACTGGTCAAGAGTGATTCTCGGACTTGACTGAGAACATCTGGGAGCCCAGCCCTCCCCCCAGGGGCTCCCAGGGTGGACCGGGGATGCCCGTACCTCAAACTTCACGGAGCCTGCCTGGGTGGTGTCGAAGGCGTTGAAGAGGTAGTGCGCGTAGGTGCTCGCGTCTACAAGACAAGGAGGGGAGAGGGGTGAAGGCTGGAGGCCCCAGAGAGGAGGCGGAGAGAAGAGAGGCTGGGAGCAGGGGCGGGAGGCTGTTTTGGAGGCGGAGGTGAGGAGCGTTGTGGTTTGAGGTGAGGAGGAGCGGGGTCTGGCCAGCCCAGGCTGCAATGGCTAGAGAGGTGGCAGAGCACCTGCCTGGCAAGCTGGAAGCCCAGTCCAAACTGCAGCGTCTGGGGGAGGGGAGAGAGGGGGTAACGCCCGAGAGAGGACCCTGTGTCCCGGCCCATCCTCAGAGCGCCTTTCCACTGAGGTTCCGGAGAGCTCTGACGCGCGCCCACCTCTTCCAGTGCCCCCCTCCCCCGCCCCGTGGTCCGGAGGCACGGTGGACGGAGGACCAGACGGCTGCGGGCTGGAGGCCTGGGCACTCACCTCCGTGGGGGAAGAACTGAGCGTAGATCTGCTTGAATGTCTCCTCGTTGACCACGCCGCTGGGGCACTCCTGCGGAGGGGAGGAGGGTCAGGGGTGCCTGGGCTGGCGTTCTACAACTGTGCGCGTGGGAAATCCCTGTGGCGGGTGGATAGTTGCACGCACACGCACGCACACGCACGCACGCCCCGCCCCCGGCGTGTGTGGCCATCCCCGCCTCCCTGGGTCTCCTGCTTCTAGGTGCGTCTTACGTTTTTGAAGCCTCGGTAAAGGACCTGGAGCTCCCTCTTGGTGAAGTTGGTCTGGGCTTCGAGCTGCTCCAGGCCCTCGGGCCGGTGGCAGACCACGGTCATCTCCAGCTCATCCTCGATCTTATCTGGAACCAGAGCGTGGCCCTGTAGCGTGTCACACCAGACTCCCGGGGGGAGGGGCAGGGGCCTCACGCGCCCCGCCTCGTCCCCTCTCCTCCCCGTCACTAACTGCCCTGACACCTCCTGGGCACATCCTCCCTTCCAACACATCCTCTTGCACGCTCAAATCGCCACCTGGCACCTCCTGAAGGTGCAGGCGTGGGGGGCATTAGAAGCACCCCTCCAACAGCAAAGGGAGCCCA
The DNA here is from genome assembly GCF_000151885.1 of Dipodomys ordii. Taxonomy (NCBI): domain Eukaryota; kingdom Metazoa; phylum Chordata; class Mammalia; order Rodentia; family Heteromyidae; genus Dipodomys; species Dipodomys ordii. The sequence goes on from NW_012267328.1 coordinate 939,123, forward strand.
TGGTCTCAGAGAGGCAGAGTGAGCTGTCTCCATGAACTCAGCGTGAAGCTCAGGTGAGGACACACTAAATACTGCTTTGTGGGATCTGTGCGTGCCCGTGAAGAGCCAGGAAGATGACTCACAAGGGAACTGCTTTGTAGAGACAGCAGCTTCTCAGGCGTTTGAAGGGTGCTCAGGTGTGGAGAGCGGAGGTGGAACCGTCCCCCGCCCCGCAGTGCAGGGGTTAGGGAGTGTCCTTAAACAAGAAGCTGCCCGTCTCCTACCCGAGGGTCAGAGGGCTCACGGGCCTGCCCAGCTTCTGATGGTGGAGAGTCAGGAGCGCACCACACACACGCACACACACACACATGCACACACGCGCTCACATGTACACACATGCGTGCACATGCGTGTACACACATGTACACACATGCACACGCATGCACACGTGCACACACACGTGCACACACAGGCACGTGTGCACACACACATGTGCACACACACACACACACAGCGCGCTGTCTGTCAGGCGCAGGGAGTCCTGCGTGGTTTGCTACTCGGGCCGGGCTCGTTCTCCTCGGCCACCTGTCACTTCCTCAAACTTGGATCCCACACCAAAGGAATCTGTTCAAGTTTTTATCCTGCACAGATTCCCACAGAAACGTGGACGTTCGGGCAAGGCCCCGCCGTTCCTGAGTGCTCTCGCCCACGGGGGGCATCATGCTGCTGGGAGTGAGGCCGGGGGCCCAGGGCGGGTCAGAAGCCCCATTTGCACACGCCGCCGCCGCCGGTGGCCATCATTCTTGCAGGCCTGTCGTTATCGTGGTTTGTAGCTAACAAGTAGCAATTACCTAAACACGAAGGGTGCTTTGTAAATCACAGGGCCAATTCTCAGAAAGAAAAGGAAAGAGAAGAGAAAGAAAGGAGGGAACTCCACGACTAATGTAGAATGCTGACGTACAGATCTGTCTATCTCAAACTCATTCCGGTCCATCCTGTCGGTCGTGGGGCTTGAACTCGGGGCCTGGAGCTGTCCTTTAGCTCTTCAGCTCAAGGCGAGCGCTCTACCATTTAAGCCACGGCACCACTTCCGGTTTTCTGGTGGTTCATTGGAGATAAGAGTCTCACAGACTTTCCTGCCCCAATGAACCACCAGAAAACCGGAAGTGGTGCCGTGGCTCAAGGGGTGGAGCGCTCGCCTTGAGCTGAAGAGCTCAGGGACAGCGCCTAGGCCCCAAGTTCAAGACCCACCACTGACAGGAAGACAGAAAAGGAAAGAACAGGCAGCCCAATGCCACGGGCACACAAGGGAGGGAGCGAGCGGGTTCACCGACACGCAGGCCGGACTTTCTTGGCAATACTGTTCCCTCCCTCACCTTCCGGTGACTCATTTCTTTGATCAGGGTAAGGTAATTCTGATTCAGACACAACACTTTTGTACCCCATCAGCTTCATTAAAAACGCACTAATTATCGAGACTCCCTAAGGTGGAACTGGGCTTTATTAATAAGGGGCTTGCTGCTGTCCAGTGGCAGGCCCCCGGTCAGCACTGAGAGCGTACCGAGGGCCGGGTGCTGTTTCTCTTTGCTTGTTTGCCACCGTCTAGTTGTCAGTGACATAAAGACATCCACACCTTTGGGTTCAACGTCTGGAAGAATGCCTGGGGCTGGAACCGGTGGCCGTCAAGGCTCACCCTTCGCTGTACGCCTCTGCTCACTGGTGCTGAGCGTGGCCCTCAAACCTGCCTGCTCACACTTAGCCGTGTGTATGTACACATACTTGTCTACACGTAGGCTCAGGTACTGTGTTCTGAACACTGGCCGCTAATACGCTCTTTCCTATATATTGCTTGTGTGTAGTCTGTGTACATTCAGGAGATTCAAGTCCAAGGTTTGATTTCTGGGTTTGTTTGGAAATGGGATGATTTGGCCACTGCAGGCACACAAGCCTCCAGGGCCCCGCTGCCCCGCGGCGCTCCTAGTCCATTTATGTTCCTGGCCTGGCCCAGGGGCGTTTGACCCTGGGGCTGCCTGACCTGCCTGCCTTCTTCTGCGTTACGGACCCTCCATTTCTTCTATTTAAACACACCTCTCTTTGTTGCTCAGCAGACTTGAAGCAGATCATAGAAAAATAATACACACAGATGTGAACATCTGCCTCCCAAACTGTGGACAGATGGAAGGTCTGGCCCAGAGTTGTTCGCGGTGACTAAACTTGTGAATCAGCTCCAGTGAGGTTTCAGAGGTCCTGGGGCCAGGAAAGGAAAACACGGTATTCTCAGGAGGACCAAAGCATCTTTTAAGCAACATTCCCAGCTACTTCTAAACAAGGCAAGTGTGCTCACAAGGGCACAGGAAGAGGCCAGTGAGGAGATTAATGTGCAAAACAGACACTTGATGGAGAAACTCTTCTTTTGCATGTGAGGTGACCAAGGAAGTTAAACTTTTTTTACCTCTCTGATACTGGTAATACCACCAGGCGATGTCTAGGAGAAAGTAAGAAAACAGTTTACCAAATCCATGCGTCCAAAATGCAAAGCACACCTCTGTCATCGGACAGGCTGCCCGCAGGAGCTCGGCCGTGGGCTCCGCGTCCCCGGGGCTCTGGTCGGCGAGCAGCGAGCGTCCTGTCCTCCTCCCGGGGCGCATGGCGGGGGCAGGGGTCTCCCGGGCGCAGGCTGCCCGCGGGGGCTCGAGCATGCCTCAGCCATGCGGTCATGCAGCCTGGGGAGATGGATGGCCCGTGGCGGAGGATGCGGGGTGCGGATGGGTCTTGGAAATGCCGGCGTGTGACTGGAGAGTGCCCTGCGGCCCAAGGAGGCCCGCCCGCCTCCACTGCCCCACGGACCGGGGCTGGACACCCGGCAGGAGCCGCCCCACGGGCCGGGGCTGGACACTCGGCAGGAGCCGCCCCACAGGCCGGGGCTGGACACCCGGCAGGAGGGCCGACTTCCTCACCCAATGACCACCAGCCTCACTGAGCACATGCTCGCTGTTCCCACCCACAGTCTCCTCCGTACATGCGTGTGCGCACGCTCACCGCTGTCATTGTCAGTGTGTCCTCCGTACATGCGTGTGCGCACGCTCACCGCTGTCATCGTCAGTGTGCCCTCTGTACGTGTGTGTGCACGCTCACCGCTGTCATCGTCAGTGTGCCCTCTGTACGTGTGTGTGCGCACGCTCACCGCTGTCATCGGCACAGTGTGCCCTCCGTACATGCGTGTGCGCACGCTCACCGCTGTCGTCAGTGTGCCCTCCGTACATGCGTGTGCGCACGCTCACTGCTGTCATCGGCACAGTGTCCTCTGTACATGCGTGTGTGCACGCTCACCGCTGTCATCGTCAGTGTGCCCTCTGTACGTGCGTGTGCGCACGCTCACCGCTGTCATCGGCACAGTGTGCCCTCTGTACATGTGTGTGTGCACGCTCACCGCTGTCATTGGCACAGTGTGCCCTCCGTACATGCGTGTGCACACGCTCACCGCTGTCATCGTCAGTGTGTCCTCCGTACATGCGTGTGCACATGCTCACCGCTGTCATCGTGTGCCCTCTGTACATGCGTGTGCGCACGCTCACCGCTGTCATCGGCACAGTGTGCCCTCCGTACATGCGTGTGCGCACGCTCACCACTGTCATCGTCAGTGTCCTCCGTACATGTGTGTGCGCACGCTCACCGCTGTCATTGTCAGTGTGCCCTCTGTACGTGCGTGTGCACACGCTCACCGCTGTCATCGGCAGTGTGCCCTCTGTACATGCGTGTGCGCACGCTCACCGCTGTCATCGTCAGTGTGCCCTCCGTACATGCGTGTGCGCACGCTCACCGCTGTCATCGGCAGTGTGTCCTCCGTACATGCGTGTGCGCACGCTCACCGCTGTTGTCAGTGTGTCCTCCGTACATGCGTGTGCGCACGCTCACCGCTGTCATCGTCAGTGTGCCCTCCGTACGTGCGTGTGCGCACGCTCACCGCTGTCATCAGTGTGCCGTCCGTACATGCGTGTGAGTGTGTCCTGCTTGTAGCCTCCCTGACCAGAGGCGCAGGTGGCGCTGTGTGTTTTAACCCCCCCCTCACAATCGCAGACGGAGCAGCGACCTCCTGCGGTCACTGTCCGCAGAGGCTCCCTCGCCCACCCTCACCCTAGTTAGCTCACCACTGTGTTACCACAGGATATTCTGAGAGTAGTGTTAGGTTCATAGAAACAGCGTGCCATGAACAGAGTCCCCCACGCCCCTTCCCCTTCGGCCCCCCCTTCCAGTCTCTGCGCCCCCCCCGTTGCTGACGCAATATTGGGATATCAATCAGGGGAGCCCATGGCTGTGCTTAGCTCATTCCCTGCACTTGAGGCTCTCTGGGTTTGGACAGGCGTCTGTCTGGCGGCATTCACTGCTTAGTGCTCTAGGCTAGAATCTCACACCGCCGTGCTCACAGGGGAGGGTGGAGCCCTGCAATGCCGGGACTGGGGGCTGGGGGCTGGGCAGACCCACGGGTGCCCACACAGCCCGGAGTCCACGGGACCTCTGTCCTCCACGCAGGACGCCAGGCCTCACGTTAAAGGATGCACTGCGCAACACACCCAGGGGTGAGCTGGGCACCTGTGGGGCACAGAGGGTCACCGAGCACCTTTGTGGGGCGTAGAGTGGGCGCCGGGCATGCTCGTGGGGTGTGGGGGACCAGGGGGCACCGGGTGTGCTAGTTCCAGCCCAACACAGATCTCAACCGTGATCGTGCGGCTAGTGCAGAATTCACAGCCACACGCCTTTTCTGGTGGATTTAGTTAAGGGCAGGGCTGCAAGTGTTTCTTGTTCTGCGGCTGTCTGTTAGAGAGGCCTGACAGCCGGTTCAGCCTGGAGTCTGTGCGTGTGCACGCTATCTTCTAGAGTGACCACAGTAGCCATACGTACACACAGGGCTCGGGAGGGGGCACACTGGCTGCCTCGCCCATGACCAGGGAACCGAGCAGACAGGGTCACCGACACCGGGGAAGATGCCCCGTTAGATCCTCGCATGGACTCACCTGGGCTGCCCTGAATAAGGAGACAGCGCCCTCCCTGTGTTGGTCCATTTCCTAGCTGGAGGCCGAGTGCCAGGGCAGCATCTGTCCGTCCGTCAGGGAGTGTGGGTGTGGCTGTCCAGGGCAGGGAGGACACACCTTGAATTATGAGTGAGATTATCCCCCGCTGATTGTCCCCTTCTTGGGGACGGTGACTCACTCAGATGCCTTTGACTACACAGGACATCACAATTGGGCACATTTTATGTGCAACTTTGTGGTGATAATAGTTCTGTCTCATTTAGAAGCAAATCAGACATTATGAACTTCGTGATTTATTCATGTATTGATTTCTATAAATGTCAGTGCATCTCACGTCCGCCGGGAGGAGCCGGTGGGGAGCCAATAAACGTGTAAGATGAGGCCACTGTAACAAGAGGCAGCGCTGGCTCTCCGGAGCGCGGGAGGGCCTGAGCGGGGGTCACCGGAGGCTGCGGCCGACTCTGTCCCGCTTCAATCCGCCCTGGGCCAAACAGACTCCCCCGCAGGGGGGCGGGCCTTCCTGTGGACAGGGACCTCTCCTCCAGCCTCCCGGGTCAGAGGCCTCCACTGGAAGTGTTCCAGCTCACTCCAGCCTGTGGAGGTCACCGTGTGGCGTGGAGGTCACCGTGTGGCGTGGAGGTCACCGTGTGGCGTGGAGGTCACCGTGTGACGTGGAGGTCACCGTGTGGCGTGGAGGTCACCGTGTGGCGTGGAGGTCACCGTGTGACGTGGAGGTCACTGTATGATGTGGCTTTGGGGCTTCCAGGTACTAATTTGGGCTCTTCTGCACTGTGGGCATGCTGTAGGAGTGGCCAATCAGAGGTGAACTTGCAGCCTGGGCCCAGGGCCAGGCCAGTCCCAGGCCGCTGGCCTGGCTCCCGTGGGGGCGGGGCTCTTTGGGAGCCTGGGCCTGCGCCGTGGAGATGACCAGGCCCGGCCAGGCGAGGAGTGAGGACGGGAACTCTGGGCCAGACCAGGGAGTGAGGGTTACAGGGAGGCCTTCTCTGGTGGCTGGGCAAGGCCGGGCCTCTGGGGCCGGGATGTGGTTGAGAAGCTCACGGTGCCCGGGAGGCTGTGCCGGCCCACAGAGAGCAGACACAGACAGGTGTGTTCTGAGGAGCCAGGACCCTCTCAGTCGCCAGCGGGCTTGGTGTTAATCCACGAGAACGGCACCCACACCCCCTCCCTCCTTGTCTGAACTTTACCATTTGGTGGCGCAGGCCAGCGCTCTGCCCGGCCTAGCTCCCCGTCTCCGGGCCGGCTCCATGCAAGGGAAGGCCTCCATGAACCAAACAAGCCTGAGACCCTCGGCCCAGCCCCGCTCTGTGCAACAAGGGCGAGGGAAGCGCATCTGGCATCCTCAGTGAACAAAACCTGCAGCCCGAGATACCTGAGGTTTCAGCCGGATGCCAGAGGGCTCGGCGATTCCTGTTTAGAATGCCAAAGGGCGCAGAATCGGGCTTGGCTGGAGACCTGACTTACAAGGCCGGGGAAAGATCTCCCCGGACGGAGAGGCCTGTCAGGACCGTCAGACACCGCAGGGCACAGGTCCCCGGCTGTGATCAAGAGGGAAAGATTAGACCCGAGGAAGAGAAGCGGTCACTGCAGAAGCCGAGTTCAGGAGTGGCCGCGGCGATGAGGCCGGGCTCTGAGAGGTGGGGTCACGAATAGTCTCTACCGGATCATATCCAGTTCTATCAAGTCACAGCACAGGCCACCGTCTACCCACACCTCCCATGATCTCAGCTGCTGTTCATTTCTCTCATCTCTGTCTGTCTGTCTGATCCCCCCTTCTCTCGGGTCATGGAAAGCTGTGCCCGTCTTTGTGTGCTGATGTGCATTTTACAGGTTTTCTACAGTGATCATCTGCTACTGTGAAGAAACTCAACGGACAGACCCGGACAGACCTGGGACGCCCTTCTGTCCACCACCCGTGCGGGGTGGGCGGGGTCCTCGCGGGGCTGGCCTGGCTGGGGCCGTGGTGGGGTGGGGACGGCGCGGCCTCACAGGTCCTGGACGCTCCAACAGCGGCTGGCATTCCAGAAGCGCCCCATGCACCAAGCGCTTCCCGTGCGTGTCTCCCCCCTCTGCCCCCACCTGTGACCCCCGCACGGCCACCCATGGAGGACAGAGAAGTACGACGTAGGGACCGAGGTCATCGGCCAAGGCCACAGCAACCACAGGGCCAGATTTGAACCCAAGGTTCTGAGCGGCATTTCTCAGGCACTCAGCACCGGTACAGGGCTGAGCCCCAGCCTGGCTATGAAACCCGGAGGCCTGGACTTAGTGTCTGGCGGCCTGGCCTTGGTACTGGCGGCCTGGCCTTGGT
>NW_012267328.1:950823-960800 GCF_000151885.1 Dipodomys ordii
CGCGTGCCCAGGCCCGCCGGGGCGGGGCGTGACACTGGCCCCAGGAGCTCCACGGGTCTCCTTGGTCAGTCTGCTGGAGTGAGCTCAGAGACCTCGGCGCTGGAACCCATTTCCAGAAGGAAACCGTGCCCAGAGGCCAGGTGTGCCATGGAGGAGAAGAGCAGACGCTTGGGTCACAGTGGAAGTTTGGGCAAATGTGGCTTCCCCTCCCTAAGCTCCACCGTGGGGAGCGCGGTCTCCTTGCGGGTTCCTGGATCTAACTCAGCACTGTCATTGTAATCCTGGGGGACAGGGCGGGGGGAGGGGGGCTGGCACTGAGCTCGGACCCAAGTTGCCAAGGTCCACCTCGGGCCCAGACTCCGACGTGAAGACAGCCGCAGGCTGCCTCGGCGGGGCGGGGGCTGGCGGGCGCGGTCCACCCACCTGGCAGCGGATATTGCCAACTGTGGAACGCACCCAGTCCTTGGGGTGTCCTCTCAGACCTCAGAGGTCACCCCAGGACAGCTCTGGAAAACAGCCAGGATGCAGCGGGAAAGGAGTGGGGGCTGGAAGGGGAGCCGAAGGGGTGCGCGCGGGGGTGGGGTTTGTGCGGACACCGGCTCACACCTCTGGAGGTGTCTGGCAGCCGAGACCAGGGGCTCCAGGTCCCTAATCCACACCCTGCCCCGCCCCCGCCCTGTGCATCCGGGGGGCTTTTCTCCCCTCCAAAGCCAGTGCCTAAGGGATGGCCGGGAAGCAGAGGCGGGAGCTGAGAAAGGGGGGGCCCCAGCACAGGGCATGTGTTTCCCCGGGTTTGGCTCCCTCTACCCTCTCCCCCCGTCCCAGCACCTCCCACAATGGCACCACCAGCTGCAGACCAGAGCCTCAACTCGGGAGTCGGTGGAGCACGCAGTCAAATGATCCGTCCATCAATCGCATCTGCCCTCCATCACTGTGAGACAGAACAGTGAGCCACCATCACCACGACCCACTGTGCGGCTTATCATCCCTAGAAGGAGCAGACCGAAGCCTCCAGCAATCCCACACAGCGCTGCTAACCTGAATTTCAACCTCACCCTCACTAGGCAGCAGAAGCTCAAGTTGCTGCGGGTTCAGGAAGGTGTTCTTCTGAGGGCTGCGGGGCCACGCCCACTCGTTCAGCGTTTTCTGGGTGTCGTGCGTCTGTGCTCAGCATCTGACAACAGCTGTTACCTCCACAGAAGTGTCTCAACTGCCTTTTAAAGTTAGTCAACAGCATGATTTGAAACCTTTGATTTCTACAAAATAATATATATATGTAAATAATTGGACACTTTCAGAGAGACCTGGGTGGGGGACTGGCCGTTCCCAGGGGGGTCCCTGGGGGGACCCCTGTGCGGGGCAGGCTGGGGGTGGGAAGAGGTCGCGTCCGTCCCCAGCTTGTGTGCATTTCGGCTCTGCGGACACGCTCCGCCCCGCCCAGCCGGGAGGCCAGGTGGGTGCCGCTCTCCTGGGTCCCAGGCTCCACCCAGGCCAGAAAGCCCATCCCCGAGCGAGGGTTCCCTTACCATCTGACAAGTCCATCAGGCCCAGGAACTGCACGAGCTTCAGAGAGGAGCACAGGACCACCACGATTCCCAAGGTCTGTAGCCCTTCAGACTCGCCTTCTGCCCACATCCTCCCCCAAGACGCCCGCGGAAGCCGGGCTGCCCAGCCTCCCTCCGGGCTGCGCTACGGACCGGGCTGCAGGGCCTCCCCCCGGCCGCCCCTCCCTCCCCCCTCCTAGCCCGCAATCTGTACATTTCATAGTAAGCCTTGCTTTTATTTCCTTCTTTTCCCAAGGTGATTTCTCTAAAGTTTAACCAACCCCTGACCATCTGCTAGCTGATGTAACATAATTGGCAACATCTCATGGTGTATTGTCTGGAGGGCTGAGAGAGAGGAAGAGCCGGCGTTCACTGGTTTAAAGACACTGCTTCCGATCCTAGACAGACCGAGGAGGTAGAGCTGTTATTTTTCCAGGGGGACATCTCTTTTTCTTTTTCTCCTTCGGTGAAGATGATCAGATCACTGGTCCTGGAACGCAGCTGGGTCCTGCTCTGGCCCTACAAGCCGTCACAGCGAGGTCCCTGCCGGCCAGGCTCGGGTCTCACGTTTTATTTGTCCATCGGCAATTATTAAGTGGCGTGGGGTTAGATGGGTGACCCCTGGACAGCAGAGGAAGAAAATCTCCTGGACGTAGGAGGGACGGAGCTCTGGAGCTCTGGGGTAGCATCAGCCTGGGACTTGTGGGTGGGTGGGGAAGGAATGGGGGGTTATGACTTGAGCCTTAGGGGTCAGAGACGCAGCCTGAGTCCGTGCCTGGGGCCCTGGGGCCCAGCTCCCCCTTCCACAAACAAACAATCTCTGCACAAAGTGTGAGAAGAACAGACGTCTGCAGGCAGGGCCTCGGGTTCGAGAAGCTGCTGGCAACAGCGTGGACACCTACTCTCTTGATGGCTGGCAGGCTATAAACAGTTAAGCAAGAAGTGTGTGTATGCTTGCTGTATCCAGACTTGCAGGTCTCTTCCTAAGTCCGTGCTTTGCTCTCCGGGCTGCTCCCTGCCGTGGGTCTCCGTGTGGCTGTACTGCTGTCCCCGCATTGGCATGCCCCCTCTGTGCCAGGCTGGTGGCCCCGGGCGGCGGCTGGTACGGGGCACCCCGGCTCACCTTCCCACCAGCTCCCTATTGGACGCCGTGCCCAGGCGCAGGGCGGGAGGCACCCCGGGCGTCCATCAGACGCCAGGCTGAGCGCTCAGGAGACGTCATCTGCCCTCTGAGAAGGCGTCTAGCACTCCATTACCCAGAATTCTGACCCCAAGAACAACTTCCCTGCCGACTGTGAACCCCAGGCTTCCGGAGTGGCTGTGTCGCAGGGGCTGCTGGGTGCGGCTGGGCGTGGCCGCCCATGCCTGTCCCCTCAGCCATGCTGGGGGGTAATGGGCTGGGCCTGCTCCACAGGCACAACAGGCACGAAGCACGAAAAGCGAAAGGCACTGGGGTCAAGGAGCAGTAGCACAGCACCTGCCCAGCCAGAGCAGGGCTCGCGTTCAACCGCGTGCCCAAAAAGGAAGAGACCGGGCTCCACTTTCCACTCCCAAGGGAGGCCCGAGCCCAGGCTCGCACCCCGAACCCGTTCTCACGCCAGCGCCGGTCAGGGGTGAGCGGCTCTGTCCACCTGTAGCGCCCACCGGCGGCCCACAGCTCCAGGGAGATCTGAGCCCGCCTAAAACATGACACTTTTCTCACTCATTTATCCCAAACCACCACCACTTTTTTTTTCTTTTTGGCCCAGAATTTTAACCTCATGGAGAAATCATAGCCTTGGCGTGTGCTGTGGGCAGGTTTGCACTGGGGACAGGAAGAGGGACATTTGTAGGGAAGGGAACGGGACAGACCTGCCCTGGATGCTGTGGAGCGCTTGAACCTGGTGGTCTAGCTGCAGATCTCCCTCCTGGGCACACAAGAATGACCCAAACTGTGCCTGAGTATCTTCCCCCGAGGCCACGGGATTCCACTTCTAGTCTAGCAGCTGCCGCAGCCCTCGGCCGGCGACTGTGTGAGCGAAGGTGAACACGGAAGCCGTGTGGTCCAGACACGCGCGCACTCGTGCGGGCTCAGCATCTCCTCTGCCCAGTGCTCCGGTTCTGGGGTCACCCCGCCCCTCACTCAGCAAACCCTCCCGGGGGAGGCACTGCCTCCGCTTATTTGGTGTTCACCTCACAGCTGAGGCACGCCACCGCCGTTGGCATGGAAATAATGCTAATAGCTGCACTTGGAATTTTCTTTAAAATGCGTGGAAGAAATCCAACGGTTCCTCAGAGCTCCATCCCAGAGCTCCGCCTCTACCAGGAAGCAAATTGGTTAACTGCAACAGGATTATGGTTCTGAGGGAAAAAAATCAATATCATTCCCACCACCGGCCAGCACGGTGCTCTTTTGGGCGCAGGCTGGCCTTGTTTAAATTAGTTTCATAATGATTATGTAACGCAGTAATGATCCGCGGCTCCCCGGCTCTCCTCCCGGGCCTTCGCGTCTCAGTCCACGGTGAGTGGCTTGCCTTGTACATTTACAGTGTCTGAAAAGTCCACTGGGACTTTTTCAAGTGGCAAGGTTCTCTTTACACTTATAAATCTCTTTGCGCACGGTGGCTGCTTCGTGTTTGTCACACTCCGTGTTCCCATTTGTTTCTGTTGTGCTGGTCAGAGGCAGCCGGGGAGGGGGAGGCGGGAGCATGCTGGGGGCTGGGGTGGGGTTGATGGTCAGCCGGCAGGGCTGTTCTGGGCCCCCCGCCCCCTGCAACGTGCGCCTTCCCTTTTGCGGCTCCCTTTGGGGGCTGAGGCTCAGGGGCGAAGCTCTCCCTTAAATCGGGTGGGACAGCAGGAGGACAGAGAGACTCCGCGTCTGCGCTGGTTGTTGGTGCTCATGGTTTGTTGGCTTGGGGAAACTGTAACTGCCAGTGACGGTGACATGTGAATGCTCACTGACAAGTTCTGCTCCTTTGCTCTCAGGAGGGCTCCAGGCTCACGTTTGCAATCAAGCATGTGGATCTGACTCGGGCTAATTAGCTGCCGGACCCCTTCCTCCCGCCTCCCCGCCCTCCCTGCCTCTCTCCCGGCTTTGCTCCCAGGAAGGCGCACGGGGCGCCTGCACCCCAGAGGCGTGCGCGCACGCCCCTGCCCCCCTGGTGTGGTCACGCCGCCCCATACCCCAGCCGCAGCACCTGTGATCACAAAGCCGAGGAGGGCAGGACGGGAAGAAAGCTCTGCGAGAGCTCACAGAGGGACAGAAGTCCCGTCCATCGAAGCAAGACATTCGCAGTTTCTCCGCTGGGCCAGAGCGCTGCGCCGTTTTCTCAGATCTTGCCGGGACTCCCGCCCAGGTGCGCACGGCACGGCACGGCACGGCACGGCACGGCACGCAGGGTTGCTCGGGCCGGCAGGCGGAGGGCGCTGGCGCCAGGTCCTCCCGTGCCTTGGGATCATGATTCGAGTTCCGCAAGCCTCAGCTTCTCTACCTGTTTGGAGATCCTGATGCACCTGTGTCGCAGCACGGTGACAGGTAACAGGTGGCCCTGAATACGACATGTTACCCCCGTTACCGTCCTGGCTACTGGGGGCGGGCGCCCAGTTCAGGTGAGTGGCAGAGGGTCACAGCTAGCAAGGGCTTCAACGGGGACTGAAGGCCTCCCGTCACCGTGATGAGCCTGCTCCATCTCCGAGGACCAACCAGCACAGACTGCCACCTAGGCCCGGACGACCGCGCTGAATGAGTGGCGCCTGCCTTCCAGGGCCCGGCTGCCACCCTGTCCCCAGAGCTCCGCTCCCCTGCTGCTCCCTCCCGGGAAGATACTTGTCTTCAGAGGCTGGTAATGAGCTATTTGCCATTACATGCATTTTGACGGATTTTACATATGCTCCAAGAAGCAAGGGCTAAATTACACGGGTGAGTTATTAAAAACAGCTCTCAATGCTGCTATTATTTATTGCATTTCCAACTCTCAGAAGCAGCTGATTACACTGCTTAATCTTGTTGTTGTTTTTTTAATTCGCCACCCAGAAATTAATTCTCCCTGCAGTGAATACGCAAGGTCAGCCACACTGAGCACCCTCTGACAGGATTCCAGGCGGGGGTCTGACTGGCGGCCCTGGGGCGGTCCCCGCCTCCCCAGAGGTGAAGCCCCTCACTTGAACAGACACATCCGGAGGGATTCCCAAGGCAGCGCCTTCGGGTGTTCCCTGCGGCTGCCGGCGTCCCCTGAGCCGGGCCCTGGGTGCCGCACAGCCGCACCTCTGCGTCTGGGGCTCATTCCAGGCTCCCCCAGTACCCTCTCACCCGACGGACTGCCTCCGTCCACACTGTCTCGGGCAGCAGGCCTAAGCCTCCCACCAAGGCCAGGATTCCTTCCGCCTCTGTGAACCCCACACGGATGTTGCACACGGGCGCCCGGCCCTGTCACGGATCATTCTGTGACTCTAGTCACAAGCTGAGCTGCTTGAGAGTAAGGACGGATCTGAGGTGACCAAGTCCAGTATTAGATTTACTTTGCTACCTTGGAAAGAATAAAGATTTAAGTCATCTGGGTCATCTATCTATGCTACTACCATCCATCCATCCACCCATCAGACATCCAACCATCCATCCACCCATCAGACATCCAACCATTCATCCACCCATCTACCCATCAGACATCCAACCATCCACCATTCATCCATCAATCCATCAACCCATCTACTCATCCATCCATCCATCCATCCACCCATCAGACATCCAACCATCCACCATCCATCCATCATCCATCAACCCATCTACTCATCCATCCATCCACCCATCAGACATCCAACCATCCATCCATCCATCCACTGACCCAAACACCCAACCATCCACCATCCATCAACCCATCTACTCATCCATCCATCTCTCCATCTATCTATTTACCTATGCATCATCCCTCCCTCCATCTATCCATCCATCCCATCCACCCATCCATCCATGCATCCATCTACCCATCCATCCATCCCATCCACCCATCCATCCATGCATCCTTCCTTCCAACATCTGTCCATTCATCCATCTATCTATCTGTGTATCTGTCTTCCATGAATCCATCCAAGAAATATTCACTGGGGAAATAATGAAAGAGGGCTTAGAAGCCAGCCTCTTGACCTGGTAGAGGGCACGCTCTGCCCTGGTCCACGTCTGTCCAGACACATTAGTGTCTGTCAGCTATGGCCAAGAGCATGAAATCTGGTCCAGAGACATTGTCATACAGTTTTGTTCTTTTACATCTTCAATTGCTAAACTGAAGCCTGAGGCAAATCCTGCATTTTTCTCTCCTGATTTAATTGGCCCATTATTTTAAGCTTTTGTAGATAGGGGAATACAAAGTCAGTGGATATTGTATTCATCACATTCAAATTAATATGTTTATTTCCACCAAGACAAGTAGTGTAGTTGCAATATTTTCTCAAAACTTTTAATTGAACAGAGCATGGGAAGGGGAAGCTAAAATGAAAACCACCAAGCTCCAATGCTGTTTTTCACTTTCTCAAAATGTGTGCTGTATGTGATCTACTCGTCTCATTAGTGTTAACTGTGAACTAAAATAAAATGCCACTTAACATGTGCTGAGATTTTAACTAAAACTAAACCTCCACACCCAGCAACTCTCTGAAGTCCAAGAACATTATCATAAAATGTCACAACCTTATGCAGAACCAGTGGCAGTCCACACTCTGCTGAAGAGGGCTGCTATCTGTCCACCCAACCATTGTCCGTCCATCATCCACCCATGTATCCACCATCTGTCCACCCATGCATCCATCCATCCATCCATCCACCCATGCATCCATCCATGCATCCATCCACCCATCCATCCATCTATACATCCATCCATCCATCCATCCATCTACCCATCCATCCATCTACTCACTCATACACTATTGCTTGTCCATCCATCCATCCATCTATCCATCCATCCATCTGTCCATCTACCATCGATCCATCTATCCACCCCACCCACCCATCCATCCATCTACCCACTCATACACTATCTGCTCTGTCCGTCCATCCATCCATCCATCCATCCATCCATCCATCCATCCATCCATCCATCCATCCAACCATCCATCCATCCCACCTAGCCATCTATTCATCCATCCGTCTGCCCATCAACATATCCATCCATCATCCATCTGAAGATCCATCCATCTATCACCCACCTATCCACCATCCACCCATCTATCCAGTAAGTATTTGGGGAGTCAAGAGGCTGCAGAGAAGTGACTGTGGCCTGTACACTTTTCCCGTTTTCCCAGCTTGACCTATGCCCCTCCCCTGGCAAGAAGCCCTGCTATGTAGCTTCCCTTTCTAACTGTGATTAGTACGTCCACTCAGAACTGAATGCTTTGGCAGTCTCTCCCTCTGAAAGATGCCTTTCTTATCAGGGAAAATGCACATTGCTCTGTGGCCTCCTCACATCTGTGTCCTGTGCTTTATTTTAGGGCTGACCCGTGTGCTGAGGCTTGGATTCCTGTGCTACAAGTGACTAGTCTGGTGACAGAGCCTGATACGAAACAGTGAGACCCTGTGAGACTCGGATGCTCAGTCACATGAGCCAGTGGACTCCCTTTTAAGGAACCTGCAACTTAAAGAGTCCTGAATGATGAGACAAGGAAAATCACTGGCTAATACAGGTCCGTGCTGTGTGAGCGCTGGCAAGCTTACTTGGTATTCTCAGCGATAGTATGGGGTGAGTACCACCTGCTTGGGTGAGGTAACCGCAGGAGTAAGTGATGGAGCTGGGCCTGGGCCTGAGCAGCCCAGCACAGAGCTCGCTTCTCCCGTGTAATACTCCTTACAGCTCACACCCAGGACCCTTCTAGAATTCCCAGGCCTCCTGCAGCCTCGCCCACCATTACTGAGGATCTCAGATCCCATTTCACCTCGTTCCTCTTTTTGAAAAACAAACGCCTTTCTGTTTTTATCCCCCAGAAAGGTGTAACTCAGTTTTCTGGACTTCAAGGGGACCAGGATCTTGCTTCCAGCTGGCCTCCCCTGGCCTCGCGGGGTCTCCTGGCTGTTAGATTCATTAACTCGGCGTTTTCTAATGATTAGTGCTGGTCAATAACGGGCTGAGCCTGGCCCCTCAATCAATTGTCCCATTACCGAGAATGAAGGCTTCACTTTATTATCAGAGCCCTGGACCTTGTGCAGGAAAGGATTCTGGGGCTTCGGGCTTCCATTCCCGCTGCAGTGAGGGTTGATTAAAATCTTCGCTTGGGCTTGCCAGCCTCCTGCCTGGGACTTGGAGCAAACTCTGCTGTTGGGAAGGACTTCCCAGGTTTGGCTCTCACCCAGCGCTGAAGTTGGAAGAATGATCCAAAGGCCCACGTGTTGAAAGGTGGAGAGGTGGTGGAGCCTCAGGGCGTGGTCTCAGGTGCCGTGAGGCCCTGGTCTCTTCCGCGTCTGGCTTCTCGGCTTATCACAGCACACAGGGACCTGCTGCCCTTACCCAAGGCCCAAAGCAACAAGAGGGCCTCTTGCTCGTGGAGGGAGCTCCAGAAACTTCTATCTTGCTAAGATATCCTGCATCTCTTATTGTGGCAACTCAAAGCTAACCAACATGGAGCGAACTGTTACCTGAGGAACTACTGTGCTGGTCCAGGCCGCTGTTCCCAGCCACATCCTTAACACGCCCGCCCTTTCTCAACACCCAGACACCCGCGCTCTCGGGCCCCTGCGCCCGCTCCCCATCACAGTTCTAACAGCCAACGCTCCCCACCCCAATACCCACCTACCGCAGAGGGTCCCAAAGGGTGGCGGAAAACAAACGCTGGGCATGTCTAGACACTGGCAGAGCAGGATGAGGGAGGCCCAGACCCTACCCTCCAACCTCAGAGCACCACAGGGAGATAAACACAGAAGGCATAAGACAGACACGGGGTGGTGAGGGCTTTCAGTGAGGGGGAGGAGGAAGAGGAGGAGGAGAGAGAGGACAGAAGGAGGAAGGAAGACAGGAAGGAAGGGAAGGAGGGAGAGAGGAATGAAGGAAGGGAGGGAGGAAGAAGGAATGGAGGAAGGAAGACAGGAAGGAGGGAAGGAAGGAGGGAGGGAGGGAGGGAGGGAAGGAAGGAAGGATGTGAGGGTGGGAGGAAGGAAGGAGGGAGGGAGAGGGAGGGAGGGGGGCTCCCGAAGTGCTCACAGTAGAGCAGCTGTGACAGGCCCAGGGAGACAGGTGAGGATGTGAGCAACACGTTCTCCTCCTTTGAGGAGGCTTCACTGGGCTGGAGGAAGAGGGTCCTTCCATTAGGAAGTGGGAGGAGAGCTCTGCGGGGGGAAGGGGGGCTCTGTGCCCCGGTTCCCTCATCCCACACTCCACGCTCCGCCAGTGCCCCGTGGGGAGCTCAAGGTGCCCCCAGGCCTGCCCGCGGCCTGCCAGTGCCCCGTGGGGAGCTCAAGGTGCCCCCAGGCCTGCCCGC
>NW_012267328.1:967820-995899 GCF_000151885.1 Dipodomys ordii
GTGACTGAGCCCCCATCACCCCATGGTGACTGAGTCCCCATCACCTCACGGTGACTGAGTCCCCATCACCCCACGGTGACTGAGTCCCCATCACCTCACGGTGACTGAGCCCCCATCACCCCACGGTGACTGAGTCCCCATCACCCACAGTGACTGAGCCCCCATCACTCACAGTAACTGAGCCCCCATTACCCACAGTGACTGAGCCCCATCACTCACAGTGACTGAGCCCCCATCACCCCATGGTGACTGAGCCCCCATCACCCCATGGTGACTGAGCCCCCATCACCCCATGGTGACTGAGCCCCTGTCACCAGTGAGCCTCACCTCCCTGGGAAGGACTGCTCAACTCTAGGCTGACTCATGTGAAAGTGCTAAGGAGGCGGAGAACTCATCCTGAGAGAGCTGAACTGTGCAGCCGGGGGGCAGCGGGGTTGAGGAGGGGCGTGAAGAAGCCCTGGGGCGGGGTGGCTGCGCCCCTAACTTTTTGGGCAGTGCAGGGGGTTGAACTCCCAGTGTGAGCTCGTTAGGCAACGCCGCCTGCACTGAGCCACAGCCAGTACCTTGTAGCATGGTTCCAGGGGTGTCAAGATCAACGAAACTCAAAGGCTGGAGCAGAATGCAGGGACACGCCACGCACACCCTACAAAATTACGAGGAGGGAGGGAGCCGTGCGACGGCGGGGAGACCAAGTGTCTTCATCCACTGCTTTGCGGACCGCAACTCCTTGATACAACTACTTGAAGAGAATCAAAGCATTGCCAAGTGAACACGCGACGCCTTGGGGCAGCGTGTTTAGGAGCTCAGCTGCGTCTGGTGGGTCCACCCCCACCCCTGGAGCGCCGAGCAGCTCTTGAGGCTCCCTTTCCTCTCTCCGTGTTCCCTCTTCTCCGGGCCCTCGGGCAGGGCCTCCAGGCTCCCACTCCTTCAGCGCGAGCCTCTGGCGTACTCCGGCCTCCTCCCCGAGTCCCCTCTTCCCCTTCCCTCTGTGGCATGAGGCCTTCCCTGGGTGGCGGGGCCCTGCCGGACCGTCGGGTGCGTCTGGTGTGGCGTCGGCTTCTTTCTCGGGGGGCAGGCCAGGCCTCAGCCGCCCGCCCACCCTGCAGCAGGGGCGTTGGCTCAGGGCACAGGCGACACAGCAGAGCCCAGCTCGGGACGGACTGACGGACGGACGCGGGGAGGGCGGGAGGAGCTGTGCACCCTTGGTAGGGAGGGGGGTTCCTCTCCCCGCAAGTCTCCCCGCCTGGCGCGTTCTCAGTTTTCCCGTGTGCACGCCAAGTTCCTTTGGTCATCTGGCGGCTGCTTTGAGTGGCTTCCTCTCCCGCGCTGTGCATTCGGCGTCTCCGGCCACCGGGCCGTGCCAGCAGACGTTCCCTGCGGGAGCCCTGAGCTCCGGGGCCCCACGGTCAACCCCATGCCCCCAGCCCTCCGACGGGTGCGGAATCCTAGACCACCGTGCGTGTTTACTATTTTTGAGAGTTGTGCTGGATTCGCAGCAAGGAGGAGGAGCCGCCCCGCCCCGCACACGCAGGGCCTGTGGCGGGCGCTCGCCGCCCTGCAGCCTGGCCAGCAGGTGGCGGTATTCTGGATTTTGGCCACTGGAAGACAGTTTTGGATGGTCTGGGAATCAAGCCTGGGACTTGAACAGCAAGGCAGACGCTCTCTCGTGGCTACACCGGCCGGCGTGTGAAGTGCCCGACACCCGGCTCCGTGGCACACCGGCCGGCGTGTGAAGTGCCCGACACCCGGCTCCGTGGTGTGCAGCAGCGGGCACTGTCCACGTGCTGTTTTCCATGGGTGCCAGCGGAGCTCCTCGTGATGGCGGTCGGGCAGCTGTCCCCTGCCCGCAGCACCCCGGGTTCCAGCCCTTTTCCCAGAGACCTTGGAGGCCTGGGACAGGAGCCAGGCCAGGCCGGAAACAGACATGGCCCCGAAGGTCTGCAGGCACCCCCCCCTCCACACCGCATTGTACGTGTGCGGGTTCTGGGGGCAGGGCACCGCTGGGGGCCTGGTCCTCGGGGAAGTGCCCGGGCTGGCCCCGCCGTCCCTGACGTTCAAAGGAAGGAAATCTGCCCCGCGCTTGGCAGAAACTTCCTCTACCTCTCTTGCAGGCAAGAACTGAACCAGAACGAAGGTGGAGAGGGAGAGGGAGGAGTCGGCAGGAGAGGAGGGGACCCGAGGTCCCGGGGGGGGGGACCGCAGGAGGGGGCCCCAGGTCCTGGGGGGGGACAACAGGAGGGGGCCCCAGGTCCTGGGGGGGGGACAGCGCCAGCGTCTGGGCCACGCGCAGCTGCGTGCGGGCAGCAGGCCCTCCTTGTGCTCTGGCATTGCAGGGCCCCAGAGAACGGCTCTAGAACTTGTCACAGCAGAGGTCGTGAGTGAGATGTGTGCACGGCGCCGGGTGGAGCCTGGGGTGAGGAGATGCGGGGGATGGGCGAGGCGGGTGGGATGTCGGGAGTGGAATGCGGAGCTGCATGCCGGTGTGGACAGGGCCTTGGGAGCAAGCAGGGCCCGTGGTCCCCGAGAGCCCCCCCCCCCGCCTCCGTCCCATGCCGGGGCCGGGAGAAGCCCCTCAGAGCCCTCGTCGCCCCCCAGAGTGCCCCCCCACAGCAAGCCACATGCAGACACCAGCCTGGGACCCCCCAGCACTCAGCACCCACGGACCGCCGGCCCCACCCCCCGGCCAAGGCTAGGAGTCCTCTGGGGCCCCCGAGACTTGTCCACTCCCTCCCAGGCCCAGAGAAACCTCTCTCGGGATGGAAACCCCACGGCAGTCGGCCCCACGGGGCTGAGATGCCAGGAGTCACCGTGGCTTACTGTGGCGAGCTCGGTCCCAACGCCAAGCGTCCGGCTGCGGGGACCTGACTTACCTGCAAGAGAAAACACACGTGACAGCCACCCTCGGTGGGCTCGCGGCTGGGGCCCCGCAGGCAGGGACCTGGGGCACATCTCCGCCTTGACCATGAGCAGGTCCAGCCGGAGGGGAATACCAGGAGGCCGAGCTGCTGGGAGAGGGCAGGCGACCCCGTGGGGGCCGTGGGGATGGCGGGGGGGGGGGGGAGGAAGGGGTCCTGGGCCTGGGAAGGGAGCACCACCCATCGGAGGGCGTCTTTCTACCCAGCAGCCAGGGTGAGGTTCAAATGTACTTTTAATCCTCTGCAGGACTGCAAGCCAAAAGGAATGAGCGGAAGGGCGGAGCCGGTTATCTCTTGGAAGAGGCCCTGGCTGGCTGGCCCGGTCCGGTCCCGCCAGCCCACCTGCCCCGTGTCTCCCTGCGGGCGACCAGGGCCTCGGGCAAGGACAAGGCTGCAGTTCCACAGGGCAGCACTCTTCCCCAGCTCCCACCGCACTTGCCTCAGTCCAACCCCAGACGCTGGCCTGTGACGTGGGAGCACTAGCTCAGAGCCCAAACCCGGCATTCAAGGGGGCCACTCGGGGCGCCCGCTCAGCTCGGCTCAGGTGTGACCCGCCTCAGGCCGTCCTGGCCCCACCCGGGCTGGGTGACCTCCCTGGACTCTACCCACTGGCGGCGGGTCAGGTGGGCCTCCCCGACTCTCCCGGACCCGGGCCTCGTCTCAGACGACGGACGCAGCCACGCGGTCCTCACGTGAGCCGCGGTGCCCGGCCCCTGCCCTCCCTGGAGTTTCTGGAGCCCGCGGCCACTGGCTTCTCCTGGCAGCCCAGCACCAGTTGCTCAGCAGCCATCTTGGACCCCAAAGCAGCACCACGGGCTGACACGCGTGACAGTGGGTGAGGCCGGTGCCTCAGGATTCCGTGCGGGAACTGCGCCCGGCCTGTCCCCCTCCCCCGGCTCGCCCGCGTTTAATAAACTTCCTTCTCCATACAATGATCTGGGGGAGCGGGCTTGCAGACACAGTGGTCCCGGATCTGACCTGTGAGCAGCGGCACACCGGACCACGGCGCGCACCAGACCACGGACTGACCACGTGTGACTGCAGGGCTGGCCTGGAGGCTGGAATACCTGCCCAGCGGGTTCGAGGCCAGGCATCCCAGCCCCAGTACAGCAACACACGCACGCACGCACACATGTACACGCACACACACATGCACACAAACACACACATGCATACACATGCACACATACATGCACACGCGCATGCACACACGCATGCACACGCACACACAAGCAGGCACACACATGCACGCATGCACACGCATGCATGCACACACGCACGCACACATGCACATGCACGCACGCACATGCACGCACGCACATGCACGCACACACAAGCAGGCACACACACAGGCCTGTGGCTGCTCCACCTCGGAATCACCATAGTAACGTCAGGTCCCCTCCACTCTGCCTGGCCGAGGACGCCAGGCACCTCTGAGCACTGACCCTGGGTCCCCTCAGCCTTGCCACTCTCCCAGGAGTCTGGCTTGTGATGGTTTCCACGTAGACTTCCTGAGCCACGGCTCCTGCACGCGTCCCAGGATCTCCCTGGACCACGGTCCTCCACACTCCACTTGTTCTGTGGGCCTGGGGTCTAAACGTTTTTCCTGGGTTGGCTCAGCCCCTGCGGCGGCTGGAGGACAGGCGTGTGTCCCTCCGGAGTGGCTGCTGGTTGACATGGGGAGGGGCGCCTCATGAACTCTTGCCGGGTTGTCCTGGAGCTGCATTTCTCCATCTCTGCCTCCCCCATGCCAGGATTACGGATGTGAGCCTCAGACCTCTGGGGCCCTGCAGGGCCCGGGCACCCCACCCTACAGAAACCTCGCTTAGTCCCTCCTGCGGCCAGGACCGCCGGGCTGGCCACAGGCGCCTCTGCCCAAATCCTCCCTCACGCCGCCGGCCTTCACCGGGCCGCTGCCTCCCTCTGCTGGTCGCAGATGGGGTGTACACGCGCGGCCTTCCTGAGCAGGGGTGCGGGAGGCTTCAGGCACCCGAGGTGTGGGGAGGGCCAGAATCCTGCCAGAGGCACGGCAGGGGGCTGGGCCCAGGGAACAGAAGTCCCATTCATCCCCGGAGGGCAGGAAGGGTCTGATGAGGGCCACAGAAAACGCCACTGCCGCCTGCAGGCAGCTCTGCCACGAAGCAGGGATTCCCTGCAGACCGGACAGGCCACACCCGACACGGGACAGCCTGATCGAGGCGCCCGGGCCCCGTGGCCGGCCTGGCTGGGTCTCTGCGACGAGCCCCTCCTTGTCCCCTAGCCTGGGGGATCCAGTCGCTGTCCTCAGTCCCTCCACACCTCGGTAGACCCCGATTTCCCCACAGAACCAAGCCAGACAAGGCTGAGGCTGCCGGCCGCCGGCCCGGGCACTTCCAGGGTCAGGGACCCTGGCTTCCGAGGACCGGAGGGTGAGGCCGGGGGAGGCAGCGTGGGCGGAAGGGGCTCCTGAGACGTCCGTGAGTGGAGTCATGTGATCACTGCGCACAGAAGGGAGAGGAAAGCACATGGTGGAGCCCGCGGCCGCTGACCACACGCAAGGCTTCCCGCTGGATTCCAGGCTGAGATGCACCCGTTCAGGAGCCATGGGTGAATAACCTACACAGGCGGTGTGGGCACAGGCATGTGCACGCACGCACACGCACACACACACATACACGCACGCACACACACACGCACGCACACGCACACACGCACGCACACGCACGCACACACACGCACGTGCACACACGCACACACACGCAAGCACACGCACACGCACGCACGCACACACACGCACACACACATGCACACACACGCACGCACACACGCACGCACACACATGCACACACGCACGCACACGCATGCACACACGCACATGCACACACGCACGCACACACGCACGCACACGCACATGCACACACACGCACGCACACACGCACGCACACACACGCACGCACACACACGCACACACACGCAAGCACACGCACACGCACGCACGCACACACACATGCACACACACGCACGCACACACGCACGCACGCGCACGCGCACGCACGCACGCACGCGCACGCACGCACACACACACACATGCACGCACACGCACACGCAGCGCTGTCCCTCCCAGGACCCTTCTGAGTCGCGTCAAGTACCTGCACCCACCTACCCCTGCCTCCTCCCCCCCCCCCGGGCCTGCTGAACCGGCGGCTCTGGGGACCAGGACGCCTCTCTGGCCCCTGCACCAGCTCCTCCTCTGGCACCGTGTCCACTCAGGAGCACGTCTACTGGGCGTCCTGTCACAGACCGCCCAGCCCTCACCGCCACCGCCCTCCCTGCCTCCCAGGAGGCCTCTCCTGGGCGGGGCTGGTGGGCCTCTGGTTCCATCCAGCCCACCATGCCCGCTCTGGACACCAGGTGGCGCTGTAGACCGCACCAGCTCCTGCCTGGGAGCCGGCGAGGGAGGCCTGAGCCTCAGCCACGGCCCACGGCCCACGGAGGGGCCTTTCCTGACCCCCGAGGAGGACGGCTCCTCTGACACAGCCCGGCAGCTGGGGGCAGCTGCGCCCACCACACTCCCTCCGGCGGCCTTGGAGCCCGTCCCTGACCCAGCCTCAGCCCCCACTGACCGGCAAGGGTGCCCTGGTCAGAACCCCAGGCCTGACTGTACTGCGGATCTCAGAGCCCAGGCCTGCGTGGTCAGGACGGTGTTCCCCAGGATCAGAGTCCTCCACTGCTCTAGGACACCCGCCCCACCGCTCTGGGAGGAGGAAAGGCTGGCACGGATTCAGTAGTGCTGGGTCCTCCCCTGGACGTGGGACTCGGACTCCGTGTGCTCGCTGGGCCGGGCAATTTAGTAGTGGCGGTTCCACTTGGGTTTTCCAGATGCACGGCCTGAGCGCGGAGGACACGCCGGGGCCGCGGGACCCTGCCCTGGGCACCTGCGGGTGCCTTTCTGGTTCTGCGAGGAACTTCCTCTTCCTCTCTGCCCCTCCACAGACCCCTGCCCTCCTCTGCTCTGGAGAGGGTGATGGAGGGTCCCTCATGCCGAGGGCTGACCTTTTCCAGCCCAGGACAGCGGGCAGAGGTCACGGTGAAGGGCGTCCCCACGACAGTGTCAACATTCTGCTCATGGGACCGCCCGGCAAAGTCCTGGAGAGGCGTGAGGCTGCTCAGGCTCCCAGGGCCGGGGCAGATCCGGGCAGGAGGGGTGGGAGCAGGCCTGAGCCGCCTCTCCCTGTCCAGTGATGCTTCTGGTGTGGGCTGCAAAGGGAGACTGGAGGCTCACTGACCAACCATGCAGCCTGGCTGCAGGGCCAGCGTCCAGACCTGGGTCCCGGGTGGGAACGGGGACCTGTCCAAGACCACACACCAAGCGGGTGACAGTACTAGACCTGGCCAGCCGAGAGCGGCCCAGGACAAAGCGCCAGACTCCCTCCTTCCCTGCCCTCTCTCTCTTTCCCACTCCCCCCACCCCCTCTCTCATGCTCAGCACTGTGGGGACACCTCTGTTTTGGGGTCCCTCTGAGCCCTGGAGCACTGTCCCCACAGGAACTGCCAGCCGAGTGCAAGCCGGGGTTTTAATCAGGCAGCATTTAAACCGTCCCGATTCTCTGAGATTACGCCGGATGTTTACATCCTTTGTAATGAGACAAATTGGGACAAATTGCCAAGGACAGTTATGTAAATGAAACCAACAGAAAGGCTGCATCTCCGGAGCTGGCCAGAGGCTCTGGGGCTTTCTCTCCCTCTCTCCCGGGGACCTACTTTGTATTCCAAACCTCTCCTTGGGCCAGCAGGCTCTCGAGCCTCTGCGACTCCCTCCTCTGTGTAGCTACTCTCTTTCCACCCCAAGAGGAAGCCACTGCCCCATGGACGGCCCCTACCCTCCCCGGGGTGTCGACGAGGTGCTGTGGGTCGTACCTGAAGGTTTGTTATTCAGTTGAGGAACTGCGGCTACCAAAGAGAGCAGTCTGTCCTGCGGGGCTTCTCAGGGCCTAGGCTTTGGTACTGAGCAGAATGGCTTACAGGAGCCTCAAACCGGCTTGGCAAGGGACATTTCAAGACACAGTTCTTCATAAGAAGAACTGGCTTTGGAGAGGTCATGTGAGCAATTCTCCTGCAGGCCCCCTGGCCCCCGTAATCTGTAAGCCTGGCTCAGGAGAGCAAGCCCAGATGGGTAGCAGATGCGCCGTGGGGAAGAGCAGGGGACACAGGCCTGGGGCACAGTGGCCTGGGGACCTTGGCCTCCCCTCCCACCCCTCTGGCCCTCGAGTGCCCCACACTGGCTGTTCCTGTGTCCTGGGCCTGGAGGTTTTCTCTTCCTCTGTACTGGGCGGCCACCGAGGCCCAAGGCTGACGGCTCGGTGGGCAGTGTCACCTGCCTGCCCTGCAGAGCACAGTCCCGGGCTCCCCGGACCCCCTCACTCCACACTGCCACGGCCTTCCCTGACCTGCCGAGCGATCGCAACACTGTTGGGCCTGGGCTTTGTGTGTGCTGGGCAGCTGCTCTAGCATTCGGCGACGCTTCCAGTTGAAGTTACTTCAACATTTAAAGCAAACCAAAGCTGGTGATGGAGGCCGTGTGTGAAGGTTGATCTCTGCCGGCGGTGGGTCCTCGGGGGTCGAGTGCCGGCCGGGAGGGTGGGCCTGGGCCCTGACCTTCCACACTGGCGGGGAACAGCCCCTGCTTCTCGGCCGCCCCGACCTGCAGGGCTCGGTCTGCAGGACCCTCCCCGTGGCTTCCCTGCGGGACCCCCACACCTGCCCACTGCCAGTCCTCAAGAAGAGCTGCAGGCCGGGCAATCCCAGCTACTTGGGAGGGGACAGACAATTAGGGCTGAGGTTCAAGGCTGGCCAACGGGACATGATGTAGTAGAAGTATCTCAACTGATAAAAAGCTGGGTGTGGCGCCGACGTCTGTACGTCTGTCACAGCCACGTGGGAAGCTCAGAGAACTGGTGGCCGGCTGAGCGTTCCGGACGCTCCCGTGCGCAGGAGCATCTCAGCAACTTCTGAAAGTGAGCCTGTGAATCCCACGCGCTGCCCCCTCTTTCCGGGGGCCCGGGAGCAGAGAGGCGCTCGGGGGAGTCCGCGTGGTGGGCGAGGCTCGGAACCAGCTTCCAGGTCCACCCTCACGAGGCCCTCGCATTTCTCGAAGGCTCTGCCCCTCCTGGGGGCCCCGTTCCCAGGCGGTCCACCCTGCCCCTTCTAGGCTGATGTGCTTCCTGAACTTTCTGGCGACAAATCATAAAATCAGCCGCCTGAGGAGGGCTTCCCGGGGGGCCAACGGAGTCCCCGCAATTTCACGGGGGGAGGGGGCTGCGTCTCCACATGACGGGTGTCCCTGACTCAGGTGGCAGGGGGCTGAGAACCTGCCCTCCAGGGCTCTCACGGCAAGTGGACTGCCGGGGGCAGCGTGGACCTAGCGGACAGCTCCAGGCCGCTGGCTCCTCTGTGCAAGCGGCCAGCAGGGCCGTGACGGGGCCGGCTGTGGCTTTCTTCTCAGACGGGCAATTCATCAGGAGTGTTAATGAAAACGCCAGCTCCCTGACTGCAGAAACTTAAGTAATTTATTGGGAATTGAACTCGGGCCATTAAAATGTTATTACAGGCTTGTCAGTCAGGGCCTCCCGTGCTTCTGCTAGGGAGCCTCGGCCCTCGTGTGATTGTGTGGTCTCCTGGAGCCCGGGGTGTCTGGACGGTCTCTGGATGGCGTCTGGCTCAGCTCACCACGCGGGGCCCGCGGCCCCCAGCCCTCACGGGCTGCAGCTCCTCCCCGTGTGTGAAGATGGGGGGCTGGCTCTGTGGGCGGGCCATGTCCGCTGCCACCTCTGTCTCCTTCTGTCCCCGGACAGGAGGTGTCACAGGAAGGTGCACTTCCTGTGTGTGGCTTCCTCCCTGACAGAGGGCGGCTGACTGAAGGCCCGGCTCAGTGGGAACCGGCCGGAACTGGCTCTTGGGTCACGGTGAATGTGCAAGGCTTAGGGGGACGTGTAGCCGGGCCACACCGCCCCCCGTGGGCTGTGACACGCGGGCGGGTCACACCTTCCCCTCGTCCGTCCTGGCGGAGGACTGACTGCTCGGAACGGTGCTCCCTCGCCGGCCGGAGGGCAGTGGGAGCCGGGCGACCTGCGCTGGAGCTGGCCTTCCGCACGGACGCGACCCGCCATCCATCCCTGCGCCCAGGCCGTCCGGAGCCAGCCTGGCAGGAAGCGAGCTGCCCGGCCAAGGCTCGTGTGGCAGGAGACCCTCCCGCCGCCCTTCCTGGTCTGACGGTGCCTTCCTGCAAGCGCCCGCCCATGTCCTCCACAGACGGGCTCACGCATCCGTGGAGCCGGCGCAGATCTGCTGCAGCAGCGCACATTCCGGGCCCTGAGGCTGAGACCCGCCCAGGCTCACTCCTCGCACCCAGCCCCCCCCCCCCCCGTCTCCTTTTCCTCTGGTCTTCCCTCCTGCTCCCTCGTCTTGTCTCCCGGGTTCAGATCTTGCCTCTCCCACTTTTTTAGCAACAAGCCTTTTACTTAGGTCTCTTCCTGCCTCGGTTGTTTGATCGGCTAGTTGTAGGATAACAATTATATTTGCTTAATGGGATACTGAGAAATTTAATGAATTTGTGCATAAAATAAAGACGCTGTCATGTTTCATCTAGTTGTGAGTTATGCGGTTGTGACTGGGAAAGATGCGAGCATGGACTAGCTGGGCCGTACCCACGGCTGGCTGGTGGTGATGGGTGTCCTGGGCCAAGGCCAGGCCGGCCGGCACTGCTGCCTGCAGGGGCAGCCCGCGGGGCGGGGCTGGGGACACGGGGGGTCAGACACCGTCACCGTCGCGTGAGGCGGGGCTGGGGACACGGGGGTCAGACACCGTCACCGTCGCGTGAGGCGGGGCTGGGGACACAGGGGTCAGACACCGTCACCGTCGTGTGAGGCGGGGCTGGGGACACAGGGGTCAGACACCGTCACCGTCGCGTGAGGCGGGGCTGGGGACACGGGGGTCAGACACTGTCACCATCGTGTGAGGCAGGGCTGGGGACACGGGGGTCAGACACCGTCACCGTCGCGTGAGAACTCTATGCACCGCGGAAAGGCCTCCTGCAGGGGAGGGGCATGAAGGTGGGGGTTCTAGAGAAATCTCTGCACAATCTGAAGAGCAGACGGGACTCGAGTGTAGCCCTGGGGAGCCTGCAGAAGCCCCCCGCCACGGTCCCCAGCTTGACAGGGTCTCTCCCAGCGCGGGGGCCTGTGTGCTGCTGGGCTTGCTGGTGGGGAAGGTCAGCCGGCGCTGCCGGCCCAGGCAGGCAGGGTGGCGCACACAGCCATTATCTGAAAGAGGATATGCCACGCGGGTCAAACCAAGGTCTCTGAATTGCTGGGGCTGCGTTCGCTAAAAGCCAAGGCTTCCGTTGTTAGGCTGGGGCTGGTGATCGGTCTGCTCCCCTGACACCATGACAACCATGCTGCACTCCGTTAAACCAGCGTGCACCTGCTTTCTGCAAACTCGGGAAGCCTCGGGGCAGGGCTGTGGGGCGCCGACCGCTGGCTCGCCGTGGAGGTGGGGCAGGGGTCGGTCCTGTCCCTCGCTAGGGTGGGGAGGGGGAGCCCCCCATGGAAACATGGCGGCCTGCAGAACAGCAGGGCCGGCCCAGGGGCTGGGTGCGGGATCACGCTGCGCTCGGGTCCCACGCGGGACCCAGCACTGCCGAGGAGAAGCCGGGGATGAGCAGGGTCTCCCGACCCGTCTAGAGCTCCTGCGTGACAGCCAAGGAGGGGCCTGAGGGTGTCAGGGGTCTCCTCCTGGGGTGGGGAGGGGATCCTGAGCACCCGGGGGCCCTCGCTGCAGTCAGAGGGGCCCTGAGGAGGGAAGGGGGGAGGAGGGGTGATCTGGCAGGGGGGCAGGAAGGGAGCGGTGTGGCCCCGAGCTGGCAGAGGCTGGCTGCTACCCGAGGAAGAGAGTTCTTTTGTGCTGGCCCACGAAACCAGTGCTGAAGGCCGGCACCGAACACGTTCCCGCCCGAGAGGCGGAGAGGCCCAGGCAGCTTTGCGGGGAAGGGGGCCAGCTCTCCAAGTTCCACGGGGAGGAGGAGGAGGAGCGCGTTCTCCGTGCCACGTCCCAGAGCCGCCTCTGCCGCGGACCACCTCCCCCTGCCCGGGGTCCCGGCCAGGCCCCACTGCGCCCCAGGTTGGGCCATCTCCCTGGCGAGCCGCAGGACCGTCCTGGGACCGCAACCGGAGGGCAGGGGTCACCATGCACAAGAAGGCAGACGGTGGCGTCTGTCTGCCGTGAGCAGGTGGAGCACGCGCTCCAGGCCGAGCACATCTGGGGTCTGTCCCCACTGGCTGCTAGGACAGAGGTCAGGCCATCTGTGAACGGGTAGACCCGGGAAGGCATCAAGCCGGAGTGGCCGTGGCCTGCCCTCCACGAGGCCGTGCTGGGTCTGTGGGGCGGAGCGCCGCTGTGAACTACGCCGTCTGTCAAGCCCTGTCCTGTGGCAGCGATGGTGACGAGTGAGCAGCCGCTGCCAGCCTGGGTCCCGGCGGCTGCAGCCAGGGCCACCCCTTCCGGGCTGTGAATGCAGGGTCGCTGTGTCTCTCCCCGGCCGCTCCCGCTCGGCCTTCCGTGTGCCAGGTGCCAGTGTCAGCTGCTCCGCTGCCCCGGCCAGGTGCCTTGCTGCCACCGCCGGCTCCCGGCCCAGGATGCACCTGGGCTCCGGTGGCGGAGGCAGAGGCTCCCGGGGGCCCGCGCTCGGAGGGGTCTCCACGGCCTCCCTGCCGTCTCCCAGGGGCCCCCCGCCCACGTGGCCGGACGCCGCCACTGGTGTGAAGCCCTGCACTGTATGCACCCCCGGTGCCCCCAATTCTCAGGCGACAGGATCTCAGGAGCTTCTGCCAGGGGAGGTGGGAATCCTCCCATTTAGGTGAGATATCTGCGACAGTCAAACCCACGGGGGCAGGGGGGACGGGTGGGCGTCAGGAGCCGCGGGCAGCTGGAGACGCGGTCTCAGTCACAGGGGCTTCCGCTCCGAGCGAGGCGGAGGTGGCGGCTGCTCCACGCCGCGGGTCTCGCTGACACCACTGAGTCGCACGCTTCAGACAGAGAAGTGCCACGGCCTACACACAGCTGTGTCCCCACCCAGCCCGGGGACGCGGCGCACGACAGGTCACAAACGTGCTCGGGACACCACCACCCGGCATCCTGGCCCAGCCCCGGCCATCTTACACGCGTCCGAACACGCACGCGGACCTGTGGCTGGGAGACATAACCTCACGCGGAGCCCGCTTTCAATAGTGCATTCAGCGCCTTGTGTGGCTTCCTGAACGCTGCTCTGACTATGCTAAACTAGAAGGTGCATCCGGCCTCCCTCGAAACTCTTAACACCCGGCCACTGTTCATCAGGGACTGTGAAACTGCATTTTGTGCTGTACGTAGCTGATCACAGTGAAGAAAACAAAGACAGCCTGTCTAATTGTCTTTCTATCGCTCCCAGAAATCGCAGTGTGAAGGGGGACGTGGTTGTGGAGGTAGAGAGGCCCTGGGAAGGCTGAGAACTCAAGACTCAGGGCAGGAGGGGCCGGACAGGCAAAGAGGGTCAGACGGGCTGGGGTAGTGGATCCCCGGCCCCACAGCACCACCGGGGGGCGCCCTGGGCCCTCAGCGCCTGCCCTGGGCCCTCAGAGCGCGGCCAGGACGGCCCCCTGCCCATGCCCCACTTCCCATGTCCCATCCAGTGACACATGCCCATGCTCTGACGTCCAGCCGGGCTTTTACCTGGCACTCAGGCAGTGCGGGCGGCGCGGGGCTGGGCCCCGTCTGCCACACTGGCTGGGTCTAGTCCTGACACGTGACGGCAGGGTGCTGGGTTCTTGCTAGGCGCGATCCCCCCTGCACACGGCCTGTCACGGGTACACGCGGTGTCTGTCCCCGCAAGTTCTGGGCAGGTGGAGGGGCCGGCTCTCCCCCGCCTGCGTGGAGGTCAGTGTGGCTGGAGTGGAAAGCGGCCACGGAGCTGAACGCCGGTGGGCAGCAGCCCCTCCCCTCCCCTCCTCCCACGCCGGTGTGATAATGTGATAAGCCGCTGCAACCTCCAGACACACTTGGAATTCCTGCAAATTACTTCCTGCTGCGACTTGTGAGCCAGGTTGCCAGGCAACAAGAGGGGATTCGGTCCTTACCGAAGGGCCTCATGGGCACGCAGCGTTAGAGAGATGTCCCAGAGCAGCCCCGCACCAGGACCCGCCCTGACTCAGCCTCTGCCCCCAGGGCTCAGCAGCCCCAACAGAGGAACTGCTCAGAGAGGGACCCCCTGGCCAGCTGGGAAACCTGCTCATCATTGGCTCTGTGACCTAGCACGGGCTGAGGAGGAGGGGGAGCACGGAGGAGCACGTGCTGAGGAGGAGGGGGGCACGGAGGAGCACGTGCTGAGGAGGAGGGGGGCACGAAGGAGCACGGGACTGGGGGGGAGGGGGAGCATGGAGGAGCACGGGACTGGGGAGGAGGGGGAGCACGGAGGAGCACATGACTGTGGAGGAGGGGGAGCACGGAGGAGCACGGGCTGAGGAGGGGGAGCACGGAGGAGCACGGGCTGAGGAGGAGGGGGAGCACGGAGGAGCACGGGCTGAGGAGGAGGGGGAGCACGGAGGAGCACGGGACTGTGGGGGAGGGGGAGCACGGAGGAGCACGGGCTGAGGAGGAGGGGGAGCACGGAGGAGCACAGGACTGTGGAGGAGGGGGAGCACGGAGGAGCACGGGACTGTGGAGGAGGGGAAGCACGGAGGAGCACGGGACTGTGGAGGAGGGGGAGCACGGAGGAGCACGGGACTGGGGAGGAGGGGGAGCACGGAGGAGCACGGGACTGAGGAGGAGGGGGAGCACGGAGGAGCACGGGACTGTGGGGGAGGGGGAGCACGGAGGAGCACGGGCTGAGGAGGAGGGGGAGCACGGAGGAGCACAGGACTGTGGAGGAGGGGGAGCACGGAGGAGCACGGGACTGGGGAGGAGGAGCACAGAGGAAGCCCAGCACTTGCCATCAGAATCAGCCTGAGGGCCGCATCCTGGGGAGCTGCTCCTCGCTCCATCCTGGGTGAAGCTGTGGGACGGGGAAGCTGCGGGGCCTGCTGCGGCGAGCAGCGCGGCGTGGCTGCAGTGACTCCTGCCCTCCAGGCTGATGCCCCTGCGGGCTTAGCAACCCTCACCCCGCAGGGGTTACGGCTTCGCGCACCCAGCACGGAGAGAAGTAAAGGAGAAATCCGAGTCGCTCTGAGTCCTTGGGAACATCCATCCTCCACCCCCGGGGGCGGCTCGTGTGGCAGACTCGTGGACGCTCACGTCCACGATGGAGGAAGCTGTAAGCCGCCCTTGGCTGAGCGCTGTGTGCCAAGCACTGGACACAGCGCTCCGTCCTCACAGCCCGCGGACCCGGTGCTGGGGCTGCTCTGCCCGGAAGTCCCTTGGAGCTCAGAGGGGCCCTGAGCCCCTGACAGGGCGCACACGTGTGTATGACCGGCGGTGCTGGGCAGGGGCTAGCGCCTCTTCAGAGCTCGCAGCGGAGGTGGGCGTGCGGGCTGGGGCCGCCCGGAGGTGCTTTCACAGGCCACGGCCCCCTCGGGCTCTGAGAGGGTGTCCGGGCCTGGTCTCCTGTCCAGAGCGGGTGTTTGGAAGGGCCGACCGTTGGAATGAACGCGACGTTCTGTGCCGACTCTCTCCACTGCTGAGGTGTTCACCGGTCCTGCCCACCTGCCTTCACTTTACACGCCGGTCTCCTCCTCGTCTCCCGACTTGTGTGCTGCCAGGCTAAGAGCGAAGAGAAGCCCTGAGCACACAGTGCTTGCCTGGCAGGGGCCCTGGCTGCAGGCTGGGCTCCGTGACATCTCGCTTTACCTGCTCTCACGGTCTCTGGGGATGGCTGGCAGCTGACAGCAGTTCTGGTCCACGGCGCCCATGATTATTTCCCAGTGTTATGTCAAGAAGCCGTATTCCGTGCCGCATGGCTGCGAGCCCCAGCCGTCCCTGACACAAGCTCCATCATCTCGGAATCGCGGGCTGCGTGTTTGAGAGGTGCCGGTGCCCGGCTTACGGCCTGGGTGTGCCCAGAGGCAGGCAACCGACGGGCTTATCCCCGGTCAGGCTCCGGGAGCGGGCCACACAAAAGGCGCCATCTCTGTGCTTAAAAATCCTTGGGAAAGCTTTAGACTCTGTTAATGGACAAGAATGTACGGCACACAGCAGAATGCTTTGGTACATGCACACGTCCGCGGCCTCACGTCTAGAAACTGGTAGCTCCAACAGAGCCGGACGCCAGGCAGTCTGCCTGCAGAGACCACGGCTGGGGACCGGGTGTGGGTGGGCAGAATGGCCCATTCCATCTCCTTCCATTCCCCACTAACGCCAGACCTGCTGAGCCCGGGGTGGGCTGGCTACTCCCTCCCCGCCCCCCCCCCTCCAGAGACAGGTGGCTTCCCTCATCTCCCATTCAAAGGGCGTGGGGCCGGCGGAAGGCAGATGAATGAGCTCTGCGCCCAGCGAAGATTGTGTTGCTAAAATACGCAGGCTGATTAGGCGTGATTGAAGGGCTGGAGAGAGACTCTTAGTTGGCGGTGATTTGTTCTGATTTGAAGTACTGCTAAACAAGTCACCGGGAGGCAGGAGGGGGCAGGAGCGGTGCGGGGCCTTGGCGGCGATACATCTCCAGTGGACGCCCGGCCGCACCCAAGGATTCTGGGCCGGGTTTTAAACAGCGTTTGAGAGCAGACTCGGTACATTCATCCTGTCTCACTTCCACTTGGCACAAAAGCTGCTGCATATTGTCTTTCCTCTTTCGCTCTTGAACTCCTCATTTTTCTCATTTTGTTTTTCTCTGTCCAGCATTAGAAGTGAGCTGCAAATGAAGTGGCGGGGAAGGAGGCGGCCTGTGTGGAATACTGATGTTATCGGTGGCTCAGAGCCCTCGTGGGCCGGCAGGGAGCGGCGGCCTTGGGAAATTCACCCTGTCCAGACTGAAGGCAGTAATTGGGGCCAGTGATTCACGACCCCTTTATGGGCTCGTGAATACATTTATCTTCCAGATTTATCTCATTTCTAAAATCCGTGGCTCCATCAAAAGGAGGGGGTTGGCGAGGGGAGGGAGGGGAGGAGGGCGCAGCTCTGCAAACAAAGATGGAAACAGCCCTTGGGGAACGCAGCTTGGAGATGAGATTTCAATTAGGCGCCTTGCAGGATGTCCTCGGCCGGGGCGGGCAGCGCGCTGGCGGCCGCCCTCTGGGAGGGCCCTGCCTCTCGCTCTGGCTGCCTGGGCTTCAGTCCTGGGCCTCGACGCTGCCCTCCGCCCCTCCCCTCCAACTTGGACCAAGATGCTTTCTCTGCGGCGATGACTCCGGCCAACTCTCTAAAGGCAGGAGAGACGTAGCCGGGGACCCAGATGCTGGTGACAGACGGGCTGGGTCCTAGCCCCTGCTTTTCCTCTCACAGGTGGATGAATGACCCGTGCCTCGGTTTCCCCATAAAACTTGAGAGAAGCACGGCACCCAGCAAGTGCTCGGCCAAGGCTGCCGACATCGCTCGCTTTCCCGGGCTCTGCCTGCCCCAGCGCCAGGCCTTGGTTGCCGGGGCCGCAGCCTCTGGGAAACCTTCCTTTGGTTTCTAGCATGGTGTTGCTTGAGTGCCCAGTAACCCTAGTTAGCAGTAGCTCTGGCCCTGCCCCAAGCAGCCCACAGGAGAGCCTGGGTCAGCTGGCTGCGGCCTACACCAGCCTGGTGGCCTGGGCTGTCCTCCTGGACGTGAGGGCCTCCTTCCAGGCCTGGCCCTCAGCTTGGCATCGTCGGTAAGGCGGACGGAGCTTCTGAAGTTGGCGCTGTGGGTGGCGGGGCCAGGGCGTGGGCAATGCAGAGAAGGACGGCAGTGCAGATGGATGAAGCATACAGACAGACAGCAGTGCGGATGGACAGCAGTGCAGGTGGACGGCAGTGCAGATGGACGGCTGTGCGGATGGACGGCAGTGCAGATGGACGGCAGTGGGGATGGACGGCAGTGCAGGTGGACGGCAGTGCAGGTGGACGGCAGTGGGGATGGACGGCAGTGCAGGTGAACGGCTGTGCAGGTGGACGGCAGTGCAGGTGGACGGCAGTGCGGATGGACGGCAGTGCGGATGGACGGCAGTACGGATGGACGGCAGTGCGGATGGACAGCAGTGGGGATGGACGGCAGTGGGGATGGACGGCAGTGCAGGTGGACGGCAGTGGGGATGGACAGCAGTGCGGATGGACGGCAGTGCAGGTGGACGGCAGTGGGGATGGACGGCAGTGGGGATGGACGGCAGTGCAGGTGGACGGCAGTGGGGATGGACGGCAGTGGGGATGGACGGCAGTGCGGATGGACGGCAGTGCAGGTGGACGGCAGTGCAGGTGGACGGCAGTGGGGATGGACGGCAGTGCGGATGGACGGCAGTGCAGGTGGACGGCAGTGCAGGTGGACGGCAGTGGGGATGGACGGCAGTGGGGATGGACGGCAGTGCGGATGGACGGCAGTGCAGGTGGACGGCAGTGCAGGTGGACGGCAGTGGGGATGGACGGCAGTGCGGATGGACGGCAGTGCAGGTGGACAGCAGTGCAGGTGGACGGCAGTGGGGATGGACGGCAGTGCGGATGGACGGCAGTGCAGGTGGACAGCAGTGCAGGTGGACGGCAGTGCGGATGGACGGCAGTGCGGATGGACGGCAGTGCGGATGGATGGCAGTGCAGGTGGACGGCAGTGCGAATGGACGGCAGTGTGGATGGACGGCAGTGCGGATGGACGGCAGGGCTGCTTGTGTGGAGTGGAGGTGGAGGGAAGTGGAGGCCACTTCCTCTAGAATCAGCCCTTTGGATTAACGCCCTTGAGTGCATGCGGAATCGGCCCTATGCTGCCTCTTCCGCTGTGTTCAGAGCCCAGGGAGCCCGTGTTTCCGTGCGGAGGGCACCGCGGGCGGCCTGTGGGGTGGGGCCACTGCCTGCTGCCCGCGCCCACCCTCGGGTCAGCAGAGGGCACTTGCACGCTGGCACTCCACGTCTGCCCCGCTGGGTGGCCGTCCACACGGCCGGCGGGGTGGAGAGGAGCCAGCGGCGGACCTGCTGTCCGAGCCTGGATTCAGATCCTGCCCTCCGTGGGCAGTGGAGCCGCGGCAGCGCTGCTTGGGGTCTGCAGGCCTGCCAGTAAAGCGGGTGGCCCGCCGCGGGCAGCACCGCTCCGTCCCCCTGCCCACCCGCCTCTCCTCTGCCTGCAGCCCACCCTCCGTAGCCCTGACCCCAGCTCTAGCTACCCACGCCCCCCCCCCTGCGGCCTCCTTCCCCGTGCAGGCCAGCGAGGCACGGGACCTCGGGGGAGCTGCTCGGGAGGTCTGATGAGGGGGAGGGGTCTCTTGGAGGAAAAGAGGAGTCAGCTGGGTAAATCCAGCCATGCGCAGAGCCAGCCCTGCCGTACCCCTGCTCTTCATGCACACACGCCCCTGAGGACACCATGCGTGACCGGTTCAGCGCCTGTGATCACGGTGACAGGATGCACCTTCCACATCATCTCCACGGGTGTGACGAATCAGGAGCGAGCACGGAGCCCCAGCGGTGAGGGTCACCGGCGCTGCGCACCCGGGCATTCAAAGGCCTCGGCCCTGCCTGCTCCCGCTGGGTCACCAAGGACCCCATGCTTTGGAGCCTCGGGTCGCTCGCCCAACGAAGGCAGAGGCCCCGTCAGCCGTGTCCGTGGGGCAGAGAGTATCCTGTCTCTCGTACCTTGTTGGGGTACCCGCATTCTCTTCGACCACATTCAGTGGGCAGGGCCCATGTCTTCCCACCCAATCCTCCTCTCCCCTTTCCCCAGGAAGGCCTCAAATGGACCCCAAATTCCAGTTCTCTCGAGGCCCATGCTGCCATGGAGGTCTCCTGACCTTCCTCCGCTCAGGGAGAGAGCAACTGGGGCTCTGGGAAGGGAGACGCCCAGCCAGGACGACGTCCCGTTTCACGAGGGGCCGTGGGAGGGCAGAAAAGACACCCAATTTGTCTGTGTTGCCTAAATACCTCTTAAATTCTCCCTTGAATACTTGTAATTCCGCCGAATGTGAACAATTATAGCAGAGAGCTATTTGTAGGTGGAAGGGGGCTGGTGGAATTATTTATCAAAGTGACATTTTAATTATAGTGAAGAATGAGTTTGTTGTCACTGCGATGGAAGGCACCCCCCCCCTTGATGGCTTCATCGGGGCTGCGGACACAGGAAGCCAAAGGCAGTTCCTTGCGGCAGACATTTCTGGAAGCAGGCGATGGGGGTCTGAGGGGAGGGCAGGGTCCCCAGGGCGCATGGCAGGGTTGGAGGAGCCCCTCTGAGCCACCCCCTCCCGGAAGCCTCTTCTCCTCCCCCCTCCTGTGGAGCAGGCCACCAGCAATTGTATTGCTCTCCTCCCCTTACCCCTCCCTCCTCCCCCTCCCCCTCCTCGGAACAACTACAGCAGGTTTCAGTGTTCTGCGTTCACACTTCCATAAAACGCCCCTCTCCTGCTGGTAACCCACCCCAACACTCCCGCCCTTCATTTTCCAGCACATACGAGTTGCAGCACGGAAATCCAGACGTGCGTATGCTGGGATTTAATCCGCCCTCCATTCCCCCGCCGACCACCAGACACAGACACTCTGCTAGGTTTTACTATCATCCTCTTTCCCCTCAGGCCTCCCGTCCCTGTGCGTATCACGTGTGGTGTTTGCATCTAGGTCCACAATCTTTATGATCCCCGGCCCCGTCCATTTTCCTGCAAATGACATGGCTTCATGTTTCCTTAGGACTAATGTAGAGAGAGTATATAATCTAAATACAACACACATGCGCATCTGTACATAGTCGCGACAGGTGCGCCGCACAGAGGTGCGCCGGGCAGGCGCCGCTCTCCTACGCTGACCTCACTCTCCTGCGCAGAGGCCCAGGAGTGACAGCCTCTCAGAAGGCGGCATAAAGCAGATTCCAACGTTACAGAAGTACACACAGTTAGAATTAAGTCACTTGAAGTAAATGAGCCAATTTCCTCGAACTCCCCGAGGCCCCCGGCTCCGGCACTGCTTCTCCATAGCAACGTCTACGTCTAGACGCTCCTGCATTGGCCCGGAGATGACTGACACATGCACTCAGGCACTTCTGTAGTCTGTGCTGGCTTTAATTTTCTTCTTTAGTGGTAGCTGAATTATTTTATCTCCCCAACTAGGAGGAAAGCAAGCAGAATCAGGCCTTTCTTGTGTGTGTCCTTGGCTCACGGTGAGCAGGTAGTTCACCTTTTCCAAACAGCGTGTGGGGAACTCTGTTCCTATCCTCACTCTGGGCTCAGAACGCAGACTCTGGCGACACTGGGCCCCGAGCCTTTGGGTGTAGCCAGGAGGGCTGGCATTCGCGCAGCATGTGAACGCTGGCCCTGCCATGGGCCCTGCCACAGAAGGAGCAGGCATCCGAGCCACGTGTGGGGCCGGACAGGGAGGGGGAGGTGAATAAACCAACCGTGGGTGTCGAGAAACGCACTCCAGGTTTAAAAAGGGGAGGACGGTGTCAGGTGTGTGCGATAAACACTCCCTTTCCAGCCGTGTGGCTTTGCCTGCTTCTCTTAGGCCTTTTAGGGCTGTTTATTTAGCTGTAAGATGGACAGAACAATCTCACTGGCTGTCAGGAGGGTGGGGGAGTACTTGTAAGAGAGAGAGAGGAACTGAGTGGACAGAGGAGACACCACAGAGACCCAGGAGCCAGGGGAGGGCGTCGGCACGGCACCCTCCGGGAAGTGCAGACGTGGGCGGCCTGTCTCCGCAGGGAGGGTGTCTGAGAGGAGGGAACCCCACAGCAGCACATGCGCGGCACAGCCTCCCCCAGCACCGAGGAGCAAGACCCTAGCATGCCACAGTGCTGCCACCGCCCTCGGGCCAGAAGACCTCAGCACAGGGCCATCTGGGTTCACGTTCACATCACTCACAAAAGCCGAGAGCCGAGAGCCACCCAAGCGCCATGGACCGATGACGGATGATGAACAGTGACACACACACACACACACGGGCAAGGAAGGGCTGGCCAGCCTTCTTTCCAGACAATGTCCTGAACTTTTGCCTGGGTCAATCTGGGACCTCAACCCCCCCCTTAATCTCCTGAGTAGCTGGGAAAACGGAGGGAACCACCAAGACCTGCTCCCATGCTGCTTGAAAAAGGAAGACAATTCTGACATGTGCAGCCACGCTGCGCCAAGGGGAGGAAGCCACTAACAGGACAGACATCACAATTCCTCTGGCCCACGAGGCAGCCAGAGTAGATCCCTCTGCCTCAGGAGGAGGTTAGGGTAGATCCCTCTGACTCAGGAGGAGGTTAGGGTAGATCCCTCTGCCTCAGGAGGTTAGGGTAGATCCCTCTGCCTCAGGAGGGGGTTAGAGTAGATCCCTCTGCCTCAGGAGGAGGTTAGGGTAGATCCCTCTGACTCAGGAGGAGGTTAGGGTAGATCCCTCTGACTCAGGAGGAGGTTAGGGTAGATCCCCCTGCCTCAGGAGGGGGTTAGGGTGATCCCTCTGACTCAGGAGGGGGTTAGGGTAGATCCCTCTGCCTCAGGAGGTTAGGGTAGATCCCTCTGCCTCAGGAGGAGGTTAGGGTAGATCCCTCTGACTCAGGAGGTTAGGGTAGATCCCTCTGACTCAGGAGGAGGTTAGGGTAGATCCCTCTGCCTCTGGAGGTTAGGGTAGATCCTTCTGACTCAGGAGGAGGTTAGGGTAGATCCCTCTGACTCAGGAGGGGGTTAGGGTAGATCCCTCTGCCTCAGGAGGAGGTTAGGGTAGATCCCTCTGCCTCTGGAGGTTAGGGTAGATCCTTCTGACTCAGGAGGGGGTTAGGGTAGATCCCTCTGACACAGGAGGAGGAGGTTAGGGTAGATCCCTCTGACTCAGGAGGAGGTTAGGGTAGATCCCTCTGACACAGGAGGAGGAGGTTAGGGTAGATCCCTCTGCCTCAGGAGGGGGTTAGGGTAGATCCCTCTGACTTAGGAGGGGGTTAGGGTAGATCCCTCTGACTTAGGAGGGGGTTAGGGTAGATCCCTCTGACTTAGGAGGAGGTTGGGGTAGATCCCTCTGACTCACACTTCAGGACAGAGCACAGGGCTAGCCACCCATCTCCCAGCTGTGCAGCAAGGAGGAAGGCAGGTGCGTCTGACACTGAAGCCTCCTGGTCACCCACTGTGTCCCCAGACTCCCCAGCTGCGGGTGGAGGACAGCGAGGGAGGGGCGGCAGGGGCGCAGGGGCGCACAGGGAGACGGCCCTGCTCCGGGCAGGGGCGCAGGGCCACACAGGGAGACGGCCCTGCTCCGGGCAGGGGCGCAGGGCCACACAGGGAGACGGCCCTGCTCCAGGCAGGGGCGCAGGGGTGCACAGGGAGACGGCCCTGCTCCGGGCAGGGGCGCAGGGCCACACAGGTCTCTGGCCTGTGGCCACACAGGGAGACGGCCCTGCTCCAGGCAGGGGCGCAGGGGTGCACAGGTCTCTGGCAAGCGGCCACACAGGGAGACGGCCCTGCTCCGGGCAGGGGCGCAGGGCCACACAGGTCTCTGGCAAGCGGCCACACAGGGAGATGGCCCTGCTTCTGGGAGGGGCGCAGGGGTGCACAGGTCTCTGGCCTGTGGCCACACAGGGAGACGGCCCTGCTCCGGGGAGAAGCAGATGGGTCCGTGCCGCTTGGTGGTCGGCCTCATCTGCCGGCTGGGTGCCTGTGGTGCCTGCATCCCACCTCCGGGGTGAACTCCGACCCCACTGTGGTTGGGGTGCACTGCAAGCTTCAGCACCACGGAGCCATGCCTGCATGGGGCTGGGCGGCTGTGGCCGGCGGCGGGCAGGGAGGCCAGCAGAGCACGCGTGCAGCCAGGCGTGGCTGACCGGGCGGGGAGACTGGCCAGGGACCGGTGAGGTGTGCCACGGCCGTCATAAATTCGGTCCTTGGTAAAGATCTGACCGAGGGGGAGCTGCCAGGACCGCAGGTACCGATCAACGCCCCGTGGGGGAGAGCTGCCAAAGGAAGTTCAAGGGGCCTCCCCCGCTCAGGCCCCGGCTCACCCCGTCCCTCACCACGCCTGGCTCCGGGCCTCGGTTTCCCCCCCAAGGGTGAGGACCCGGAGCTCCTCGGCGAATCCTACGCCTTCTCTCCACGAGGCCCACAGTGGGAGAGCAAGCGTGGAGCTCGAGGCTCCTTTTAAACGACCCGAGTCCGGCTTCTCCACGTTCTTTAGCTGTGTGATCCTGGCCCGTTACTCTGCCTTCCCGAGTCTGTTTTCCTGTGAAATTGAGAGGCCGGCTGGCAGGCTGCTGGGGGCTCCTGCGGTGGAGCGTTAGCTCAGGGCCGAGCCGGGAGGACACTGAGGACCAGGCCCGCTCTGCTCTGGCTTCCGGGCTCTCATGGGGCAGGTGTGGCCTGTGGGAAAGGGAGGCTGCAGACAGGATGTGGAGGGAGGAGGGAGAGCAAATCATGGGTTTCTCTGTCACCACTGATTGGAGCTGAAAATAAAACCGAAATTCAGCTGAAAAGCGGGGCGTATGTGAGTCACTGGGGAGCGGCTCCTCAGTACCCTGCAGTCCCAAGAGCTGGGCTGACCGCACCCCGCAGTCATGAGAGCCAGCCTGACCGCCCTGCACCCCACAGT
Organism: Dipodomys ordii; assembly: GCF_000151885.1. Taxonomy (NCBI): domain Eukaryota; kingdom Metazoa; phylum Chordata; class Mammalia; order Rodentia; family Heteromyidae; genus Dipodomys; species Dipodomys ordii. The sequence goes on from NW_012267328.1 coordinate 992,362, forward strand.
CCCGAGAGCCGGCCTGACCGCCCTGCACCCCGCAGTCCTGAGAGCCAGCCTGGCACCCTGCACCCCGCAGTCCCGAGAGCCAGCCTGACCGCCCTGCACCCCACAGTCCCGAGAGCCAGCCTGACCGCCCTGTACCCCACAGTCATGAGAGCCAGCCTGACCACCCTGCACCCCGCAGTCCTGAGAGCCAGCCTGGCACCCTGCACCCCGCAGTCCCGAGAGCCAGCCTGACCGCCCTGCACCCCACAGGGTCATGAGAGCCAGCCTGACCGCCCTGCACCCCGCAGTCATGAGAGCCGGCCTGACCACCCTGCACCCCGCAGTCCTGAGAGCCAGCCTGGCACCCTGCACCCCGCAGTCCCGAGAGCCAGCCTGACCGCCCTGCACCCCACAGTCATGAGAGCCAGCCTGACCACCCTGCACCCCGCAGTCCTGAGAGCCGGCCTGACCGCCCTGCACCCCGCAGTCCCGAGAGCCGGCCTGACCACCCTGCACCCCGCAGTCATGAGAGCCAGCCTGAACCCTGCACCCCACAGTCATGAGAGCTGGCCTGACCGCCCTGCACCCCACAGTCATGAGAGCTGGCCTGACCGCCCTGCACCCCGCAGTCATGAGAGCCAGCCTGAACCCTGCACCCCACAGTCATGAGAGCTGGCCTGACCGCCCTGCACCCCGCAGTCATGAGAGCCGGCCTGACCACCCTGCACCCCACAGTCATGAGAGCTGGCCTGACCGCCCTGCACCCCGCAGTCCTGAGAGCCAGCCTGACCGCCCTGCACCTCACAGTCCCGAGAGCGGCCAGTGCTCAGGAAGCTGCTGACTGAGATGCGTTTACGTGATTTCTTTTTTTTTTTGCCATTAATAGATAAAGCTGCATTAGACATTCTTGTCCCTACCCATGCTCAGTTCTGATACATACTCAGGATAGGTCCTTCGAGTTTGAACTACTGGGCCACATGGTATGAACTCTTTTAAAAGTCCTACTCTTTCCAAATGCACTGGGCTGGCTGTCTCCCCAAATCTATCAGCAAAACCACTTAGGAAAACCAGAGAGAACCTGTCTCTTTGTTTCCTTAACCCATTTGAGTCAAATGAAACAGCATCACTGGGAGTCAGAATTAACAAGTGAGACATTCCATATGAGAAGACTCAGCCGGCCGGGATGAAGACAGAGGTGTGGTATGAGCTCTGGCGTCCCACACAGCAGACACATAAATGGGCTTCTCACGGCTCCGGCTTTCCACTCAGTGTATCCAGGCAACAGAAATCTGGATTTAATAACAGATGTTGCTGCATAGCAATCAGCGTATAATGCCAGGGTAGACTGAAACAGCATTTTATCAACCAATAAATGTGCTGTTTGCTTTATTTCACCATGTTGTTCTTCGTTCCCTTCGAAACCGAGAGGACAGATTGAGTCACTCGGCATCTGCTGGGAGCAATCTGCTTGGCTTCATTTAAAATGAAAAATCAGGTCTGTGTTTACATTTTTCAGCAACGCGTGGCTCTGACATGCCAACACCCCAACCGGGCTAGCCGGAAGATCTTTCAGGAAAATCCCAGGGGACGTTGGACAGCGCTGAGGAGGCGGTCACCTCCCGGGAGGGACAGATGGTGCCCTTTCCACTTCATGCCACCCCCTCAGGAGAAGTTGGGTCCGCACCTCAGAGAGCCAGGCTGGCAAAAGACCCCCGCTGGGCTGCTCCCCAGAGAGCGGCTGGGGCTCTGAAAACAAGCTTCCCCTTGGAAAAGACCATCCAGCAGGCGGAGGCAGGCCTGACTCACTAGCTAGGTGTAACCGAACATTTAGGAATACACAAAATGGTTTCTAAGAGAAGATACGGTGAGGTCATTAGCCAAGAAGACCGTCATTTCAGGCCAGGGCAGTGGACCATGGTGAAGCGGGGAGAGGAGGAGGCCGTGCTGGAGAGGGGCTGACCCCTGGTCTGCATGTGCGCCTGCCCTCAACCAACCGGAGCAAGACGCACGAGAAGATCCCAGCTGTCCAGAGCACAGACATACCGCAACTACTTACGCAGCATTTACACTATGTGAGGTATGCTGACTCACCGAGACCGCTTATCTTCATTTGCAGCATGGCTTAGATGGGCCATTTCCACACGTGCACACTGCACAGTGAACAAATCCACCCCTCCCCCAGATTCTGATTCCTCCCCTTCCTCCTCCCCCCTCGATCCAATGATTGGTGGGCTCCACAATTCCACTTTCACGTGCTTGTACATAATGCCCCCGTGCTCATCTCTGAGTTGAGTGAAGTACTCGGGGAGGTGTGCAGTCCTGTGGCATGCCAGTTTATGCAAGGGCTTTAACACCTGCAGATCTGGGATCCCCTGCGTCCTAGATCCAGGCTCTGCAGGTACCCAGGATGGCTGCACGGTGCACCCGGCACCAGGCTGATTTTCCCTATTTTACCTCGTTTTGGTGGAGAAGTTAAGGATCAGAGAACTCTCCAAGCAGCTGATAAAGGCAAGGGGAGGAGGGGGCTCAATCCCATGCCAGCCCTGGGGTGACCAACTGCATTACAAATGATGCTTGCAGTCATGTTTTCTGAGCATGCTCACGGAGCCTTGGTACTTGTGAATTTGGTCCTTAGACTCGTGAACAAAATGATGTCTTGTTGTTGTTAGTTTAAGGAAGTACGCTTGGAGTGATTTTTCTGATTTGTTACACAGCATAGCTAACCGATACATTGGGGAACTCAGAAGATGATTAAAAGAGCTCCATGTACGCCAACTCTTGTGCATCTGGGTAAAACTTTTCAGAGAAACTAAGGAAAAATTATGCCAAAAAAAACGGGTAAGAGTTATCAAGGTGAACTGTCCACTCTCATACTGGAGAGCTGGCCCTGTGTTCCCTTTGTCCAGGAGGCTGAGGAGCTGCCCACGGCACAGCTTGAAGGGTGAGATGTCACCACGCGTGTGTGTACACACACACACACACACACACACACACACACGTGAGCCCTGCCGAGAGAGCGCTGGGCCTGGTCAGACCCCTGCCCTGGGACTCGATGCCTGACGCAAATGTGGGAGCCAAGGTCTCAGCGGTCCTGGCCCTTGGCCAGTGGGCCCATTGCCTTGGTCTGTGGTAGAGAATGCCATGGCGGGGGGGGGGGGGGGGGGGGGGGGGGGGGGGCGCAGGGGTGGGGGTTTGGAGGGAGGGAGGGCAGAGGCAGAGGAAGCTGCTCAGAGCCTCATGGGGCCAGGAAAGGGAGAGAGAGAGACAGGAAGAGGCGGTGTCTCCAAATCTCCTTCCAGGTCAAGCCCCTCCTACCAGGCCCCACCCCTTAAGGGATCCCCTGCCTCCCAACAGCCCCGGGTCTGGTGACCAGTCCTTTAATCCAGGGCACACGGAGAGCTCCTGCCCCAACCATAGCAACGTGACAATGACAGAACCCGCCACCACCTCACAGAGCACGCGGGCCCGGGGGCTCTGGTTCCCCATGCGTCCCCTGGAGGCTGCAGTGTGGATCCCAAAATGACGGCAGGCGGCAGCTAAGAGGAGGTCACACTGACTT